>NC_064621.1:494945138-495254045 GCF_023898315.1 Schistocerca nitens
GCAGACCGTCTTTCCTAAGTCATTTGACTATGCAGAACTCGCTGAAGCACAAAGTACCGACCAGGAATTTCAAGAGTTGTAGCAGGAAACCCTTCGTCGTCAGACCTGCAATTAGAGAAGGTTGTTGATGAGCCGCGGCGGCTCGTTTCTCCTGCCCAATATCGATAGCTTCGAGCTGGCGTCTGACCAGATGGCGCGCGTTACTCCCTTGCGCGATTATCGCTGCGCCGGCCCCTGTGACCGAGCGGTTCTAGGCGCTTCAGTCCGGAACCGCGCTGCTGCTACGGTCGCAGTTTCGAATCCTGCCTCGGGCATGGATGTGTGTGGTGTCCTTAGGTTAGTTAGGTTTAAGCAGTTCTAAGTCTGGGGGGCTGATGACCTCAGCTGTTACGTCCCTAAGTGCTTAGAGCCACTTGAACCATTTGATTTGACTATCGCTGCCTGGTTAGGCTTCAAAAGCAGCCGCTAGAGGCCTGCGAACAGCACAGTGCAGGCAGTTTACGTGTAGGCATCTCGCAGCGTGGAGCTGGGGCAGCGGCTGTGCTTGGGGCAACGGACACACGGTGCGCTTCAGCACGACGTATTTCCCGGATCGTCGTTCACTCTTCTGCACCAGGGTTGGATAGAAGGCAAAAGGCCTGCGCCGTATGTATCTGGTTGTTCAGCTCTGTGCTCTGATCTCCTGCTCTGCAAGCTGTTTGAGCAGATATTCGTGTTTATATTTGTTAGCGTCCGCAGACGAAAACATAAATGTACCGGAGGCCCAAGAATAGAAGAGGACTGTATAGTGGTACGAATCCATTGAGATTGTAATGGAACACGAGAGTTGAGATAATCACTTAGTATTCATAGGTAAGTCAACAACGAAAATATACAGGGTTATTACAAATGATTGAAGCGATTTCACAGCTCTACAATAACTTTATTATTTGAGATACTTTCACAATGATTTGCACACACATACAAAAACTCAAAGTTTTTTTAGGCATTCACAAATGTTCGATATGTGCCCCTTTACGGCAGACATCAAGCCGGTAATCGTTCCTCCCACACTCGGCGCAGTATGTCCCCATCAATGAGTTCGAAAGCATCGTTGATGCGAGCTCGCAGTTCTGGCACGTTTCTTGGTAGAGGAGGTTTAAACACTGTATCTTTCACATAACCCCACAGAAAGAAATCGCATGGGGTTCAGCCGGGAGAGCGTGGAGGCCATGACATGAATTGCTGATCATGATCTCCACCACGACCGATCCATCGGTTTTCCTATCTCCTGTTTAAGATATGCCGAACATCATGATGGAAGTGCGGTGGAGCACCATCCTGTTAAAAGATGAAGTCGGCGCTGTCGGTCTACAGTAGTGGCATGAGCCAATTTTCCGGCATGTCCAGATACACGTGTCCTGTAACGTTTTTTTCGCGGAAGAAAAAGGGGCCGTAAACTTTAAACCGTGAGACTGCACAAAACACGTTAACTTTTGGTGAATTGCGAATCTGCTGCACGAATGCGTGAGTATTCTCTACCGCCCAGATTCGCACATTGTGTCTGTTCACTTCACCATTAAGAAAAAATGTTGCTTCATCACTAAAAACAAGTTTGACACTGAATGCATCCTCTTCCATGAGCTGTTGCAAGCGCGCCGAAAATTCAAAGCGTTTGACTTTGTCATCGGGTGTCAGGGCTTGTAGCAATTGTAAACGGTAAGGCTTCTGCTTTAGCCTCTTCCGTAAGATTTTCTAAACCGTCGGCTGTGGTACGTTTAGCTCCCTGCTTGCTTTATTCGTCGACTTCCGCGGGCTACGCGTGAAACTTGCCCGCACGCGTTCAACCGTTTCTTCGCTCACTGCAGGCCGACACGTTGATTTCCCCTTACAGAGGCATCCAGAAGCTTTAAACTGCGCATACCATCGCCGAATGGAGTTAGCAGTTGGTGGATATGTGTTGAACTTCGTCCTGAAGTGTCGTTGCACTGTTATGACTGACTGATGTGAGTGCATTTCAAGCACGACATACGCTTTCTCGGCTCCTGTCGCCATTTTGTCTCACTGCGCTCTCGAGCGCTCTGGCAGCAGAAACCTGAAGTGCGGCTTCAGCCGAACAAAACTTTATGAGTTTTTCTACGTATCTGTAGTGTGTCGTGACCATATGTCAATGAATGGAGCTACAGTGAATTTATGAAATCGCTTCAATCATTTATAATAGCCCTGTACATTCTTGCTATTTACACGGCGCGCGTGGCCACGAGATAAAGACAGCCGCCCGACCGACAGCCCATTCACGACTGCCAATTCTCTCCCTCGCTGCTACGAGTGTACCGTTAGCAGCCCTTGGAGGGGTGACCCAGTAACCACTGTCCCTCATGTACATATACCTCCTGAGAGGGCGGCACTGTTCAGAGACTCAGTCAAATGTAACGACCGAACAATAGTCATTGATTTGTCGTGCACTTTGTTATATAGCTCTACGTGATTCTGGGACAAATCTGTTGCCCTGTGTGTTTTTTGAAGTGACTAGTGTTTATCTGTTGGCCAGTGTAAAATTTGAAATTTTCATGGCGAATCAACTGTTCAAAAACTTTTCGGACTTGCAGCCGGTCGTTGTAAACTTCATTGCACGATATTTCGATTGGACAACTGCCAGCCATCTTTCCAGCCGAAATATCGCGCAGTGAAGTTTACGACGACCAGCTGCAAGCTCGAAATCTTTTTGAACTGTTGGTCCGCGTTCCCTCTAAAAATTTGCTGTGGTTAATGTTGTGAAGGCAGGTAATGTGCCCAGTCTTCAGGCATAATTATATCAGGAGCCTATGAATTCTCTAGCATCTCTTTAAATTTTTTGTTCTTTTTTAAATTGGTTTATGTGAGGGAACAGACTGTTTCTGAATCTTAATATTTGTTGAAATGTGTGTGAAATCTTATAGGACTTAACTGCTAAGATCATCAGTCCCTAAGCTTACACACTAATTAATCTAAATTATCCTAAGGACAAACACACACACGCATGCGCGAGGGAGGACTCGAACCTCCGCCGGGACCAGCCGCACAGTCCATGACTGCAGCGCCCTAGACCGCTCGGCTAATCCCGCGCGGAAAACTTAGTATTTGTTTTCACTATGTTTTAGATGTGATGTGCTCTCTGGTGTTATTATTATCCAGTCCTTTAAGTTTTGTATGTCATGACCTCCAGCGAATCATAAGACCTTAGCAAGTAGTTATTTATATTCACTCCTTTAAGAATGTATGTCTCCTTTTGAGTAGTTCTCTTACACATCTTACATTTTTGACGAACCTAATTTCATAGGATTTATGCTTTTATTGGAAGGGTTATGTAAGCACTATCGTGATTAAACAATAACTTTCAGTTGTAGTGTAATTCAGTGAGGCATTTATGTTCGGTGTTTGTTGACAGCATCAACTAAGTTGCCTGGCGAGCGCTCCGTGTCGGCGGCTTCCTACCTCGTGGGCCTGGTTTGCCTGCGGTATGTGGACGGCTCTCGAGCATTTCCTGCGTGGTTGCTATATGGTTGCAGTCGCGTGTCCCGTCTATCTGTGTTCCAGTTGAGTACCTTATGTTATCTGACACGCACAGGAAACGAAATTCTGCTGCGGGTCTAGAGACATTTATCTAATTAATTGGCTTCGCACAGGGAATTTTCCCTGTTTAATAAATATTGTGAACTTGCTTTAAATTTCATGTCAAATCAGTTGGTGTAAACCCTTGGGTAAGCGGTAAAGGTGAACTGTTATGTCTCGTAACTAGTTAATATTTATCTCTTGGTGTTCAGCCTAATGTCTTGCTTTTGAACTTGCCTGCACAAGTTTATGTAGACTCCAGTTTTAGTTGTATGTTGCTTATTTGTTTCTTCAAATTTAAATTTTTTAAATGCCAATATTGTTAAAGTCTCATCTCCTTTTATCCTGTTTCAGGCTATTAAGAGTGTAACCGTGTTATTCACCATTCTCAACGCTTTTCAATTGGGTAAATTTGACATGGCAAATTAATTCCGAATTTTCCTACCTGTTTTTCATAAAGGGGACCTGTTGTTACTAGAAAAACAAACGTTTGTTGTCAAAAGGATAAATTATATTAGTTGAAGGGGCGTAGACCTTCCATGTCATTTCCCTGATCCTGGTACCTCCCCATCATTGCCATTTCGTCCTAAAGGATTGTTAGACCCTGTTTGATGTAGGAACAATAAATCGATTGCGGCCATAGATGCAATAATAAGTGGTAACACAAAATGGAATATGAAAAGCCGGTTTAAGTTTTGGAACTGGCATTAAGTTATGCTACGGTATGTCAAGAACAAAACCACGGCCATTCTGGACTCGCATTCGGGAGGAAGACGGTTCAATCCCGCGTCCGGCCATCCTGATTTGGGTTTTCCGTGATTTTCCTAAATCGCTCCAGGCAAATGCCGGGATGGTTCCTTTGAAAGGGCACGGCCGAATTCCCTCCCCGTCCTTCCCTATTCCGATGAGCCGGCCGCAGTGGCCGTGCGGTTCTAGGCGCTACAGTCTGGAGCCGAGTGACCGCTGCGGTCGCAGGTTCGAATCCTGCCTCGGGCATGGATGTGTGTGATGTCCTTAGGTTAGTTAGGTTTAATTAGTTCTAAGTTCTAGGCGACTGATGACCTCAGACGTTCAGTAGCATAGTGTTCAGAGCCATTTGAACCCTAATCCGATGAGACCGATGACCTAGAAATTTGATCTCTTCCCTCAAAAAAACCCAACCCAAACCACGGCCATTTTCACCAGTAAGGTTTCGGAAGAACGCCTTCGAATCTTTACAAAAACTGTGTCACTCCAGTGCTCGGACTACTATACGCCTCATCACAGATCAGTTTGTGTAGCTGGGAATGGAGACACCTATCCGTGAGTGTACAAGATGTAGCATACAACGTCAGTGTTGGGAGGCCAGCTTCACGTATGCGCGCAGGTCGGCAGCTTCCCCGGTTCTACCAAATATTTTACTCAAGTGAAGAACTACTCCTTTCCCTACTCCCGCCTTTCAGTCCCCCATTAGTATAAGATTTTATCTCCTTTTACGTAATGAATAATCTGCTGAATTGCCTAACGAACTATCCCTATCACTTCATCTTCCGCCTGCGATGCCGGCATGTATACCTCAACTATCGTTGTTGGTGCTGGTTTGCTGACGATTTCGATAACAACACGCTATCACTGAGCTGTTCATACACTCCTGGAAATGGAAAAAAGAACACATTGACACCGGTGTGTCAGACCCACCATACTTGCTCCGGACACTGCGAGAGGGCTGTAAAAGCAATGATCACACGCACGGCACAGCGGACACACCAGGAACCGCGGTGTTGGCCGTCGAATGGCGCTAGCTGCGCAGTATTTGTGCACCGCCGCCGTCAGTGTCAGCCAGTTTGCCGTGGCATACGGAGCTCCATCGCAGTCTTCAACACTGGTAGCATGCCGCGACAGCGTGGACGTGAACCGTATGTGCAGTTGACGGACTTTGAGCGAGGGCGTATAGTGGGCACGCGGGAGGCCGGGTGGACGTACCGCCGAATTGCTCAACACGTGGGGCGTGAGGTCTCCACAGTACATCGATGTTGTCGCCAGTGGTCGGCGGAAGGTGCACGTGCCCGTCGACCTGGGACCGGACCGCAGCGACGCACGGATGCACGCCAAGACCGTAGGATCCTACGCAGTGCCGTAGGGGACCGCACCGCCACTTCCCAGCAAATTAGGGACACTGTTGCTCCTGGGGTATCGGCGAGGACCATTCGCAACCGTCTCCATGAAGCTGGGCTACGGTCCCGCACACCGTTAGGCCGTCTTCCGCTCACGCCCCAACATCGTGCAGCCCGCCTCCAGTGGTGTCGCGACAGGCGTGAATGGAGGGACGAATGGAGACGTGTCGTCTTCAGCGATGAGAGTCGCTTCTGCCTTGGTGCCAATGATGGTCGTATGCGTGTTTGGCGCCGTGCAGGTGAGCGCCACAATCAGGACTGCATACGACCGAGGCACACAGGGCCAACACCTGGCATCATGGTGTGGGGAGCGATCTCCTACACTGGCCGTACACCACTGGTGATCGTCGAGGGGACACTGAATAGTGCACGGTACATCCAAACCGTCATCGAAGCCATCGTTCTACCATTCCTAGACCGGCAAGGGAACTTGCTGTTCCAACAGCACAATGCACGTCCGCATGTATCCCGTGCCACCCAACGTGCTCTAGAAGGTGTAAGTCAACTACCCTGGCCAGCAAGATCTCCGGATCTGTCCCCCATTGAGCATGTTTGGGACTGGATGAAGCGTCGTCTCACGCGGTCTGCACGTCCAGCACGAACGCTGGTCCAACTGAGGCGCCAGGTGGAAATGGCATGGCAAGCCGTTCCACAGGACTACATCCAGCATCTCTACGATCGTCTCCATGGGAGAATAGCAGCCTGCATTGCTGCGAAAGGTGGATATACACTGTACTAGTGCCGACATTGTGCATGCTCTGTTGCCTGTGTGTATGTGCCTGTGGTTCTGTCAGTGTGATCATGTGATGTATCTGACCCCAGGAATGTGTCAATAAAGTTTCCCCTTCCTGGGACAATGAATTCACGGTGTTCTTATTTCAATTTCCAGGAGTGTAGTATCACACTCTCTGCCCCACCTTCCTTTTCATGACGTGTCCTACTCCCTTTATACAATTTCCTGCTGCTGTTTGGTACTGCCCTGCGTCGTTCAGGCAGAAATCCTTGTCTTCCTTCCATTTCACTTCACTGACCCCCATTTCAGATTTTCTGTCTTCACTACCACGTTCAAACCTCTGACGTTCCACATCTCGACTACTAGAAAGTTGTCCTTCCCTTGGTTATTCAGTATTTTTTCCGTTGGCTATTCAGTATTTTTCCCATGGTCACCCCCCCCCCCCTCCGCACCCCCCCCCCCCACTCTCCCCTTGGCCGTCCCATCCCAGAGATCCGAATTGGAATCTTTTGTAAAAAGCTAGATCATCATGACACTTTTTAAATTCCAGGCCACACGTCCTTAGATACACATAATGTGTCTTTAATGCAGTGGTTTCCATTGCCTTCTGCATCCTTAAGACGCCGATCTTTGTTGATTATTCCTCCTTTAGGAACAGTTTCCCACCGCAACGGGAAGAGTGTGCCCTGAAATTCTGTCCACCCATCCGCCCTCTTTGACAATGATGGTGACTTTTTAACCTGGAAGCCCGTCATTGGTGTTGATTTTTATTCAAAATAAAAGCGGTTGCTGGGTTCGAACGCGCGGGGGGGGGGGGGGAGGGGGTGGATGGTTTGGTTACGAATCAGAGACGCTACCACTCCCGACCACGGGTTACCCTTGAAACAGGCACAGAGACCACAAGAAGATCCGTCCTCCACAGCCGTCCAGGCATGCGACTGTTGACACGTTTTTCCAAAAGGCCTCTGTATATGCACGCACGTGATGTTGCATACTGATGGCCTCATGTGTAACCTACAATCACCATACACCAGACGTCATCGTGTCGTGAAGAGGGGAGACAGCTTCCTGGAGTCCTGATGAAATGCAGACGCAGTACTGTCACAATAGAAAGGCACAAGCCGGCATACATTTTCAATGAGCACCCGACCTCTGCACCCTTCCCCATTCACTGACGCGCGACGGACACGGCCTCGGGCAGCACCTTGCCCAGCCACGGCAACTCCTGCGTCAGCACCTCGTCCAGCAACAATACCTCCTGCGCCAATACCGGCCACTACGCCAGCTCCAGAAGAACAACTGACCACGAGATCTGGTTGACGCGTCCACTTCCCGGCGCGCTTCCTGAATGGCGCTTCACTTCCGTCAAGTGGGCTGATGTAGCGACCGCAGCCACCACGGGTGCAGTTCTGCGCAGTGCTGAGCGCAAGTGTTCCACGCGTCTGTTGTGCCGCCAGTGTATGATTTCGCGCCGTCAATTCCGTTCCTTCACCGACCACCAGGAGTGCTACGTTTTGCCATTATTGTCACTCTGGTTCATTCTTTGTTTTGCAGTGCAATTGTCATGTTTTCTCTGCGTTTTTACTGTTACAGAAGTGTCGTTCAAGTTCTTTCATTGTATAGCTCAGTTACGGATAAAAAGTTGGGCTTAGTCTTTCTCTCTCTTTCTCTCTCTTTCTCTCTCTCTTTCCGGCTCGTTATACTTTCTTTACGTTTAACGACGTACTGTAGTAGCTTGTCGACTGAGATAATAAACTTTCTTTCAGTCTCCATAACCTACGGCAATTGTGCGTTATTCATTTTAATTCAATCGGTTGGAAGGGCCAGAGTCATCTTTAGGGCCAGACGCTGAACACCTGAATTTCATGTCACAAAGTATTATATCGCTGCTGTCCGTCACTGGTAGCTGAGTGGTCAGCGCGAAAGAATGTCATAACTAATGGCCCGGGTTCGATGTCCAGCTGGGTCGGAGATTTTCTCCCCTCTGGAACTGGGTGTTGTGTTGTCCTTACCATCATCCTTTCATCCCCATCGACACGAAAGTCGCCGAAGTGGCGTCATCTCGAAAGACTTGCACCAGGAGAATGGTCTACCCGACGGGGGACTCTAGCCACACGGCATTTCCATATAGCTGTTGACACGTGATAGTGTTCAGTCTAAATTAATTTTTAAATTAAGAATAGAGTTTATTGATGGACAATCAAGAGAGCTGTTAGAACTATTGGTGAATTTCATTGTTTCATGATCGCACATTTGACATGTTTGCCATTCTCAAGAGATGGCTCATCAAGAAAACCGACAATGTTTTTTCTTTACTGTCAAGAGGGCATCGTCGACTTCTAAAACCATATTTGCGTATATAATATAATGTTAACGACATTCCCTCTCTTCTTTATTAAATACAGAAGTAGCGCTTCATGCAAATGTTATCGAATGTAAATTGGTTCAAATGGCTCTGAGCTCTATGGGACTTAACAACTGAGGTCATCAGTCCCCTAGAACTTAGAACTACGTAAAACTAACTAACCTAAGGACATCACACACACCCATGGCCGAGGTAGGATTCGAACCTGCGACCGTAGCAGTCGCGCGGTTCCGGACTGAAGCGCCTAGGACCGCTTAGCCACCGCGACCGGCTCGAATGTAACTACTGCATTCGTATTTATCATTGCGTATGCACCACGTATGACATGTGGTTTCCAGAGCTACGTGAACGCACGGAGTGTTCACGAAGGTAAACAGAAAATACATGATATATAATTTCTGTAGCTAATCTAATCTTGCGAAAGACACACTTACACTTTAGAAACATATGAATATGAGGAACTAGAATTGCTTTCTTACGGCAGAGGGACGGTTAGGTCGACCATCATGAACTGCTTGCGTCAGTACCATCTCATCTACTTAAACATTGACAGTTAGTGATAAAATCAAATGTTCACAAATATTCCGAAAATGTATTGGACACTTCTGTTTTAATCTAGAATATTATGGAGTACTTTCAAGTAGAAAGATCGTTTCAATCATCACGAAAAAATAAAACCAACATTAAACATATCCTTCAGAGGGATATCATGCCAAATTCTATCCGTTTGGTGCGTTGGATCGTCAAAACCCCGAGCTGGTTGTAGGGCCCCGCTCAAATGCTACAAAAGTTCTAAATGGGAGATTTCCGGCGACCTTGCTGACCGAAGTAGTGTTTGGCAAGCATGAAGACAAGCAGTAGAAACTCTTGCTGTGTGCGGGCGAGAATTACCATGCTGGAATGTAAGCCCAGGACGGCCTGCCATGAATAGCAACAAAAATGGGCGTAGAATATCGTGGAGGTACCGCTGTGCTGTAAGGGTGCAGTGGGTGACAGCCAAAGAGGTGCTGCTCTGAAACGAAATGGCACCCCAGACTACCACTCTTGTCTGTAGAGCCCTATGACGTGCGACAGTATAATTCGTAGCCCACCGCTGTTTGGAGATTCCCCAGACACAGGTTCACTGGTCAACGGCAATGATTTCGGAGCGAGACTCATCACTGATGACAATTCAATGAGATTCCAGGCCGAAGACATGTCTGGAAAAAGTTGGAACCCTCTCACGGAGTGACATTTGCATGGAATGACGCATCCACGGAGCCTGGGGCTTTTGCCGGGCTAACCGGCTTCTCACAGGTACAGGCACAATAAGAAGTGAATCAGTTCAGCACAGCTTCCCATGTGAGGTGGCTCGCACTCACACAAAACCAGCTACAGCAATGAGCAACCATTTACCGCTTCGGAGTGGCTCATTAATGCATATCGTGGGATACTTATTTTGAAGACTGGTGTATTAATGAGAACTAACAATAAAATTTAACATAATAAGAACTGAGAATGAAATTCAATACCTGTCTTTAATATTCTGATGATCCAAAGAACGGGGGGACAGCTAAGTAAGAAACATGGTACTTCTTACGACTTTTGCAGCGTTATGATGACTGCCGTTTTAGGACGAAATTTAAATTGACAAATTTATACTTCGTTACCATTTTACTTAAAGGTTAAACGTTAAACGTAGAAACACAGAATGTCAGCGAATACCACTTATTCTGCTCTTCACCAAAGTGTCCATGTTTGGGACCAATTCACAAGTAATGCTAACTCGAAACCAGCTCTTCAAATGTTCAAATGTGTGTGAATTCCTAAGGGACCAAACTGCTAAGATCGTTGGTCCCAAGGCTTACACACTACTTAAACCAACGTCAACTAACTTATGCTAAGAACAACATACACACCCATGCCCGAGGGAGGACTCGAATCTCCGGCGGGAGGGGCCGCGCAGTCCGTGACATAGGGCCTCAAACCGTACGGCCACTCCGCGTGGCACAAGTTCTGAAGTTTAAGTTTACCAGTGAGCTCCTGTGCGTGGATTTCGTTCTCTTCATTGCCCAAAAATCAGCATGTACAAGTAAGTCTAAACATCGACGTAATCGTTGACTTGCCAAGTCATGAAAGTTTACATTGAGGAAACAGATGTCTACGAGACTAATTCTGTCATGAAACTAAGCATGCAAACGTCACAGTGTAGCTGTACTCGCATAAGTTCTAACGGTGTCAGAGTTTCTATAACGTCAACATAACCCGAGAATCAGTGACTCCGCGCAACACTTTGAAAACTGAAAAGCAATATGCTTATTGAATCTAACTGCAGATTCATACCTTGAATGTTCCTCCTGAAAACAAAAACGTATTTTCATAGTGAAAATTATTGAGGCTTTTATTTCTCTGCTGCCATATGATGAATACGTATATCATTCCTACAGCTTAATAGAGGTTTTTCTTTCCTAAATTTTCTCGCAGTTCGCATTACAAGTAAGCATAATCCTTTGCATGTAATCTATTACAATGTTATTGTAAACTGAATTTCTTCGTGGTGTTCAAAGTTTTAACAGAACGCTAAGCGTATCAAGACACCATCGCACACAATAAACGTATAGAATAGACAACCTGCACTGATACGTTGATGTTGATGTGTCTCACCGCTTTGAAGTTGCTAACCCGACCATCATGCTACTTCTTATCGCTTTAAAAACAGCTACTCTCCATATTAAGGGGAGATTCCAGTCGAGAACATCGATTGAAAACAAAATAGCTATTTCCCACAATTGGAGTGTTTACTCTCAAATCCCAAAATATTTGGCTGTATTTCAATTGCAAGTACGTCTAAGAAATGTTTGAAATACGGGCTATGTGAGGGGCTGTGGCACACCAAAAGATGCCAAAGAAAATTTCTGATTTCTATTACCATGAAGTAGAATCATTTTAAAATCGAACTTGGCAGAAAATCAAACCTCCAAAAACAATTTGTAAGATCCAGTCAAAATGAAGCGAGACAGTTGGCACCCAGTTGCTGAAAATCAATCACTTTGCCTGTTGATTGTAAAAACACGAGTATAAATTTAGGGAATACCCTGAAGTCTTGTTCAGTACAATTAAAAATCTCCAACGAAACAAACATTGGCTTACGTACAATCAGGTATCTCTAGTACTGCACCACCTCACGAAGACTGGTAGTAGGTTTTTATTCAGAAAATTTAAGAAAAATGCCACCCTGATCTTGAAATTACAAAAATTACAAGAAGACGTCCCATGTAAGTAGGAAGAAAAAACTTTATGGTGCCGATGTATTTTTATGGGTATGTGTCTTTTAGTAACATCCATATTTTGATAAACGGTTAAAATCCGTTTTACCATGAGTTCGTTTCTCTAAGTTCGTACCAACTTTTTAATCATAAATATTAACCAATCTGATTGAAATTTTTGCAGGAAGTTGTCTTGAAGTTCGCGCTTCTGTGTGGTGGTAACGATGTTACTAAGTCGTAGCCTCGAATGAAGAGTTTCCCTACTTCTTCATTGTAAACTGATGAAACTCTAGCGTCTTTTTTTTTTTTGCCCTCTTCTTTGCGCTGACAAAATATTTTCACACTCAATTTGCTGCTTCCTGTGGAATATGAACATGGCTACCTGAAAGCTGTGTCATTTTTCGTGGATGGTTTCCCTTTGCATTAATTCTTTTTAAAATTTACGCAGTGTCAACAAGTCACTTCTTGTATGTTTGTATAGTCCGCTATATACCGATGACCGTTGTAAATCAGTAAAGGTTTCCATTTGGTGGTCTCGACGAACTACATTGCCTCAGCACTAAAACAAGAAATACTGCTTGCCAGTCAGAGGTCAACTGTATTACTGAACTCTAGGAGAAAGTCACGCACGCTAGAAATTGGTACGCGGACAGCAAACTTTGTGCAGAAAATGGGTTTTGGCCTTTCCCAGAATACGTTGCAGGTAGCGGCGGTCAGACCGGTGTATCTTACTTGTTGAACACCCTGTCCACTGCTTACAGTTACCTGGGCTCCGTACAAATATACAAGTGTTACTCGGTGCAAAAAAAAAAAAAAAAAAATAAATAAAAAAAAATGGTTCAAATGGCTCTGAGCACTATGGGACTTAACATCTTACGTCATCAGTCCGCTAGAGCTTAGAACTACTTAAACCTAACTAAGGACATCAAACACATCAATGCCCCGAGGCAGGATTCGAACCTGCGACCGTAGCAGTTCCGCGGTTCCGGACTGAAGCGCCTAGAACCGCACGTCCGCCGCGGCCGGCCACTCGGTGCAAGTGTCACAAACTCTGTCTGGAGATGTCCCAGACAGCGGTGGAATACCAATCGCATTTCCCTGCCATGCGGCCCGACAACCAGGAACGGTACATCGACGATATTCTACGCCCCGTTTTGTTGCCCTTCATAGGAAGCCATCCTGGGCTTGCATTTCAGCAAGATAATGCTAAAACATACTTTGCTATGACGTTTATATTGAAGGCTTCGCGCATTCTTCTTCTGACAGCAGATTACTCTTAACATTTGCCGACCTGCGGATGTGTACCTAGTGGACAAGAGGTGTTGTTTCTTAAGATTATAACTCATATTGTCTGTATTCCAAGGGATCTTTAATTCTTCTGTTAGGCTGTAAAGATATTTCTAATGATCGTTTGAATTTGGGACTCGATTCCTCTGCGCATTGATTGCTTTAATCAAATGACTGTAGCGCAAGAAATGAGATGTAATCCTTATCCTTTTACTGAAGCAGACTTTTGTGCTACCTTTTCTAGTCCTTTGTACGTTGGTGCTATTTGTTGCTACAGCCTCCATAGGTCAACTCAGGTCGAAAGAAGGCGCTACTGAGTTTCGGGCTGGCAACAAGCCAAGTCTATAGCACTGCATGGCATGGACGCCGTAGCTCTTCTGCGACAGAGCACCTACTGGCCGTCCAAACACTCCCTGCCTACTTCCACACTGCTCCTCTTTCCTACTAATCGTCTATACTGAACGTCATCAACCCTCCGACGATTATTCTCCATCCATTCTAGAAATCCACCATCACCAGCATGATATATACGACGCCACATTTAGCTCGAAAATCTTCCTCATCGCATGAATATCTGCTCCAGTAACAAGCACATGGGGCAATGAGTTAGTCTTACGAAATCACTAATACCGTGCAACAACACCTCTTGCCTTCACAACTGCCAAATTTCGGAAAGAAGGAGAGTGTTCAAGTTTGTTCAACAATACATTATCAAGCTGATGATTATGTCCCACAGGTGATTTTGATTTCTACGCCTTATGAAAACAGTTACAGATATTTTCTAAGGGACAACAATGGATGACATATCAGGATGGCGAAGGTGAATATGATACCTCAGAGTTTATCAAACTAGGAACGTATATTTGCGAAGCCTTAGTGCCGCGCGAATTGGCCGCACGGTTTGAGGCGTCTTGTCACGGGCTGCGCGGCCACTCCCGGCAGAGGTTCGAGTCCTCCCTCGGGCATAGGTGTGTGCGTTGTTCTTAGCATAAGTTAGTTTAACTTAGTTTAAGTAGTGTGTAAGTCTAAGGACCGATGACCTATGCAGTTTGGTCCCTTAGGAATTCACACACATTTGAACATTTGTGCGAAGCCCTGTGAACATCTCTGTGGTCATCTTGGGAGAGAGAAGTATCGCCATCATACACATTATGAAGATGTAGAAGAGAGGCCAACAGTAGGCCGCCAAGGACTTATAAACTAAAATCATTGTTCATGTCCGCAGTAAACTGGATTAGTGTGCCCATGTCTTCATACGAATACCAACACCAAAACATCACAGAACTGTTATGCCCCAGGATAGTATCCCCAGCAGACACAACCTTGGTAACTCCCAGAAGGCGAACTGCCTGTCCCATTGACCAGTAGATTACCAGCTGGGGGGGGGGGGGGGGGGGGTAATGCTTAGCGAGTTGCGGCAAACACTGCAGCAAGTCTGAGAATGAAGCATAATGACAAATGGTAGCCGAGGGATACCTTCATACTAGTGACAGCTGAATTTCTTAAGAAAGGCTAGGTATAACGCAACTTTAAGTGTTCAGGTATCGAACGAGCTGAAAAGAACCTCTGAAAGGTGAAGACGCGAAAGCCTGAAGTCGCTACAAGAGCTTACAGTGAGGGAAAACTGGGACACATGATGTCATAGGCGCCTCGACTTCTGCAAAGCGCATGGGAAGCACCCGCATAAATACCCCACCTTTCTTAACAAATGTCTGATTGTGGATTGCTGAGTGCTGAGTGCTGAGTGCTGATGGCTGACTGCATACAGCATACTCACAGCCTTTGTGTGAGTTGGAGCTACCCATTGTGGGAGGAGATTATGGAGGTGAACCTCGGCATCTGTAAGCTACTTTCGATCGTCTATGGAACCACGAGTCTGGCTGGAAGGCCGCTGCTGTTGCTATCTGCACTCGTCAACTTCCGAGGCCATACCACTAATGGGGCGCAAGGACGCTGTCACTCTGCAGGCCTGCTGGAGGCTTCATATGCGTTCCTGGACGATGTCTGTCACCCGCCTTCGAGAGACGGATCACTGCTGCCGCTCATCCTATTGCTGTGGCAGACACCGATGCTGCTGTCTCCTGTCTCCATATCGAGGGCGAGGAGCCTACGACCCAGTGAGTACTTCAGTAGACCTTCATCTAGGCTACTGTAAGGCGTCAAGCAAATAACACATCTTACATTGAATTCCTGAAACAATTCCGGATAACTCGATATCTCTCATGACATAGTTACGTAAAAATGTACGAATTTTATTGATATGCAAAGCGAAAAGAGTATACAAACTGACATTTTGCGAATATAAACCACTAACACTCACACAAGTAATTGCACGTAAGTGACATGGTATATTCCTACCTTGCAGGCCGTAGGTTCAACGCCAAATTCGTAAAACACTCACAGAGCGTCCTTGTTCAGCTAGGGTAGGAAGATGTATCTGAACCACTCTCACACATGTTTGACTCCTGACTGCAAATCTTCGACGTACACAAGAACAGGTATCGACCCAGCAGATAAGAACCTCTGAAAGGTGAAGACGCTGAAGTTTGAAGTCACGAGTTGACAGCGAGGGAAAACTGGGACACATGATGTCATAGTCACATCGACCCCCGCAGAACGCATGGGAAGCACCAGCAGAGCTTGAGACCAACAGATTCCGCGTTCGGCAGTAGCCCGTTACAAAGCAGTCACTACCCGATGCTTCACGACACTGGCCGTATTGCTGCGAGTAGATCCCACGCTGGGTTTCCTCCGTTGACGAAGCACTGCTGTGCAGGCCCGTTTGTGAAACAGCGCTTTGGAAGACCTGTATTATGGCCAATGAATGTGTGTTTGTCAATTATGTTTACTTGGCGCTCTCGAGCGTAACTAGGACCATACCACCGGGCGCTCTCCTGACGGCTGTAGGAGCCTGGGACTGGACACGTGTAGAACCATTTCCAGCCTGATCTGCGCTGGCCACACACGACAGTTTAAACGTTTCATTGTGAAGTCGGTGCACTCAACATCAGCCAGACACTACATGCTTCCGGTCCAGTTTATGTGTTGTTTGGTCTGTTGAAGGGGTCAAGTTTTATTTGCCCATGAGATAAATGGCCATGTCTACGGCATGCAGTTGTCTTCGCAGTGTTCGCTCATAAACTGGTCCCCCCTGCGGGTCCGGGGATTAGAATAGGCCCGAGGTATTCCTGCCTGTCGTAAGAGGCGACTAAAAGGAGTCCCTCCCCCTCAAGGGGGTAGTTAGCGCCTGCGTCCGGAGACGGACGGTTCCACGACCTCTATTTGCGGTCATTTTGCTTTTTCACTTCTCGTTTCTTCCTTCCTTTGGTTGGTTCCTTTCTTTGCTCTTCTCCACCTCACTGTCTTCCTTATTCTTTCCCCTGCAAAATCTCCTTGCCTTGTCATTGCCTTCTTCTCTTTGCCTTCTCATTGCCTTCTTCTCCTTGCCTTCTCATTGCCTTCTTCTCCCTGCCTTCTCATTGCCTTCTTCTCCTTGCCTTCTCTGGTCTCCGCCTCGGCGTTTGAGACAGTCTGTCCTCTCTCTCTCTCTCTCTCTCTCTCTCTCTCTCTCTCTCCCTCCCTCTCTCTCTCTCTCTCTCTCCTTTTTCCTCTTCTTCCTTCCTCCCTGTGCGCGCCTGAAGGCCGACCCACGCGTTCGCACGCGTAGCCGGTGATGGGGTAACGCGTAATTCCCCGCCCTGGGTAGACATGTAAGGCACGCGCGTACCCCCTGGTAAAGGCCAGGCCCGGGGAGGGGTGATTGCCTGAGCTGATACCTTCTGACCATGCCGATTGGTCCCTCCGTCTGTTTCTCGGGAGGTGTGACCTGAGGTGTAAACATTCACCTAAGGCGGGAGTGCCCTCTGAGAGGGTCCCCACAAGGAAGGAGCGCGCCATCGGAGACGCTGGCAATCATGGGGGATTCCTCCGCAATGGATTTCACTCCATCTCTCTCGACTTCTGCCCAAAAACGGAAACTTGACCAGCTACCAGTGACAAAAGTACTACCGCCTGCCCCACAGTTCCTCGTCGTTTCTCGATCTGAGGACGGAAAGGATTTTTCCTCTCAACCCTTTCGTTATCCAGAAGGGCGTCGATGCCATAGCCGGATCTGTTAAATCTTGTACCAGGTTGCGTAACGGTACCTTATTACTCGAAACTGAGAGCGCCTTTCAGGCACAAAAACTGCTTCGGGCCACACTCCTGTACACATTCCCTGTCAGGGTGGAGGCTCACCGAACCTTGAATTCATCTCGTGGTGTGGTCTATACTAGATCCCTCGACGGCTTGACTGACGAGGAGATTCAATCTTTCCTCGCTGAGCAGGGCGTGACGGCTGTCCATAGGGTCATGAAAAAGGTCAACAATGACCTTGTACCGACCCGGACACTTTTCTTGACTTTCGATAGTGTTAAGCTGCCATCGCGCATCAAGGCGGGCTACGAGGTCATTTCAGTTCGCCCCTATGTCCCGACACCTACGCGCTGCTACCAGTGTCAGCGTTTCAATCACACTCGACAGTCTTGTTCCAATGCGGCTAAATGTGTCACTTGTGGCAGGGATGCCCATGAGGGTGACAGTCCACCTCCGTCTCCTCGTTGTGTGAACTGTCAGGGTGACCATGCCGCATCCTCCCGCGACTGTCCTGTCTATAAGGAAGAACGCGGTATCCAAGAAATTCGGGTCAAAGAGAAAGTGTCCACCTCGGCTGCTCGCAAGCTATTGGCTAGTAGGAAGCCCACGCTGCTCCCAGCGGGGAAATACAGTACTGTCCTCGCCTCTCCTCGGACTACCAGGGAGGTGGCAACCCAGACATGCGATCTGACCTTCAGCACCACGGTCGTCCGTTCGGCCAGTGCTAAGATCGCGCGGTCGACGTCTCCTCTTCCTCCCATCACCCCACAGACACCAGCCCCTTCATCATCTTCTGCTAAGACGAAGACCCAGAAGTCAGATGCACGGCCCTTCAAGAAGGAACCGTCCCGTGCAGACTTCCTCCGTACCTCGACCTCCCAGCCTTCGACCGGTACTTCCACCAAACGACCTTCCAAGAAGGCACATAGGAAGCCCAGTTCTCCTTCTCCGCCACGGCGCATTTCTTCTCCTGCGCCACCCAGCGGTTGCCACCCCAGGCCGTCCTCCGTTTCGCCTGGCCGCACCGCTGGTGGCCGAAAATCTGGGTCGTTCACCGGCGGAGGAAGCTCCCCCTCCCGGCCATCCTCCCAAGATGGCCGATGAACCTATAGACCCAATGGACGATGACTGTCCGCCTACTGATAGCGGCGGCAGTGCTCGCTCGAAGCCAGGCCCTCAGCGGCCTTCGAGGTGACCCCTTCTTTCATCTTCTTTTTTTTTTCCTTACGATGGCACTTATTCACTGGAATATTCGCAGCATTCGCTCCAACCGAGAGGACTTGAAGTTGCTGCTCCGCTTGCACCGTCCGCTCGTCGTAGCCCTCCAGGAAACGAAGCTACGCCCATGCGATCAAATTGCCTTGGCATACTACACCTCTGTGCGTTTTGACCTACCCCCTGTGGTAGGTATCCCGGCTCATGGAGGGGTTATGTTGCTGGTCCGGGATGATATTTACTACGATCCCATCACGTTTCACACCGGCCTGCAGGCAGTTGCCATCCGCATTACTCTCCCCACTTTTACATTTTCCATTTGTACCGTTTACACTCCATCGTCGTCTGCCGTTACCAGGGCAGACATGATGCAACTTATTGCTCAGCTACCTGCACCATTTTTGTTAACTGAAGACTTCAATGCCCACCATCCCCTTTGGGGCTCTCCAGCATCCTGCCCGAGGGGCTCCCTGTTAGCGGACCTTTTCAACCAGCTAAATCTTGTCTGCCTCAATACTGGCGCCCCTACTTTTCTTTCGGACACATCTCACACCTATTCCCATTTAGATCTCTCTATATGTACTCCCCAACTTGCACGCCGGTTCGAGTGGTATGCACTTTCTGATACATATTCGAGCGACCACTTCCCGTGTGTTATCCATCTCCTGCAGCATACCCCCTCTCCGTGCTCATCTAGATGGAACATCTCCAAAGCAGACTGGGGGCTGTTCTCTTCCAGGGCGACCTTTCAGGATCAAACCTTCAGAAGCTGCGATAGTCAGGTCGCACACCTCACGGAAGTCATTCTCACTGCTGCTGAATATTCCATCCCTCACCCTACTTCTTCTCCACGTCGCGTACCGGTCCCCTGGTGGACCGCAGCATGTAGAGACGCTTTACGTGCTCGTCGACGTGCTTTACGCACCTTTCACCGCCACCCTACAGTGGCGAATTGTATCAATTATAAACGATTACGTACACAGTGTCGTCGTATTATTAAAGAAAGCAAGAAAGCCAGCTGGGCTGCTTTCACAAGCACCTTCGACAGTTTTACTCCTTCTTCTGTTGTCTGGGGTAGCCTGCGCCGGCTATCCGGCACTACGGTCCACTCACCAGTTTCTGGCTTGACGGTCGCGAATGACGTCCTTGTGGCCCCTGAGGCTGTCTCCAATGCCTTCGGCTGCTTTTTCGCAGAGGTTTCGAGCTCCGCTCATTACAACTCTGCCTTCCTCCCCCGCAAACAGGCAGAGGAGGCTAGGCCACCTAACTTCCGCTCCTCGAATCGTGAAAGTTATAATGCCCCATTCACCATGCGGGAACTCGAAAACGCACTTGGCCGATCACGGTCCTCCGCTCCAGGGCCTGATTCTATTCATATTCAGATGCTGAAGAACCTTTCTCCTGCGGGTAAAGGTTTTCTTCTTCGTACTTACAATCGCATCTGGATTGAGGGACATGTTCCCGCATGCTGGCGCGAGTCTATTGTTGTCCCGATTCCTCCAGTTATCGACCCATCTCGCTTACCAGCTGTGTATGTAAAGTGATGGAGCGAATGGTTAACTCTCGATTGTTTTGGCTGCTCGAGTCTCGACGCCTACTTACCAATGTACAATGTGGATTTCGTAGGCGCCCTCTGCTGTTGACCATCTGGTTACCTTGTCGACCTTCGTTATGAATAACTTCTTGTGGAAGCGCCCAACCGCGGCTGTGTTCTTTGATTTGGAGAAGGCTTACGACACCTGTTGGAGGGCGGGCATTCTCCGCACCATGCATACATGGGGCCTTCGCAGTCGCCTCCCTCTTCTTATTCGTTCCTTTTTAATGGATCGACAGCTCAGGGTACGTGTGGGTTCTGTCCTGTCAGACACCTTTCGCCAGGAGAATGGGGTGCCACAAGGCTCAGTTTTGAGCGTCGCTCTCTTCGCCATAGCGATCAATCCAATAATGGATTGCCTCCCAGCTGATGTATCAGGCTCCCTTTTCGTGGACGATTTTACCATCTATTGCAGCGCGCAGCGTACGTGTTTCCTGGAGCGCTGTCTTCAGCGTTCTCTTGACCGTCTTTACTCCTGGAGTGTCGCCAATGGCTTCCGTTTTTCTGCCGAGAAGACGGTCTGTATTAACTTCTCTCGCTACAAAGAGTTTCTCCCACCGTCCTTACGACTCGGTCCCGTTGCTCTCCCATTCGTGGAGACAACAAAATTTTTAGGTCTTACATTTGACAGGAAACTTAGTTGGTCTCCACATGTGTCATATTTGGCTGCCCGTTGTACCCGTTCTCTAAATGTCCTCCGTGTTCTCAGTGGTATGTCGTGGGGAGCGGATCGAACCGTCCTACTTCGCCTATATCGGTCGATCGTCCGCTCCAAGCTGGATTATGGGAGCTTCGTATACTCCTCTGCACGGCCATCCATCTTACGCCGCCTCAACTCCATACAACATCGGGGTTTACGACTTGTGATCGGAGCGTTTTATACTAGTCCCGTCGAGAGTCTTCATGCTGACGCTGGTGAGTTGCCACTCACCTACCGGCGCGATATACTGCTTTGTCGGTATGCCTGTCGGCTACTGGCAATGCCCGACCACCCGTCTTATCGTTCCTTTTTTGATGACTCTCTCGACAGTCAATACGGGTTGTATGTCTCTGCCCTGCTACCCCCTGGAGTTCGCTTTCGTCGCCTCCTTCAACACCTTAATTTTTCACTCCCTGCAACCTTTCGAGTGGGCGAGAGCCACACGCCACCTTGGCTCCAGGCTCAGGTTCGCGTCCACCTTGACCTCTGCTCGCTCCCGAAGGAGGTTACCCCCGGTTCAGTCTACCACTCCCGTTTTATCGAACTTCGTCCGAAGTTCATTAATATGACCTTCATTTATACAGATGGCTCTAAGACCACTGACGGGGTCGGGTGTTCTTTTATTGTCGGGGCACAAAGTTTCAAATACCGGCTCCATGGCCTTTGTTCGGTCTTCACAGCTGAGCTCTTTGCCCTCTACCAGGCTGTCCTTTACATCTGCCGCCACCGACATTCTGCATATGTCATCTGCTCCGATTCCCTGAGCGCTATCCAGAGCCTCAGTGATCCGTACCCGGTTCACCCTTTCGTGCACCGGTTCCAACGCTCTCTTCAGCAGTTGGTGGACGTCGGTTCTCCGGTTAGCTTTATGTGGGTTCCTGGCCATGTCGGTATCCCTGGGAACGAAGCTGCAGATGCCGCGGCCAAGGCTGCGGTCCTCCAGCCTCGGACAGCTTCTTGTTGTGTCCCTTCGTCAGATTGTAGCAGGGTAATTTGTCGGCGCATTTTATCGCAGTGGCATGCCGATTGGGCTGCACTTACAGACAACAAACTTAGGGCCCTGAAACCTCTTCCCGTGGCTTGGACGTCCTCCTCACGCCCTTCTCGGCGGGAGGAGGTCGTTTTGGCCCGGTTACGAATTGGCCACTGCCGGTTCAGCCATCGCCATCTGCTGACGGCTGCGCCAGCGCCGTTCTGCCCATGTGGGCAATTGCTGACGGTCCGCCACATTTTAATGGTCTGTCCGGATTTTAACACCCTGCGTCTTGATCTTGGCCTGCCATGTACTGTAGAAGCCATTTTAGCGGATGACCCACGAGCAGCTGCTCGCGTTCTTCATTTTATCAATTTGACAACCCTCTCAAAGGACATTTGATTCTGCTGTTTTCCTTTTTTAATCCTATGCCTGTCAGTCTGTCTTTTATCGTGTTTTCCGTTTCGTTGCTGTTTTAAACTTGTGACTCGCGGTGCATTCCTCACGTAGTCTGGGCGCTAATGACCGTTGAAGTTGTGCGCCCTAAAACCACAAAAAAAAAAAATCATAAACTGGTAGATTAACCCTGTATTCACTGACTGAAGCAATTACTTTTGAATTTGAAACCGAGTCATTGACAATGACATATACTTATCCGTTAGTATATTCTTACAAGCACTCTTATTACGACCTGTTACATAGCCATGTTACACTCTTCGTTGATACATAAACAAATCGATTAACTTTTGTTGTGTACATAATTCCGCGTAGTCAGCACGTACACAACTTTCCCAATAGAGCGCGCCCCCACTAAGCACAACACCGCAGGCGCAGCGCTCGTCCGTCTCCACACTACGAGATGGCGCTGTCTTAGAGACGGACCAAATTCTGCTCCCGCCGATCCGCGTATTAATATGTAACGCAGCCAATGAGATTGCAGCTAACGTAGAACCTTTTCTCCTCGCGGATCACACTCGCGCAGTGAAACCTGAACGCGCGAGGTATTGTAACGAGTGTACAGACCTCCGATTAGTCAGTCTGCATCAGTCTGCATCAGTCTGCATCAGTCTGCATCAGTCTGCATTTGTCGGTACCAGTCTATAGTCAAGTTTCAGTCTGCGCCTAATAAGATCACCATATTCCTGTACATAGCCATGAAGATAAATGAATAGACACTTTGTCAAGTATCAGAGATATGAGAGAATAAGATTAACATATCAAGACCAAAGGAACTTCAGATTGTCAATTGCAAACAGCATCCAGAATCAAGTTATGTAAAGTCTGTTATTTATTATTTTAATAAATGTGTGTGAAAATGAATCAAGTTCTGTTTAAAGTTGCTCACCGTCAATCTGCTACTCAAAGCGTGCAAGTGGCCTTTCTATCGTCTGACTTAACGGCAGAAGATAAACACGCCACGATTAGACCACGAGACATATTGCTGACACTCGCCTACTTCGTTAGAGCGACAAGTCAAATAATCTGATGGTGTGTGTACCGCAGGTCTTACAGTGCGCACACCACAACTTCATAATTGATGCGATCATGAGCACAGCTCGATACGATAGTTCCTATGAGCCGTTTTGTCACATCGGACAATGTCATTCACGGAATGATAATGGGCAAATTCTAACAAATAGCTCGTTTGTGCCGTTATGTTACGCCTCCACATCGACTTATTTTACTGCACTAGTTCCATACAACCCACAGTCGTATAGACTACTACTTGACTGTCACGACTTAATTCACGGGATTGCCTGGTATCAGTTCAACATTCACAGCTCTGTATAGCGACCAAGTATACTCTTTCATGCTGTATCCGGGGACCTGATGAATTGCGTGTCTTTTTCCTCATTTC
Organism: Schistocerca nitens; assembly: GCF_023898315.1. Taxonomy (NCBI): domain Eukaryota; kingdom Metazoa; phylum Arthropoda; class Insecta; order Orthoptera; family Acrididae; genus Schistocerca; species Schistocerca nitens. The sequence continues at coordinate 494,968,966 of NC_064621.1, forward strand.
TAATGCGTGTTTTTAACCATATTTTTTCAACCTGTGGGGTTCAACAACAGTCACACAAATCTGCTAAGACATCTCTTTGGGGACTGAAATGATAATAAACGGATAAAAAAGCGCTGGTGATGACGCTGAAAACCTAACGTGTAGTCACTTTTCGAGTGTGCCTGTGTTTGTGCTGGTTATATGTATTATCGGCGGCGAAAACTAGACATGAGTTGGACTTTCAGTGACCATCAGCAGTACTTGCTTGCAATGTTTGTAAACTGTACTTCTACGAGTGCCTTCATCAGAAATTAAATATTCAAACTGACCTATAACATAAGTACAAAATTAGGGGAATATTTTTGTATAGAAGTGTAAGGACTGGGTAACAGTACAAGAAAGAAACAGTACTTTCATGTCACGTTCAACATAAATAACAAGCGATGAAGCTTTAATCACAAAAATGTGAAAAAGAATACACGGAAGGCGAGCCACTATGGGCTGCTCGCACCTAAAAAGACACAGGTAGCAACAGACTAAGGTGCCCGCTTTAGCAACTGCGGGCAGGTGAACATTATACTAAGAGTGCCATCTAATAGTCGTAAATATAAGTAGGCTACTTAACATTTAAAATATAGACAGATGAATGTTAAGTTGAACATTATTTAGCACATGAACTAACAGGCAAAATTTTATTTGACAGCAGCAGACATGGTAACTTTTCGTTTACGTAAAAGCTTAGAAGTACAGTTTGAAGATTGAAAACTGATTAACAGTACAAAAAGAAACAATACTTACATGTCACACATAAAATAAATATCAAGCGATAAAGCTCTAGTCACAAAGCCCGTAGTGGCTTGCTTTCCACCCGTTCTACTTGCATCATCGCCCGATATTGATTTTATACGTGACATGTAAATACTGTTTCTTATTGTACTGTTAATCAGTTTTCAGCCTTCAAATCGAACTTCGAAGCTTTTACATAAACGAAAAGTTACCATGTCTGCTTCTGTCAAATAAAACTTTAGCTCTTAATTCATGTAATAAAAAATATTTATCTTAACTTTCATCTGTCTATATTTTAAATGTTAAGTAGCTTACTTATATTTACGGCTACTAGGTGGCACTCTTGGTGTGTTCTTCACCTGCCTGAAGTTGCTAACTCGGGCGCCTCAGACTGTTCCAACCTGTTGCTTTATATGTATGAGCATCAAAAAATGGTTCAAATGGCTCTGAGCACTATGGGACTTAACATCTATGGTCATCAGTCCCTATGAGCATCCCATAGTGGCTCACCTTCCATGTATTCTTCTTTAAATTTTTGTGACGAAGACTTTATAGCTTTATCTTATACGTGACATGTAAGTACCGTTTCTTTCTTGTACTCTTAGTCAGTACTTAAACTTCTATATTAAAAAGAAAACTCTCATAATTTTGTACTTATAGGCCAATTTGAATATTTAATTTCTGATGGAGACACTAATAGAAATGTCGAAACCACGTCAAAAGACTTAAATTTTGTGACCGAGGGCTCTAATTTCCTGAATTTTAAGATGGCTGTATCGAAAACCGTCGTTGAGGAAACTGTGGTACACCACGGACCAGAAGTTGCAAAGGTGAACGACGGCTGCGGAAAAACCTACGGTCGAATACATGTGCAGCTGTTCAGCAACTGAATGCCCAGATGAACCGAACAGTGTTGCCTCGACGACTCTACAGCCAAGGACGTTGCCAGGATTTTGTCAAAGGGCGCTCCGATTTGTTAAAGAGGGTGTTAAAAAAACACTCATTTTTCACTTTTTCAGGAAGTTTCCTTAAAGAACAATAAACGATTTAATTTGAATATGATCTAGGAGTTTTCATTAAGTGGAGCTATAATCTCGTTACTTATGAGCGCTGCATTTTGGCAAGTCACTACGAAGCAGTCGTACTCCAGTCTCTCTTCACCCTGCAAGGTCATTTTGTATTCTTCTTCTTTCAATAGGGATTTAAGCTGACGAAGTTTGCAGTAATGCACGAGTGGTAATTTTTTTGAGACGCCGGGATTATTTTCGACAGGGGTTTTGGAATAAAAAGATCTCTCTTCGACAGAGAAGCTAGAAAAACTTTTTGTGGTGAGAAAACAAAGGATCTGGAATAATTAGGCCTTACACTCTTCCAAATGTCCTCATTTAAGTACGCATCTGCCCTTCTTTCAATGTAATCAATGTAAGAAAGATCATTTTCTGCATTAAAGAAGGTCCCGGCAGACAAATGCATGAGCCTAAATGAGAATAATTAGTATTATTATCCATTTATATGTAAACCGAAGGTGGAGACAGGCAGAAAGAAAAGGGAGGGGATGACTGCTGTCAGTTACATCCGGACATTACGCGGAATCAGAGGCGATGAGTGAAAATGTGTACCGGACTGGGATTTGAAAATGTGTAGTAGACTGGGATTCGGACCTGGGATTTCTTATTTTCTAGTCAGGGGCGTTAACCACTGCGCCATCGGGGACACAGCCCTAGCGCACCTGCGCCGAATACCTCTGCACGCCAAACGGCCGATCCACACTTCCATCGAGCACCACCTAGCAGCCGTCCCTGTCCATTTCCCGAATGTTCGCTGTCTGAGATTTCTACAGAAGGTCGGACGTATTTGTGCTTGTGCACTGAAGGTGGATCCATTGCGCAGATAGGCCAATCAAATTATATGGAAGCGTGGTGTCCAAAAGAACAGACCACGCAGAATGCACAGCTGTTATACTTTTAAGTAAATTGTAGATGGAGAGGAGAAGAAATGAAAGGAAAGCGAGGGGATCACTGCTGTCAGCTGCATCAGAACATTATGCGGAATCAGCGGCGACGAGTGAAAATGTGTAGCGGACCGGCATTCAAACCCGAGATCTCAAGCTCCAATTCGCATAGAATGTATAACAGCAGCGGATACTGCGCGGTAACGCATTCATATAATATTAGTATTTATTTATTATATGACTTTTAGTGCTGGGAGTCTCCGAAGAGGTGCTCAGCTCGCCTTCGATGCAGTTCATTTGAGCAAAGGCACTCCATCTTCAACGGAAGCGTCCGCATCTCGTGGTCGTGCGGTAGCGTTCTCTCTTCCGACGCCCGGGATCGCGGGTTCGATTCCCGGCGGGTTCAGGGATTTTCTCTGCCTCGTGATGACTAGGTGTTGGTGCTATCCTTAGGTTAGTTAGGTTTAAGTAGTTCTAAGTTCTAGGGGACTTATGACCATAGATGTTAAGTCCCATAGTGCTCAGAGCCATTTTTTTCAAGGGAAGCGGAATCTGTCAGGAAAGAAAGGTATTCGGAAGGAATTGTCTGTTAAGGTAGCAACGTCGGTATTTGACTAAACTGAAAATGGGAAGCTATAAAAATCATTTTCAAGGTTGTCAGCAGATAGATTTAAACCATCTCGCCTCTCGACTACAGGGATTGATAGCTCAGCGGCTCAGTACGCAGAGATACCCCACCTCGGCGGGGAATTTGGAAAAACTGGTGGTTGTACATCGTTCAAAAGTCAAATAAAATGCATCACAATAAATGATTGGTTCCTGAGATTGCGTGTCTTTTCTTTAATTGTGCATGGTTAGTCATTTGATAGCTAACGAATCCATGCATATATTAACTGTGCATTGAATTGCTGGCTTCAGTTATAAGGGTGTAAACAGATTTTGGACGAAAGGCGGAGGGAAGGGCGCAAGGGGTAGTCGGCTCGGAAGAATCCAAGTAGCTCGCTGAAAAAATCATTTAGAGCGAACCATAGAATGTGTTGCCATCACATCACACCCCTTCTGCTCTTCACATACCTCTCCCCATCTTTCCGTGTCGGAAATGGTTTTCGTAATTGTGCACCATCCGGGTGACCACATTGGGGTTTATCTTTCCACTTAGGCTGCTAATGAAGGAATATTGAGTATATTTTTTAATGAAATGTAATTATCGTCATTTGGGTGATAATTTTGTTGGTCAAGGCGACTTTTTAACGACACAGACAAATCCAAGTGTATTTTTATGCACTAATTCTAATTTAATATTGTTTGTAATTATATTTACAGCTCCATTGCCTTGTGAAATGCTGAAATATTGCAACCTTAAGTTCTACCAGCCTTAAAATAACGATTTCAGTGCTAACATTAAACTGCTATAGATAGGTAACTGGAGTATAGTAATGTGCACATATTTTTAACTTACCATAATGCAAGCGGACGAGTAAAAATCGTTTTTCTTCTTCTTTCCCGTTATAAACTTATTCATAATTAGAAGCTATTACAACAGCATAGGCACAAATATAATAACCGGTAGTACTTACATTAAATTGAACTACGAATAAGATCTAAACTGATTAACAAAACAAGAACAGAACTCAATCAAGGCCAACCGCTGGACTTGGCTAAAGTAGGGATGGGCGATAGCCGATAGTGCTATGGATGTATAGACAGTTTCAAAAATGGTTCAAATGGCTCTGAGCACTATGGGACTTAAGATCTGAGGTCATCAGTCCCCTAGAAATTAGAACTACTGAAACCTAACCAATATAAGGACATTACACACATCCATGCACGAGGCAGGATTCGAACCTGCCACAGTGGCAATCGCGACGTTTCGGACTGAAGCTCCTAGAACTTCTCAGCCACCGTGGCCGGCTTGACAGTTTGAATGTATCGTTGACCTCGCTGACTACCGATAGCGCGTATTCCTTTCCCGTTGTATGACTGAATATCAAAATAATTTTCAATCTCATTGCACGGCAACTAGGTCTTACGCAATTTCATTTAGGAGATAGCGGCGGTCCAGATACCATGAATTCTCCCATTTTTGGCCACTTATTTGGTTCAGCGAATGTTGCTGCACATGGGTAGCAGAAGCCCATTCTGACTGTCGTTCATTAGCGACGTAGGCTGGAATTTGCTCGCTGATACAGCAACTGGACTCCCACTGCGTGGAGACAGGTAGCCTTTTCAAATGAATTACGTCTTATGCTCCAGCTGACAAATGGCAGTTGAGGTCTACGGCGTGAATCAACTGAAATTAAACACCGTTCAGCAATAGTCGGAAGAGCCCAAGCCGGGGGAGGGAGCATTATGCTCTGTGGAATGTTTTCGTGCATTAGCAGGGTGATCTCGTCATTCTGGAAACATCAACACAAGTATGGATCAACGAGCGAGGTGGCGCAGTGTTTAGCACACTGACCTCGTATTCGGGAGGACGACGGTTCAATCCCGCTTCCGACCATCATGATTTAGGTTTTCCGTGATTTCCCTCAATCGCTCCAGGCAAATGCCGCAATGGTTACTTTCACAGGACACGGCAGACTTCCTTCCCTATCCTTCCCTAATCCGATGAGACCGATGACCTCGCTGTTTCGTCTCTTCCCCAAATCCAGCTATGGATCTATTCTTGGCTACCATGCCGCCCTCTCCCTCCGCTCACTACATGCCTTTTGCTTTTCCTCGGGAAGATGGTATCGACCAGCAGGACAATGAAACGTGTCACTCAGATAGCAGTGTACATCCGTGGCTCGAAGAGCACAAGAATCTGTTTACCACCTCGATCGGACTATACGCGCAATGGACCGTCAGCCGGCCGCTGGGACCGAGCGGTCCTAGGTGCGTCAGTCAGGAACCGCGCGACTGCTACGGTCGCAGGTTCGAATCTGGCCTCTGGCATGGATGTGTTTGATGTCCTTAGGTTAGTTAGGTTTAAGTAGTTCTAAGTTCCAGGGGCCTGATGACCTTAGATATTAAGTCCCATAGTGCTCACCCTATTTGAACCATGGTCCGTAAGCCGAGAAACCTAGCGCAGGTGGCCATGAAACAGGAGTCGGCATGGCACTACATCCCTGTCGGTACATTCCAGAAACTCAATGACACTCTTACTGCAGGTCATCTAGTGCCATGCGCTGCAAAATATGGCTGTTCAGGCTTTCGACAAGTAGTCGTATTAATGTCGCTGCACAGTGTACTTTTCAGAAAGTTGTCTTGCTGAATACCTGGGAGTATTTACGTATAATCCCGCATTTATGCGATGTCACATGCTCAAGGTATCCACTATTAATATTGTAAGCAGGCAGTATATGGTACCTTGATTTTCTGATTGGCATTATCTGAGATTCATCCACAGTTTAAGAGAGCTACCATTCATTGCAGCAAGTCGAAAAAAATAGTCTATAAATTCTGCAGTTTCTTTGAAGCGTCCAAACATAACGTTACGTGAACACATCAGCCTCATTAGCGAAAAATCTTATATTTCCTCCGATGTCGTATACCCTTTAAGTAGGCTGAAAACATTAGAGATTGGCTTATGCATCCTTGGGGCACACATAACATTACTGTCTTTTCTTTGGAGTCTCCGCCGTCAATCGTAGTAAAACTTATTGAGTTCTCTTAGTCAAATATTCCTCGAACCAGTGACATATTTGCAAAGATACTTGATATGCTAGTATTTTGCCAGTAGGCCGACGATGTTGTTCAGTGACTAACAATTTTTGAAAATCTTGGAACACGGGATCTACCTGTTGTGCTGCATCTGTCAAGGTGTGGTGCATGGATAAATAAAGCTGAGCTCCACAAAGGTACTTAACATTTACATAAAGCGACTGGTGAATGTTGCGTTTTGATGGTACAAATGGCTCTGAGTCGCAGGTTCGAATCCTGCCTCGGGCATGGATGTGTGTGATGTCCTTAGGTTAGTTAAGTTTAAGTAGTTCTACGTTCTAGGGGACTGATGACCACAGATGTTAAGTCCCATAGTACTCAGAGCCATTTGAACCATTTTGAAATGGCTCTGAGCACTATGGGACTTAACATCAGTGGTCATCAGTCCCCTAGAACTTAGAACTACTTAAACCTAACTAACCTAAGGACATCACACTCATCCATGCCCGAGGCAGGATTCGAACCTGCGACCGTAGCGGTCACGCGGTTCCAGACCGAAGCGGCTAAAACCGCACGGCCACACCGGGCGGCTCAGTTTTGATCACAGAATATTTAGACGGACATGAGTGCCACGGAGTCCGCGAACGATACACGCCCACTGACATTCACACACAGATAGTCGAACACTTCACAAAACGAAATGATATGTCTGATTAATATGGTTCTCTAACAAAAGCATCCAAGAACGAGGTTGGATCACAATGGATGCCACACGCACTGACCTCACTCTGTGTGTAAGTAATACTGGGAACTTCTCCTTGGGATTTATGAATGGCTCGTTTGCAGACAAAGGCTTTTTGCAGCGTTTTTAGAGCGCACCGTTCAGTCGCAAACCTCGCCATTGTTTGTGCGCTGAGTATTGTCCTCCTGTCGGCAGCCAGGCGCCCCACAGACCACGTTTCCACCGACGCGAGTATTGGGCACACTTTCAGTAGGTGGCTGGCCGCAGGGCCGATGACGTCCATATTGCTGCTTTATTAAACTACTCTGTGTACGATGATAGACTATACAATTATCTTTACACATAAACATCTAAACACAGTATTTACAGAATGTAAGTGAAGCATACCTATTGCAACGTTTTGATTATAGAATGTTTCATCGCTTCCGAGTACCACTGAGTTCGCAAGCAAGACAAAACCGGCTGACATGACAGCGGCTGACGTTCGCTAAACGAAACGATTGATTTGCGAGTAAAGCAACACCTTTTTCCTCGTGGATAAGAAAAGGCGGAATTTGTTTCGGTACATAACTGAACATTCGTGCTTCCGATAGGCAGCAGCGCTATATATAGCCTTCGGAACTCCCTCCGTAACGGATGCTGCGTTCCAAGCAGCGAACAGTCATTGAGTTTCTTTTGGCGGAAAACCACAGCACCACAGATATTCAAGGGGGTTTGCGGAGTGCCTACTGAGACCTGGCAGTGAACAAAAGCACGGTGAGTCGTTGGGCGAGGCGTCTGTTATAATCGCAATTTGTGTCAAACCTGCCCGTTCTCCTGCGTGCCGGCCGGCCACACACCACTGCGACTCCTGCAATTTTATTGATGATGCACTGCTGTCCTTTCGAGCATCTGTGCGTTTTCATATAGGCAGTGTTAGACGCGTCAGTCGAGTGGACATTTTTATTCGAGGTGATCGAAGTGCCATGCGATCGCTGTCCAACTGGACATCTCTGTCGGTAGTGCTGACACATTCGTCCACCTCGGAGTCTTGAGGCCTCGGAGTCTTGAAAACCGATAAGATTTTATTCACCTTCACCCACCAGTTGGGGTACTGAAAGGTGTGCGTGCGCTGGGTTCCTTGCCCCCTGACAGAGGACTGTCAGGAGCAACGAAAGACCCTCTTTATAAAAATGCTTTCAAACATCGTCAAAGGCAGTGAAACATGGGTTCATCACTTCGAACAGGAGACAAAACTGCCACACCACCTCTCCCTGGAAAAAGAAGTTCGAAGCCACACCCTCAGCTGGTAAACTCATGGCAACAGTATTCCGGGATTCTGGGCGCATTATTCTGTTTGTTTTTCTCCCTCGTAGTGCGAAGATAATCGTATTGCTCTTACCTCAGGATATTACAGAAATGACTTCAGCGTGTTCATTACCACAAAAATGCGAACGAACCTCTCTTTCTCCATGAAAACGCTAGATCTCTTACAAGTCTGTCCACCCAGAGGAGCTTACAAACCTTCACTGGACTATTCTTCCACATCCACCTTACAGCCGGACCTCGCACCTACCGACTTCCACCTTTGTGACCAAATGGGGGATGCACTCTGCAGGAGGCAATACGTGGATGATGGGAACGTTACTGATGCAGAAAGGCGTTGGCTCCGACGTCGACCAGCGGAGTAGTACTATGCGGGCGTACAGGCCCTCCTAAAACGTGGCGTAAGGCCATCGCATTGAACGGAGGCTACCTTGAAACATGATGAGTTCCCATATTCCGAGGAGCGTAGGGAACGATGCGGGAAACCCGCACCGCTGTACTAGGCAAGGTCCTAGCGGAGGTTGGTTGCCATTGCCTTCCTCCGACAGTAATGGGGATTAATGATGATGTTGAAGACGACTCAACACCCAGTCGTCTCGAGGCAGGGAAAATCCCTGACCCAGCCGGGAATCGAACCCGGGACCCCGTGCGTGGGAAGCGAGAACGCTACCGCAAGACCACGCTTGCAGACGTTGAAAGATAGGAGTTTATAGGAAACAGAATCGGGAGTAATATGGTGTATTGTAATCCTGAATAAAACCAGCATGGTATCAGAAAAATAGCATGTTGTATTATTTATAGAGCGCCCCTCATAGCTTCTTTGGCAGCCCCCTGACCTTAATCAGTCCTTGAATTTTGGCAATGCAGAATTATTCTTTTGAGCATTTGTGTGTTTTAATACAGGAAGTGTGAGTTGGGGCAGCTGAGTGGGGCTAGTGGGAATTAGGAGGAGTGGCACTGGACGTAATAGTAATAAACGTTAAATGTAAAGTTAATGTAGACAGTGCATGAAAATGGAGAAATGTGATGAATCGAAGAACATTGAATGCGGAAAGACTGTGATGATGAGTTAATAAACAAATAGTGTGTTGGCAGAGAGTCACTGAAATGGTTACAGTTCAAAATCATATACAAAACGTGATCAGGTAACTGTCCTAAACAAATTCAGCTTGTTCTTTCCTCAAATGATGGCCCGCGAACCATGCACGAAAGGCAACAAGCAGATTACGTATTCCTACATTTCATGAAAGTGTGTGACAAGGTGCCACAACGAAGACTATTAATGAAGGCCCTAGCATACGGATTAGATTCCCAGATACGTGCGTTCCTCGAGAATTCGTTAAGTATATAAGGTGTCAAACAAATAACACACCTTACATTGAATTCTGAAACAATTCTAGTTAAATCGATATCTCACACGACATAGTTACGTGAAAATATACGAAGCCAGCAAGTGATGTTCAAGTTCTATTCAGAACTCCGGTCGTCTCCGTCTCTCCTATATTTCTTGTACTAGCAACTATGAGCTGTAGTTAAAGGTATTTACTATTGTCGAACTTGATTGAAAGGAAAACACACGAGATATGCAATCTAACGAAAATGATAGATTAGCCACTGCCGAGTGCTTTATGCTCTGAAGTTATTGAGCTGTTTTAATTGTACAATTATCTTTGCAGTGAAATTTCCGTACCCCATTCAATTTTCGGTAGCTTCATTGTGCATTTTCAGCTTAACTGCTATCTCTGGCCCAAATTATATTTGATGTGTTTGTACTTTATCGACCGCCAGACATAGTCATCAACCACCTTACCATTAACGAACCTTAGAACGGGTAGGAACTTCGCTTCACAGTTATATATCAATAATTTACCATCCTGCACGTATTACAATTATGATTGGTATTTCATAAAGGCATACTTAGAACAAAAAGAAACCTTAATAAAGAGAATCTAAGTTCTAATTTTTTTTACTAAGATATAGTTACGCCTGAACCCACACACTAATTTCTGTTAGCGACAACGCTTCCTTTACAGGCAGTTTAGTGGAACCAACATTGAGATCATTGTCTGATTACATCTCTGTCCGTACAGCTGCACTCCTCCGAACTTTGCATGGTGAAATGGTATCTTCCTACCATCTGAGAATGTACGTTTGGAGCAGAGCATTGTATGATACTGAATCACGGACCGTAGAAAAATTGGAACAGAAGAGAATCGATACGTTGGAGGTAAGGTGCTATAAAATAATATCGAAAATTAGATTGGCTGACAACATAAGCAATAAGGAGGTTCTCCGCAGAATCGGCGAGGAAAGCGACGTATGGAAATCACTGGCAAGAAGAAGGGACAGGATCATAGAGAATGTGTTAAGGCATCTGGAATTAACCTCCATGGTACTAGAGGGAACTGTAGTGGGTGAAAATTGTAGGGGAAGACAGAGATTGAAGAACATCCAGAATATAACGGAGGACGTAGGTTGCAACTGCAGCTCTGAAATTAAGAGGGTGACGCAGGAGAGGAATTCCTGGAGGGCCACATCAAACCAGTCAGAAGACTGGTGACCACACCACCCCCCACCACCGAAAAAAAAAATTAACAGACATCGAGTTGCCATTTATTGTTATTTTCACCGATATGGTGGTGTGAAAATATTTCTATGTGTACCTTATTGTGATTTTGATGCATTTAAATAATTGTATCTGTCGATTGCAGCTGTGCCGGCGTAGCTCTCAAATTTAGGTCGTAAAGTTACGATCTCTGAGCTCTGGAGCTGCTCTGTAATATTTCCATTATGCTGTAGTGCTTCTTAGTCCCTTAACGAATTGGTAGAAACTTCGGTTCAAATGATTCAAATGGCTCTGAGCACTAAGAGACTTAACATTTGAGGTCATCAGTCCCCTAAAACTTAGAACTACTTAAACCTAACTAACCTAAGAACATCACACACATCTATGCCCGAGGTAGAATTGGAGCCTGCGACCGTAGTAGTCGCGCGGTTCCAGACTGAAGCTCCTACAACCGCTCGGCCACCGCGGCGGGCCCGGTTGCTTAGGAGATGTGGAACATGCATACATACATACATACATACATACATACGTAAATACGAGGCTTGACCAGAAAGTAATGCAACACTTTTTTTTCTTCAACAGTTCTATAGTGAATAACACACGAAAGAATGGTGTGTTATCTACACACCCTACTTTTCCACGTAATCTCCATCCCCTTCTATGGCCTTCCTTCAGTGTGAAACAAGGGCGTATATGCCCTGTAGATACCAATCCGTATCCTGCTGGCGGAGCCAGTGCTTCACTGTATGAATCACTTCCTCATCGTCCTCAAAATGTTTTCCACGAATGGCATTCTTTAATGGCGAGTGACAACATTACGTCGCTGCGACATATCAGGTGTGACAGCCGTGGATGGTCTCCCCAATCGTTGCAAATCGTGGAGCTCCGCCGAATGGCCTTCTGATGACCTCACCTTTCGTGTCCACCGAACAACTGTACTTGTGTCGACAGCATACGCTCCATAGATTTTGCATAAGCGTTTGTGAATATTTCCCACAGTTTCTTTCTGTGCAGTGAGAAATTCAATGACGGCACGTTGCTTGTAGTGTACATCACCTGCAGACGCCATTTTGAAACGGTCCCATAGCTACGCTATTTGTCGGAAGTGACGGAACACTTTGCGCGCTCACTCAGGAGACTTCGAATAATACACACGTAACGTTTCGCATTCGTACCAATGTTTTCGGCTGAGAAAAAAATAGTGATCCATTAGTTTATGGGCATTTTTGTAACTTCACTGATTTACTTTTGATGTTGTAGTTCGTATCTTTCGGTCCAGTTACCTCGTTTTGGATTTTAATTAATAGTAGCAGGTCTGCCATTTTACCTCGACTGAGAGGACATTACTATTTTTCAATATTTTTGCTTTTAAGCAACTTGTTGGATTTTAAGCCTTCGCTCTTACAAACTTTTCTAAAATTGATTATAATATAAAATATCTGCCATGTTATTAAACAAAAGATTTAAAATTATGATCACTCACCACTCAACTCAACCCCATCACTTCTTGTTACTACATCGTTTTATGTCGCAGAAAAGAGTCAGTGGTCCTTACCTACAGGCTTGAAAATTGCACAATTTAATGGCCAAAAACGAAATCGGAGTGATCCGCTGCATTACAGATCCATACCACCAGCGTCAACTTTAGCAGCTTTTGGCACATATACTGTGTTTGAACATTGTCAGTTTCCTCGACGGGAACGATTTGTTGCCAAACAGCCAACATACATTTAGAAAACTAGCTCTTTATTGTCACGAAGTAATGAGTGCTATCGGCAGGGGATGTCACAATGGCTCCATAGTTTTAGTTTTTCAGAACACTTTTGACGCAGGTCCTCACAACCGACTTCTACCACATTTCTTGACTAAGGGCTATTGTCTCAGTTATGACTCTGGATTCACGATTTCACATTAGTGAGGTAATTGACGGAAATTCATCGAATAAAACAGAAGTAATATCTGGCGTTCCGCAAGGAAGTGTCCTAGGCCCTCTGCTCTTCTTGATGTATACCAATGGTTTATGTTACATTCTGTGCAGCCCAATTAGATTGTTTGCAGATGATGCTGTCATTTACCGCCATGTAAAGTCATCAGATGATGACACCGAATTGCTAGATGATTTACAGAAGATATCTGTACGGTACAAAAAAGGGGCAATTTGCTATAAACATGCGTACTGAACGGAATCCATTAAATTTACGCGATGACTCACACAATTTTAAAGGATGTCAATTCAATCGTCATTTTTGGGATTACAATTACGAATAACTTAAATTGGAACTATGACATAGATATTGTTGTGAGCAAAGTGCACCGAAGATAGCGATTTATGTGCAGGAACACTTAGAATGTGTAATAGACCTATCAAGAAGGTTCCTTACATTACGCTTCTCCGGCCTCTTCTGGAGTAATTTAGTATGGTGTGTGACCTGCATAACACAGGATTGACGGAAGACATCGAAAATGTTCAAAGAAGGCCACGTCGTTTTATATTAGCGCGAAATAGGCGAGAGAGCGTCACGAAAATGGTACGAGAATTGGCGCGGAAATCAATAAAAAACAATGGCTTTTTCATCGCGGCTGGATCTCTTCACGAAATTTCAATCAACAGCTTTCTCTTCAGAGAGCGACTGGTTTGATGCAGCTCTCCATGCTACTCTCTCCTGTGCAAGCTTCTTCATCACCCAGTACATACTGCAACCTACATCCTTCTGAACCTGCTTAGTGTGTTCATCTCTTGTTCTCCCTCTACGATTTTTACCCTCCACGCTGCCCTCCAATACTAAATTGGTGATCCCTTGATGCCTCAGAATATGCCCTACCAACCGGTCCCTTCTTCTAGTCAAGTTGTGCCACAAACTCCTCTTCTCCCCAATTCTATTCAATACCTCCTCATTAGTTATGTGATCTACCCATCTAATCTTCAGCATTCTTCTGTAGCACCACATTTCGAAAGCTTCTATTCTCTTCTTGTCTAAACTACACTCCTGGAAATTGAAATAAGAACACCGTGAATTCATTGTCCCAGGAAGGGGAAACTTTATTGACACATTCCTGGGGTCAGATACATCACATGATCACACTGACAGAACCACAGGCACATAGACACAGGCAACAGAGCATGCACAATGTCGGCACTAGTACAGTGTATATCCACCTTTCGCAGCAATGCAGGCTGCTATTCTCCCATGGAGACGATCGTAGAGATGCTGGATGTAGTCCTGTGGAACGGCTTGCCATGCCATTTCCACCTGGCGCCTCAGTTGGACAAGCGTTCGTGCTGGACATGCAGACCGCGTGAGACGACGCTTCTTCCAGTCCCAAACATGCTCAATGGGGGACAGATCCGGATATCTTGCTGGCCAGGGTAGTTGACTTACACCTTCTAGAGCACGTTGGGTGGCACGGGATACATGCGGACGTGCATTGTCCTGTTGGAACAGCAAGTTCCCTTGCCGGTCTAGGAATGGTAGAACGATGGGTTCGATGACGGTTTGGATGTACCGTGCACTATTCAGTGTCCCCTCGACGATCACCAGTGGTGTACGGCCAGTGTTCAAAATGGTTCAAATGGCTCTGAGCACTATGGGACTCAACTGCTGAGGTCATAAGTCCCCTAGAACTTAGAACTACTTAAACCTAACTAACCTAAGGATAACACACACATCCATGCCCGAGGCAGGATACGGCCAGTGTAGGAGATCGCTCCCCACACCATGATGCCGGGTGTTGGCCCTGTGTGCCTCGGTCGTATGCAGTCCTGATTGTGGCGCTCACCTGCACGGCGCCAAACACGCATACGACCATCATTGGCACCAAGGCAGAAGCGACTCTCATCGCTGAAGACGACACGTCTCCATTCGTCCCTCCATTCACGCCTGTCGCGACACCACTGGAGGCGGGCTGCACGATGTTGGGGCGTGAGCGGAAGACGGCCTAACGGTGTGCGGGACCGTAGCCCAGCTTCATGGAGACGGTTGCGAATGGTCCTCGCCGATACCCCAGGAGCAACAGTGTCCCTAATTTGCTGGGAAGTGGCGGTGCGGTCCCCTACGGCACTGCGTAGGATCCTACGGTCTTGGCGTGCATCCGTGCGTCGCTGCGGTCCGGTCCCAGGTCGACGGGCACGTGCACCTTCCGCCGACCACTGGCGACAACATCGATGTACTGTGGAGACCTCACGCCCCACGTGTTGAGCAATTCGGCGGTACGTCCACCCGGCCTCCCGCATGCCCACTATACGCCCTCGCTCAAAGTCCGTCAACTGCACATACGGTTCACGTCCACGCTGTCGCGGCATGCTACCAGTGTTAAAGACTGCGATGGAGCTCCGTATGCCACGGCAAACTGGCTGACACTGACGGCGGCGGTGCACAAATGCTGCGCAGCTAGCGCCATTCGACGGCCAACACCGCGGTTCCTGGTGTGTCCGCTGTGCCGTGCGTGTGATCATTGCTTGTACAGCCCTCTCGCAGTGTCCGGAGCAAGTATGGTGGGTCTGACACACCGGTGTCAATGTGTTCTTTTTTCCATTTCCAGGAGTGTATTTATCGTCCATGTTTCACTTCCATACATGGCCTCACTCCATACAAATACTTTCAGAAACGACTTCCTGACACTTAAATCTATACTCGATGTTAACAAATGTCTCTTCTTCAGAAACGCTTTGCCGGCCGGAGTGGCCGTGCGGTTCTAGGCGCTACAGTCTGGAACCGAGCGACCGCTACGGTCGCAGTTTCGAATCCTGCCTCGGGCATGGATGTGTGTGATGTCCTTAGGTTTAATTAGTTCTAAGTACTAGGCGGCTGATGACCTCAGAAGTTGAGTCGCATGGTGCTCAGAGCCATTCAGAAACGCTTTCCATGCCATTGCCAGTCTACATTTTATATCCTCTCTACTTCGACCATCATCAGTTATTTTGCTCCCCAAATAGCAAAACTCCTTTACTACTTTAAGTGTCTCATTTCCTAATCTAATTCCCTCAGCATCATCCGACTTAATTCGACTACATTCCATTATCCTCGTTTTGCTTTTATTGATGTTCATCTTATACCCTCCTTTCAAGACACTGTCCATTCCGTTCAACTACTCTTCCAAGTCCTTTGCTGTCTCTGACAGAATTGCAATGTTATCGGCGAACCCCAAAGCTTTTATTTAATCTCCACGGATTTTAATGCCTACTCCGAACGTTTCTTTTGTTTCCTTTACTGCTTGCTCAATATAGAGATTGAATAGCATCGGCGATAGGCTACAGCCCTGTCTCACCCCCTTCTCAACCACTGTTTCCCTTTCATGCCCCTCGACTCTTATAACTGCCATTTGATTTCTATACAAATTGGTAATGGCCCTTCACTCACTGTATTTAACCCCTGGCACCTTCAGAATTTGGAAGAGTGTATTCCAGTCAACATTGTCAAAAGCTTTCTCTAAGTCTACAAATGCTAGAAACGTAGGTTTCCCTTTCCTGAATCTAGCTTCTAAGTCAGTATTGTCTCACGTGTTCCAACATTTTTACAGAATCCAAACTGATTATCTCCGAGGTCGGCTTCTACCAGTTTTTCCATTCGTCTGTAAAGAATTCGTGATAGTATTTTGCACCCGTGCTTATTAAACTGATAGTTCGGTAATTTTCACATCTGTGAACCCCTGCTTTCTTTGGGATTCGTGTTATTATATTCTTCTTGATATCTCAGTGTATTTCGCCTGTCTCACACATCTTGCTCAACAGATGGTAGAGTTTTGTCAGGGCTGGTTCTCCCAAGGCTATCAGTAGTTCTAATGGAATGTTGTCTACGCCCAGGCCCTTGTTTCGAATTAACATAATAACATAAAAGACATTATAGCTACCCCTGAAGAGAGGCCGGAGTGGCCGAGTGGTTCTAGGCGCTACAGTTTGGAACCGCGCGACCGCTACGGTCGCAGGTTCGAATCCTGCCTCGGGCATGGTTGTGTGTGATGTCCTTGGGTTAGTTACGTTTAAGTAGTTCTGAGTTCTAGGGGACTGATGACTTCAGAAGTTAAGTCCCATAGTGCTCAGAGCCATTTGAACCATTTTAACTACCCCGGAAGGATTTAAATGTTTGTTTTTCCAGTGGGCTGTTCATGAATGGAACGAATGGGAAACAGCTTGGAGGCGGTTTGATGAACTCTCTGTGAGGCATGTAATAGTGAACTGCTGAGTAATCATGTAGATGTTACGTGGTTCCACACTTGCGGCCCACCCTGTATCAGGATCACATTAGAGCGTGAGGGTGCCCTATGAAGTACACCACACGACGCGTGCGCCGCTGGTCGATTCGGCCGCCCGGAGGCGCAAGTCACAGCACAGACGCGGCGTCGGCCCCGCGCCGCTCTGCCTGAGTGATCACAGCTGCAGCCGGCGGCCTGTCACGCACGGCAGACATGTCTGGCGAAGTCAGAGTGCAGCCCGCGCCGCGCCCCCTCCCTGCGTCATGCCGCGGGCTCTAATAGCCTGGCAAAGTGCCTCCTTGTCTCGCGGCGCCGCGGGTGTAATTTGGGGCGTAAACTTCCAGCTGTGGAGAGGTGTGCGCCGGCAGCGGGCAGCGAGCACCGGCGTACTCTCCGCCAGGGCGGTCGTTTCTTTAGATGTTTCTCCCATTTTGTCTCCATTATCATATTACGCAGCAGTCGTTTCCTGCAATGCGAAAGGATTTGTACAAGAAGTGAAGACTTCAAAATGCTAGTCCTAAAATACACTCCTGGAAATGGAAAAAAGAACACATTGACACCGGTGTGTCAGACCCACCATACTTGCGCCGGACACTGCGAGAGGACTGTACAAGCAATGATCACACGCACGGCACAGCGGACA
Organism: Schistocerca nitens; assembly: GCF_023898315.1. NCBI lineage: Eukaryota > Metazoa > Arthropoda > Insecta > Orthoptera > Acrididae > Schistocerca > Schistocerca nitens. Next base: position 494,986,769 of record NC_064621.1, read on the forward strand.
CACCAGGAACCGCGGTGTTGGCCGTCGAATGGCGCTAGCTGCGCAGCATTTGTGCACCGGCGCCGTCAGTGTCAGCCAGTTTGCCGTGGCATACGGAGCTCCATCGCAGTCTTTAACACTGGTAGCATGCCGCGACAGCGTGGACGTTAACCGTATGTGCAGTTGCCGGACTTTGAGCGAGGGCGTATAGTGGGCATGCGGGAGGCCGGGTGGACGTACCGCCGAATTGCTCAACACGTGGGGCGTGAGGTCTCCACAGTACATCGATGTTGTCGCCAGTGGTCGGCGGAAGGTGCACGTGCCCGTCGACCTGGGACCGGACCGCAGCGATGCACGGATGCACGCCAAGACCGTAGGATCCTACGCAGTGCCGTAGGGGACCGCACCGCCACTTCCCAGCAAATTAGGGACACTGTTGCTCCTGGGGTATCGGCGAGGACCATTCGCAACCGTCCCCATGAAGCTGGGCTACGGTCCCGCACACCGTTAGGCCGTCTTCCGCTCACGCCCCAACATCGTGCAGCCCGCCTCCAATGGTGTCACGACAGGCGTGAATGGAGGGACGAATGGAGACGTGTCGTCTTCAGCGATGAGAGTCGCTTCTGCCTTGGTGCCAATGATGGTCGTATGCGTGTTTGGCGCCGTGCAGGTGAGCGCCACAATCAGGACTGCATACGACCGAGGCACACAGGGCCAACACCCGGCATCATGGTGTGGGGAGCGATCTGCTACACTGGCCGTACACCACTGGTGATGGTCGAGGGGACACTGAATAGTGCACGGTACATCCAAACCCTCATCGAACCCATCGTTCTACCATTCCTAGACCGGCAAGGGAACTTGCTATTCCAACAGGACAATGCACGTCCGCATGTATCCCGTGCCACCCAACGTGCTCTAGAAGGTGTAAGTCAACTACCCTGGCCAGCAAGATCTCCGGATCTGTCCCCCATTGAGCATGTTTGGGACTGGATGAAGCGTCGTCTCACGCGGTCTGCACGTCCAGCACGAACGTTGATCCAACTGAGGCGCCAGGTGGAAATGGCATGGCAAGCCGTTCCACAGGACTACATCCAGCATCTCTACGATCGTCTCCATGGGAGAATAGCAGCCTGCATTGCTGCGAAAGGTGGATATACACTGTACTAGTGCCGACATTGTGCATGCTCTGTTGCCTGTGTCTATGTGCCTGTGGTTCTGTCAGTGTGATCATGTGATGTATCTGACCCCAGGAATGTGTCAATAAAGTTTCCCCTTCCTGGGACAATGAATTCACGGTGTTCTTATTTCAATTTCCAGGAGTGTAGTTTCTGTCTTCTACACCATTATGAAATTCGCCCCTATATGACTCTCCAGTCCGGAATTATTGATGATTCCTTTTCTGAATTGTTCATTTTTTAATCATCTTTGCAGTCTCTCACAACGAACCCCTTCTGTGCTTGTTCGCAAGTGAAATCACCGGTAAGGCTCATTTACACTACTGGTATTTAAAAATGCTACACCACGATGATTACGTGGTCCAGACGCTAAATTTAACCGACAGGAAGAAGATGCCGTGATAGGCAAATGATTAGCTTTTCAGAGTATTCACATAAGGTTGGCGCCGGTGCTGACACCTACAACGTGCTGACATGAGGAAAGTTTCCAACCGATTTCTCATACACAAACAGCAGTTGACCGGCGTGCCTCGTGAAGCCTTGTTGTGATGCCTCGTATAAGGAGGAGAAATGCGTACCAACATGTTTCCGACTTTGATAAAGGTCCGACTGTAGCCTATGGCGATTGCGATTTATCGTATCGCAACATTGCTGCTCGCGTTGGTCGAAATACAATGACAGTTAGCAGAATATGGAATCGGTGGGTTCAGAAGGGTAATACGGAACACCGTGCTGGATCCCAATAGCCTCGTACCACTAGCAGTCGAGATGACAGGCATCTTACCCGCATGGCTGTAACGGATCGTGCAGCCACGTCTCGATGCCTGAGTCAACAGATGGGTACATTTGCAAGACGACAACCTTCTGCACGAACAGTTCGAGGAAGTTTGCAGCAGCATGGACTATCAGCTCGGAGACCATGGCTGTGGTTACCCTTGACGCTGCATCAAAGGCAGGAGCGCTTGCGATGGTGTACTCAAACGACGAACCTGTGTGCACGAATGGCAAAACATCATTTCTTCGGATGAATCCACGTTCTGTTTACAGCATCATGATGGTCGCATCCGTGTTTGGCGCCATCGCGGTGAATGTACAGTCTTAGACATAGAAACTGACCGCCGGCCGGCCGCCTCAGAGACTAAGTCCGAGTCGTTCACTTAAAGTGGCCAATAAAACTGACCGCCCTGACTACTCTAAGTCCGGCCATCTGCACAATCTGGCAACACTGTAAGATGGGGGAAGTGTTAGAAGGAAGTGTTATCTACTTCCGAGGCACTATGGGTGGAGTGAGCCCGTGGTCTTGCGGTAATCGTCGTGAATTCTAAACTTAAAGTCGCATGTTCGCGTCCAACTGTTTTTTTTTTTTCCACATTTGGTCCAAAGTTATGAGTCTGATTGAACATCGAACACAATGCGCTTAACATTCTGCCCACCCGTAATAACAAGTATTCCAGAAACAATTCCGCAGGACAACTCGCGGCTGCGTCGCGATCATAACAGCTTACGCTCGAGCGTTTCCTCGCGCTGCAGCGGCTACCGGCCACCGGCCAGACGCCACCCGCCGCCTGAAATCCGGCGCCGCCCATGTCAAGGCGGCGCCACGCTGTCAGTGTATGTATCAATGCCATTTTCGAATTCGAAGTTCTAGTTATCTTCTTGCAGTTAAACATTGGATTTTGCATGCTTGAAAATCATGAACTACAGTTACGCATCGTAAAATTGAGTCGCAAGTGGAAAAAGGTGTAACATTTGCAACACAACATTTACTTTCGTATAACAGAGGGGTGAATGTAGAGGAGGCAGCTATAAAGATTTGAACTGTGTTTGGAGCGAGTGCATTTGGGAAAAATACGCCAGAGAAAGATATTCTTGTTTCAACAAAGATCGTTCTGGCAGGAAAGAATTTCCACATTAAGCAAGTCTCGACTACTGACATATGTGACAGATTACCATTTTACCATCGTGCGACATTTGCATTCAACAGGCAAAGTTCAGAAGTCTGGTGTAGGAGTACTGCATGCTCTAATTCGAAACAACAAAAATCAACGGAGTGACTATTATTGAACGTCATCAGGTCGCTCATTGAGCATTCCTATGCAGTACTGTTACTGGTGACGTGTTATGATGCATTTATAGTTAACTTCCTAAGAAGAAATGAAAGGCTGAGCCCCACCAAAAGACGTAGACTAGAGTAAAGTGTAGTGTGAACAGAGTATTTTACATTTGATAACTCCATAAGTGTGTTTTGGACTACGAATTCTGCCCCAACGGGTGTGTGCAACACAGCTGGAATTTGTTGTCAACAACTGAGACACCTTTCGGTCGCAGTGTAAGAAAGTCGAGCAACAAAACTACTTCACCTGTGCTACTGCATGATAACTCACTCTGTTGATTTGAGAAACAAAACTATCCAGGAGATTGATAGGAAAGTCGTCTCTCAGGCACTTGTATTGATAGGGTAGTCCTCTCTCTTGCACTTGTCTCTCTCGTCATATATTCGTAAAATTTTACCTTTCCCGCTCTTGATCGATCAATCGTCAAGGCAATTTATTTCTAGACGAAAATACTCTTAAAACTACACCGGTTTAACGACATCGTTAGAACCAGTAGGTTTCTACAGGCGTAGAATTTGCAAACAACTTTAGCATAGTCAGATTGTTGTAGATATCGTGAAAGAAAATTCAGCTGCTGATAAATTTCTCTTTGATGATTACTGTTGCGCTTGGTAAACTAATGGAAAATGCAAATAAAATATTTACTTTTCTAATACAAATCAAATTCAGCTTACTACAGAAACATCATGAGGTCAGTCTATCTTAATAAAGTATTAAGTTCAAAAATGGTTCAAAGGTGTCTGACCACTATGGGACTTAACTTCTGAGGTCATCAGTCCCCTAGAACGTAGAAGTAGTTAAACCTAACTAACCTAAAGACATCACACACATCCATGCCTGAGGCAGGATTCTAACCTGCAACCGTAGTGGTCACGCGGTTCCAGACTCTAGCGAAGCATTAAGTGTCTGTAAGACGATTGATCCTATTTTAACACGATTTAGTAAGATGTTCCCGTCTTGTGACTTCGAAAAGATCAGTATTTACTTAATTTCGTGTATCATTCGCAAGTATTATGAAAAGTGTGGCGTTTCATAGTTAAAATTATGTATTCACAACAGCAAAAAATATGTCGGCAGAAAACAAAAGTGGCATTATGAAATTGGCAGTACCGTAAGGTTTCCGCTCGGACACTAAGGTTTACTGTAAGTAGCAAGCCGATTTTTGCTCGGGCGTTGTCTTACGATACCCTTAGTGAGTTTGTATCTGCCTGCTTGTAGCTCAGCTACAAAAGTATTAAAGATCTGGCTTTCAGCGAGTCTTGAAAGGCGAACGAAAGCAGCTGGCAACTGTTAGCCAAGCACGTTACCTGGGAAATGGTTTTTTCTAAAGTGGGAAGACGTCCTTTTATGGTTAAATTGTTGGCAAATATCAGTCAGACGTGTGCCGTTGGTCTAAGCGTTTCGGTGTGTTGAATTTCTACCAATGATTTTTCTTCAGGTTTTTTCTGTCCCTAATAGAGAGTTGAGGTCTCCCTTTAGGATTTTCACGTCATCTTGGTGAAGTTTGTTCATAGTATTTTCGAGTGTGTTCCAGAATGTTTGGACATGTTTGGTGTGTTTCTTATTTTCGATGTTGGTGGGGGCATGTGCATTGATGAGTGTATATTTTTTACTGGGGCTCTGAATGAGCATGATCGTAAGTCGATTGTTGATGGGTGTGATTTCTTTGACAGAGCTGATGAAAGATCTGTGTTCGAGAAAAGCAATGCCGAAGATTGGTACGCCTTTCGCTACCTTTTGTTGTAGTTTGAAGATGCAATGGTTTCCGTAATGCAAGGTTTCACTGTCAGTTAGTCGTGGTTCGTGAAGAGCAAGGATGAGAATTTTTTGTTGGTCGATTTCTTTTATGAGATTATTTAGTTTTCGTGCTTGGAACAATGTACCGATATTTAGTTTTCAAATGCCTGTTTTCTGCTTGTAGGGAAATTTACCAGAGATCTTCGATATTCTCTGCCGTGCTAACCTGGCCTCCCCAGAATCCGAAGTTCCAACTTCCGCCTGTCGACAGTTTGCACAGCTCATGTTTGCTTGTGTTTCATTGCTCTGGCCTGGGTGATTCCAGGACCGGACAGGACCAGAGGGTGTTGAAGCCTTTGGAAGCAAATATTCTCAGTCGAGCTCATTGAGCTAACGGACGGTGACCAGAGTAGCGGTGGTTTTCACTCAGACGTGCGTGGATTTTGAGTTCAACGGATTGAGTAGTCGTTGAGGATTGTGTTAGTATTTGGTTCACTCCAAGTATTTGATTTCCTCGGTACCGCCCATATGGGGGAGGGTTTCCCCTATTGGCCCCACTGGTTTATTATTATTATTATTATTATTATTATTATTATTATTATTATTGTCATTATGTCATCAGCAAATCCGATATGGTGCATCTTCCCACCACTGAAATAGATGTGCATTGTTCGACTCAGTATTTTCATCACATAAATATGGGTTATAATTACGTTACATTGCTGCTAGTAGACGTATTTCTCACTTTTTCTTGGGCAGTTGCTACCTGTTACTGCATCATAGGAATTTATGTGCGCAGCACTGTTGCAATACAGATGTTCAAATTATTCGATTTCCGTAATTTCATTTCGATACCAGATCGTTCTAATCGGATTCAGCCAGTCAGGTTTAGTGTGGATATCCGAATACGACTCTCATCATTGGATAGACTGGGTAAACCACATTCTTAATCGGACGGTTGAATCTAGATCACTTATTTATGACAGGGCCTGAATTCTTAAACACTGTGAAAAATAATAATACAATGTGCTTATTACTAATATTTTATTTAAATATAAATATATGAACGAACGAGATAACAGTTTATTTACAGGAGCAGAGCCCCATCCATCATAGCAGAGCAGTGCGAGTTTGGTTTCAGGGCCAAGAGAGGATAAAGGTGTTGCCGTTTGTTCCATGATCACCGAACATCAACCAGATTGAGAATATGTGGGCAGAGGTAACAAGGTCATTGCCATGTGGACCTACAAATGCAAGCGACCATTGGACGAATATAGAAAACGTATGGTGGGAAGGAAACCATCACGCTACACCGTCGACGACTTGATGAAAACAATGCCCCCACGCCTTTGGGAAATCTTAAGTAATGATATCGTGGGTGGGTTGGTTACTAAAAGTATACTCGTCCACAAAACCCATGTGGACAATTATCTGATAGTCGGTCAAGCTTTGCTTTGTCGCGGCTCTTTAGATACAAGTCCATTTTCTTTCAGTCTCCTCCTTACAATTCTTGCAATGCAAGGTAATTGAAAAATCTTATCCACTCGACGCCAACTGAGGAATTGACTGGTGCATGTGTTGTTCAACACACAGTAGCTGTCACCCTCGCTGGAATCAATGACTGTTTGTGTGTGTGTGTGTGTGTGTGTGTGTGTGTGTGTTTTCGTGTTCACACACAATCTGAATCAATACTATTAACATTAGAGAGACAACCAACAATAAATAATGCATCAAATATGACTTAAAGTATTTTAATGCGATTGGAAGCTACAAACTGAATTTTTACCCAACCCACGACCTGCATATTACGTTACGTTAAGAAAGATGTATTAAGTCCATAGTACCGTTAGCAGAGACAGTGAGCCCTTGTTGTCGAGGCTCGCGACAAGTGCAGCAGTGAGGATATTTGCAAATGTCTGTATTCAGCAATGACTGCCAGCTGCCATAACACTTCACAGAATCCATGCGGCAGGCAACACAACTGCGCGTGCACTTCAGACTTCATTCAGTAAGACGTCAGGAGATGGATGGAAACGTCAAATTAACGTCGCTTTCCGAGTCGTATTGAATCCAGAATGAGGTGTTATTAAGGTAGTTGAGCGATCTAGCAATTACACTTTTATAATTCCCGTATGAGTATTCCGATAGCCAAAAGAACCCGTTAGTGTGAAACTGTCGGGAACTGCATTAATATCAAACTGCAAGAACTTGAGACAATACGTGGACCCTTCTCTTCGCTGGGTGACCTATTACTGTTATTTAGGATTCTTTCCGTCCTAGGCGTAATTGAAATGGAACTTCAGAGACGCTTTCCGCTATTCCTGACAAACATCAGAAACTTGTAATCACTGCGAATTATAACTGCGTGAAGATATGGCTCAGGTTGTCAGTAGTTGTGGTGGTGATATGCTCTCAAACTGATTACAGTAACGTTAATGGTGGCACACATAATTTAGGGCTGAGTACCCATTTAAGTAAAGATAGTGTTGTGGCGTCGTCGCTTCTCTTTATTTGGCCTCCGCTTGAGTAATCTGATTTAACGAACATTGTACTCCATTCGCGGGCTGCTAATGATGCAGTATGACTACAGAGATCAGCGAGCGGGTATTACATTAATTCTGCAATGAATTGCTTAACAAATATTACCCACAGCTATGCAGCTGGAATGACTCATTACATAGGTATTCTATGTTGCACTTGGTTAAGGGACCAGTTCACTGCAATCCTGCTTCTACTGTTCGTAAATACTTGTATACTTCGTAAATGGTTCAAATGGCTCTGAGCACTATGGGACTTAACTTCGGAGGTCATCAGTCCACTAGAACTTAGAACTACTTAAACCTAACTAACCTAATGACATCAGACACATCCACGCCCGAGACAGGATTCGAACCTGCGACCGTAGCGGTCGCGCGGTTTCAGACTGTAGCGCCTAGAACCGCTCGGCCACCCCGGCCGGCATACTTGTATACTGACCATTCGTTATTTGCCTAAAAGAGAACTACAGTCTGATTCGCATATATATGACATGGGTTAGCGCCGGCACAAAGCAATGCCTAAGGGTTGGATGCCGTTGAAGTCCCGTTACACTGATGGCAAGACAAATGTTCGCAAATCACCTCTATTGCCTCAAAAAACAATTGCATCTTAAACATCGAAGGACCGACGTCCACACTTTCACGGCGCGTTGAAATACAGCTAGGACGGCAGTTGAATATTTGTGACCGACTGGGCGTCGAACCTGGGCCTCCTGCTTACTAGACGGACATGCTGATCACTGCACTATTATTTTTTTTAAAAAGTTTGAGAAGACTTTCAGCACCAGGTAGGCGGAGGCAAAGAGGGCAGCGGTCGAAGATCCGAGGCCTGGCCTCAATGCCTCCCCCATACCTGTGACGGAGCAGTTGCATTATTCCCATGTATTCCATGTTTGTACCCATATATACCTTTAAATTATGGATAAAAATTGAAGTATTAATTAAGGTAAAATAAATTACAGAATGCCGCCTCCAATGGCGTGCGTTCCTTGTAGAACATAACTTATAACAGTGAAAAGGGTGACGGAAAAATACATAACAAACATTCATTCAGAAATATATTCACAATTTAAGTTATTTTTCACTGGATGCAAATGTGATCTGTAATGAAGGCATATATTTTTCCACAAATGAAAAAAATTTCGGAGTCGGAGTGGTTTTGCCAAATTAGAACAGTTCTGATTTTAGAACCAACGTAAAAGAATATTCCAGGAATAAAAAAAGTGAAGGAATAGTATTCTGCTTCTAATCAAAAAAACTGTCCACCTCTTCGTAGCCCAAATAAAGGAATAGATAAAAAAAATTTGAAACCATTCCTTATATTTGTTATTCTCCTTCAGCGTAAAATGTTCTTCTGCAATATAAAATATGTACTCTTCTATGTTCTGTTTGTTACGACGTAAAACACAAATTATCCTAGAAGCCACGAGTAACTGTTATTCTTTGCGGACGGGTAACATTTCCAGTCGGGTTGTAAAGCTTCAGTTATCGGTATATGACTTTCTGCGGTTCTGTTGATAGTGCTAATTTCTTCGTAGTCCAGTTCCATATTCTGATTCTATTTTCACATAAGATGATGTGCGCTACAGTTTCTAAAAGCCGACATTTGTCTCAGTATGGAGATGGTCTCAATTTGATTTTCCATAATCGTTCCGCTGAGGGTATGGTTTCGTTTACAACGTCGCACTATACGGCACTGACTCTAGTTGGTAGAATTTTATTGTTGATAATTTCCAGACGTTCCTCCAGTTTTTTGTAGCTTAATTTACCGGAATTGGTTAGTGAAGACGATGTGTGGTAATATAATCATAGACGGTTCTAGTGTTGGTTTGTGCTGGTGGAAGTCTTATACAGCTCCAATCGCCATAGTGCTTTCGGACGTAATCTAGGCTGGCATGCTACATTAACAGGAGTGTTCCTATCTCCGGGATCCAACGAGAGGAACGGAAGTTTCATGATGCCTGTCTCAGTGGCATGTATTAGTTTAAAAGCACGTCTTTAATTACAACTCCTCCATTTTGCTTCTGCAAAGTCGGCGTGTGGAGGGATGCTTTGAAGATATTTTGTTTCCACACGTACCAGGAGGCTACAGCTAATATTTTATGTGCGCTTGCGACATGATATATTTTGCTAAGTATGTATGTATTTATGAAGAGAACTTTCTGCAGTCGGTCTAACAATCGCACTTCATGGTCCTTCAGCAAGGTTCCGATGACATTAAGTTTCCGCTCCCAATTGTTCGTAGCCATGCGCTTGGGATTCGCCCTTAACCTCAAGCCTAGTTGGAGACTCTCTTCAGTTACATCTAACCAGTGCGCACCTGTTGCACTATTGTAAGAACCGAGATGCAGGTTCATTTGGCTACAACAATGCGTATGTTCCTCCAGCATGACGAGGCTCCTGCACATTCTAGTCGTTAGGTGACACATTATCCCAACCTTACATTTTCCGGAAGGTGGATCATTAGATACGGGCACTTTTCTTGGCCTTCAAGGTCCTCGGATCTTATGTCTTTGGATTTTGGCCTGCGGGGATGGTTAAAGGCGAAGTCTACAAATAACAAGTAAACCCAAGAGCCGATTTGATCGTTCGGGTTATGAATAGTGCAGCCCTCATAAAAGAGCGCAAAGACGACCTCAGTAATGCTCCACGTGGTGTTATCAAGAGAAGTCAAATGTGCATTGAAGTTGGTTGGTGAATTTTTGAAAATCAACTTTGAATGTCTTCATTTGCCTTTGCTTTGAGTTTGTTAGCGTTACGTACTAACAGCTGTATCTCTGTACTCAATAAAATATGGACGCATTTATATGGAATTTTTTTCGTCTGTACTACCACCTGCTCAAATATGTACTATTCCTCCTGAAACATCCTGTATATGGATATATGTGTGGTGTCTGTTCTTTCGGACATGTCCGAAAGAAAATGCTTCACGGCATTCTGCAACGACCTTCGATCTAGTTGCAGGGTCTGATACAGATTTCAGAGCTGCTTGGCTGTGTGAATAAAAGTAGATGCTACGATTTTTGTAGGGTCTACTCTAATTTTCCTCCGTGCACATGCTGACGAAAAAAAAAAAACGTGTAATACTGTGGCCATCTTCCCTAAAGAGGTTCTAGGCAGTACACCAGACCTGGTACTTCCATCTGTTTTCGACCTGTCAGTAAACCACTATATTATGTCTCCTGCACGGTGTTGTGGTTCGTTTTTCCACTGCTCCCTGCTTCCAACTGTTACATGGCAAATTTTATTGAAACAGCTAGAAGTTATTGTGTAGTTAGTCGGCATTTCCCCAGCCATCGCCTTACTGATTTGGGATTCCGTATATTCTAACTATATCCAGTTATTTCCAATTTTTAGCCTTTATGTCCCTGCCGCTGACTCCATTTTAAGCCACATGTGTAAGGCGGGCATGTCTAGCATAATATCCATTCCAAGAGTGGATATCCTGCTAATTCCATCTGTTTGTGAAAGCAGGCCAGTCTCTGCACGTTGCCAGACTCCCTAGCAGCCACCTTCGACTTTGTTCATATTATAGGCCAATAAATTATCATTGCTCTTTTTGCAGGGATGTATATCCAGCACGTACTGGGTTCAGACCCCAGTTTACCCTACAGCAGCTTCTAGTGCTTATAAGATTATGTTTCGCAGTGGAAAATATTCTTTATGTGAGGTGTTCATAATAGTTTTCCATCCAGGGCTACCTCTAGATACACTACAACCCTCTCTAAAGTTTCATCAAGAAACATAATTTTTCAGTATGTGTGCTGGACATGCTTCCCCATAAATAATACTACACCAGTTTTCGTGGGGCACGTCTTTAAATACATTTTCACAATGTTCAGTGCACATAGGTTTAACACTACTAGCAAATTTTATAAGTCTTACTGTGAATAGATCGTCTGCTTATTCTTTTCAAGAGTAGTTTCCCGCATCAGCTCATCTATGAGCTCATTCACCACTAGGTTACTCATCTCTAACCATTTACTCGAAGGTCGTATTACTCGACATCCAGGAAGAGACAGAGAGCATCCAGAAAGGGTAGTACTTTTTCCACCAAGTGTTACTTCACTTGATTTGCTCCGCAAGTATTATGAAAATGAGGCAGTTCATAGATAAAATTATGTATTCACAACAATAAAAAATATGTAGGTAGAAAAGAAAAACGAGACATTATGAATTTAGCAGTACCTCAAGGTTTTCGCTTTGACACTAATGGTTACTAAAAGAAGCAAGACGAATTTTGCTAGAGCGTTGTCTTACGATTCCCTCACTGAATTTGTATCTGCCTGCTTGTAGCTCTGCTACAAAACAATTAAAAATCTTGCTTTCGGTGAGGCTCGAAAGGCAAACAGAGGCAGCATGCACCTTCAGGCAAGCACGTTACCTACAAGCTAGCGAATAGGCGCGGTGTCGACTTACTTATTGACCCAGTAAGTGCTATGGCAGATAAACCGCAACATAAGAGGTGACAGTAGTTGTATTTCCCATGTGGAACGACTTCTGTGGACTCAAAAGGATTAACTTGTATCCTTATGTCACGTCTCAAGCGAAAATCACTCACAAGGGAACCTCCCCATCGCACCCCCCTCAGATTTAGTTATAAGTTGGCACAGTGGATAGGCCTTGAAAAACTGAACACAGATCAATCGACAAAACTGGAAGAAGTTCTGTGGAACCGTGAAAAAAATTAGTAAAATATTCGAACTGAGTAGTCCATATGTAAGATAGGTAACATCAAGAAGAGTGCGAACCCAGCAGCGCCGTGGTCCCGTGGTTAGCGTGAGTAGCTGCGGAACGAGAGGTCCTTGGTTCAAGTCATCCCTCGATTGAAAATTTTACTTTCTTTATTTTCGCAAAGTTATGATCTGTTCGTTCGTTCATTGACGTTTCTGTTCACTGCAATAAGTTTAGTGTCTCTGTTTTGGACCGAAACCGCAAAACCGTGCGATTAGTAGACGAAAGGACGTGCCTCTCCACTGGGAACCGAAAACATTTGATCGCAAGGTCATAGGTCAACCGATTCCTCCACGGGAAAATACGTCTGATATATTCTATACGACACTGGTGACGGCATGTGCGTCACATGACAGGAATATGTTGTCGACCCACCTAACTTGTACACTTAGCGAATGGGTAAAAAGATTCTTCTACCTTGCCCGATTTAGATTTTCTTGTAGATGTGATAATCTCTCCCAAAATAGTGATGAAAACATAAGAGTTTGTCACATAAACTGAAAATAAAATAAATTTTCACTCGAAGGAAGAATTGAACCTAGAACCTCTCGTACCTGAGCTGCTCTCGCTAACCACGGGACCACGGCGCACCTAGACTCTCTCTGTCCTTGATGTTGCCTATCTTCGCATGGACTACTAAGTTTGTATATTGTACTAATTTTTTTCATAGTTCCACACAACTTCTTCCTGTTTTCTCGATTGATCTGTGTTCAGTTTTTCAAGGTCTATCCAATGTGCCAACTTATAACTAAATCTGAGGGGGGTGCGATGGGGAGGTTCCCTTGTCAGTATTAAATTGAAATGACACAATAATATCAAATGAATTTAGCACGATAGTTCTGTGCCATCAAGGAAGTAACTCGTCGGTCACAGAGTTGCCAAACATATTCTGCGCTATTGCCAAGTTTCAGTTATACCGCCAGGAAGGATACCAGCTGCGAGTGACCTCGGAAGTGACTGTAGCTTCGTTTCAAAGTTGCGGGTGGCAAGGGCCGCAAGATCCTCATTATGTGTCTATGAGTCTTATTCGCATTTCTGTAACTAGGTTTAGGGGCTAGAGTGCAATTACTTGTAATACATCGATGCACTGAATGCGATCTAAATGTCATAAATTAATAACTGCGGCAATTATTTGTGTTTTACTGACTTAATCGGACATAAACCTTGAAAGCATATTAACCAGACGCGATTCACAGTTTTGGAACTTCTCCAGTGGTTGAGTTGGCAGTGTATATTTGCTGTACAATATTGTTGTTGATATCACTGTCATTGGCACATCCACCAGAAGACAGGCATGGCCTGGCTTATTGTTGTCAGCTGTCCTGACGGATATTCTGCCTTTGTTCGGAACGTGAAGACTTAGGGTGAATTCGAACATTCCATATGGCGAAAATTTGATGTTTCTATTCTTCCAGCTCTAACATCCAAATAACAGTTACAATAAGCGTCAGAAAAGCGCCCGTGAATCAACAGTTAATAATGCAATCATAATTAGTGGAATCTGACAAATTCCATCTGTCTTCTGATAATTGTGAAAAACTACTTTTTTCATCTCCACAGCACCACAGTATGAACTCAAGGGTTTCATAGGATACCTATACTTCATTTCGTTGTGATCGTTTTCAATGACAGTACGGGAGGAGCAAAACCAACTGACTTCAAACATACTTTTCCAGCTGGATTTGAATCTTTGGCTACAGTTGCAGTAGCACGTCCAGTGAGGTATCAAGAATGTGAGCAATCACTCATTGCTAGAGTATAGGCTAGGGCAGAGAGGAGCAGGTTTCCGACAAAGTAAACGATGAGAGACACTTCGCTGTCATTTATTAAACAGGAATTGTTCAGAAAATTACAATTATATCTAGCGAAATGAGTAGGTTGATGCAGCTCCAGTCCGGCACTATCACTGAGTTGCCAAACATTTTCCGAATAGCACTTAAGATAAAAATGTGTGTGTGTGTGTGTGTGTGTGTGTGTGTGTGTGTGTCCTTTCTGACATTTCCGAAAGAACAGACACTACGAATCTAAATAGACAGACTTGTTAATCAATTAAAGATTGAAGGACAGATGTCCAGGCTGTCATGTGCATTAAAATAGAACAACGGCGTCAGTTGAAAATTTGTGCCTGATCAGGTTCGAACCCGGATTCGTAGTGTCTTTCCTTTCGGACATTACCGAAAAAGAGCCGTGCATGTGGTAGGCGGTAAAGACGGGAATTCGCGTCTGACGAGGAGCGTGTGAAGATAGGTGCTGAAGAGCGGTTGGCTGCTGCGTCCCGGCAGTGCCCACCGTCGGAGGTTCGAGTCCGCCCTCCGGCATGGGTGTGTGTGTTGTCCATAGCGTAAGATAGTTTAAGTTAGATTAAGTAGTGCGTAAGCTTAGGGACCGATGACCTAAGCAGCTGCGTCTCATAAGTACTTACAACGAATTTACAAAATTTTAAATCCAAAATACTGCATCTCGGTTCTTACAATAGTGCAATAGGTGCGCACTGGTTAGCTGTAACTGAAGAGACACACCAACTCGGATTGTGGTTAAGAGCATAATAACTTAAATTGTGAATATATTTCTGAATGAATGTTTGTTATGTATATTTCCGTCACCCTTTTCACTGTTATAAGTTATGTTCTACAAGGAACGCACGCCATTGGAAGCGGCATTCTGTAATTTATTTTACCTTAACTGATACTTCAATTTTGTTCCATAATTTAAAGGTATATATGGGTACAAACATGGAATACATGAGAATAATGCAACTGCTCAGTGACAGGTATGGGGGAGGCATTGAGATCAGGCCTCGGATCTTCGACCCTGCCCTCTTTGCCTCCGCCTACCTGGTGCTGAAAGTCTTCTCAAACTTAAAAAAAAAAATAATAATAGTGCAGCGATCAGCATGTCTGTCTAGTAAGCAGGAGGCCCAGGTTCGAAGCCCAGTCGGTCACAAATATTCAACTGCCGTCTTAGCTGTATTTCAACGCGCCGTGACAGTGTGGACGTCGGTCCTTCGATGTTTAAGATGCAATTGTTTTTTGAGGCAATAGAGGTGATTTGCGAACATTTGTCTTGCCATCAGTGTAACGGGACTTCAACGGCATCCAACCCTTAGGCATTGCTTTGTGCCCGCGCTAACCCATGTCATATATATGCGAATCAGATTGTAGTTCTCATTTAGGCAAATAACGTATGGTCAGTATACAAGTATGCCGGCCGGGGTGGCCGAGCGGTTCTAGGCGCTACAGTCTGGAACCGCGCGACCGCTACGGTCGCAGGCTCGAATCCTGTTTCGGGCATGGATGTGTCTGATGTCATTTGGTTAGCTAGGTGTAACTAGTTCTAAGTTCTAGGGGACTGATGACCTCAGACGTCAAGTCCCATAGTGGTCAGAGACCTTTGAACCATTTTTGAACTTAATGCTTTGTTAAGATAGACTGCCGTCGTGATGTTTCTGTAGTAAGCTGAATTTAATTTGTATTAGTAAAGTAAATATTTTATTGGCATTTTCCATTAGTTTACTAAGCGCAGCAGTAATCATCAAAGAGAAATTAATCAGCAGCTGAATTTTCTTTCACGATATCTACAACAATCTGACTATGCAACAGTTGTTTACAAATCCTTCCCCCTGTAGAAACCTACTTGTTTTAACGATGTCATTAAACCACAGTAGTTTTAAAGAGTATTTTCGTCTAGAAATGAATTGCGTTGACGGTTGATCGATCAAGAGCGGGAAAGGTAATATTTTACGAATATATGACGAGAGGGACAAGTGCTCGAGAGAGGACTACCCTATCAATACAAGTGTCTGAGAGACGACTTTCCTATCAATCTCCTGGATAGTTTTGTTCCTCAAATCAACAGAGTGAGTTATCAAGCAGTAGCACAGGTGAAGTAGTTTTGTTGCTCGACTTTCTTACACCGCGACCGAAAGGTGTCTCAGTTGTTGCACACACCCGTTGGGGCAGAATTCTTAGTCCAAAACACACTAATGGAGCTATCAAATGTAAAATACTATGTTCAGACTACACTTTACTCTAGTCTACGTCTTTTGGTGGGGCTCAGCCTTTCATTTCTTCTTAGGAAGTTAACCATAAAGGCATCATAACACATCACCAGTAACAGTACTGCATAGGAATGCTCAATGAGCGACCTGTTGACGTTCAATAATAGTCACTCCGTTGATTTTTGTTGTTTCGAATTAGAGCATGCAGTACTCCTACACCAGACTTCTGAACTTTGCCTGTTGAATGCAAATGTCGCATGATGGTAAAATGGTAATCTGTCACATATATCAGTAGTCGAGACTTCCTTAATGTGGAAAATCATTCATGACAGAACGATCTTTGTTGAAACAAGAATATCTTTTTCCCAAAAGCACTCGCTCCAAACACAGTTCAAATCTTTATAGCTGCCTCCTCTACATTCATCCCTCTGTTATGCCAAAGTAAATGTTGTGTTGGAGATGTTACACCTTTTCCCACTTGCGACTCAATTTTACAATTCTTAACTGTAGTTCATGATTTTCAAGTATGCAAAATCCAATGTTTAACTGCAAGATGATAACTAGAACTTCTAATTCGAAAATGGCATTGATACATACACTGACAGCGTGGCGCCGCCTTGACATGGGCGGCGCCGGATTTCAGGCGGCGGGTGGCGTCTGGCCGGTGACCGGTAGCCGCTGCAGCGCGAGGAAACGCCCGAGCGTAAGCTGTTATGATCGCGACGCAGCCACGAGCTGTCCTGCGGAATTGTTTCTGGAATACTTGTAATTGCGGGTGGGTAGAATGTTAAGCGAATTGTCTTCGATGTTCAGTCAGACTCATAACTTTGGACCAAATGTGGAAAAAAAAAAAAACAGTTGGACGCGAACATGCGACTTTAAGTTTAGAATTCACGACGATTACCGCAAGACCACGGGCTCACTCCACCCATAGTGCCTCGGAAGTAGATAACACTTCCTCCTAACGCTTCCCCCATCTTACAGTGTTGCCAGGTTGTGCAGATGGCCGGACTTAGAGTAGTCAGGGGCGGTCAGTCTTATTGGCCTCTTTAAGTGAACGACTCGGACTTTTATGTCTAAGACTGTACATTGGAAGCGTGTATTCGTCATCTCCATACAGGCGTATCACCCAACGTGATGGTATGGGGTGCCATTGGTTACACGTCTCGGTCACCTCTTGTTCGCATTGACGGTACTTTGAAAAATGGATGTTAAATTTCATATGTGTTACGACCCGTGGCTCTACTCTTCATTCGATCCCTGTGAAACCCTACATTTCAGCAGGACAGTGTACGACCGCATGTTGTAGGCCCTGTGCGGGCCTTTCAGGATACAGAAAATGTTCGACTGCTGCCCTGGCCAGCACATTCTTCAGATCTCTCACCAATTGAAAACGTCTGGTCAATGGTGGCCGAGCAACTGGCTCGTCACAATACGCCAGTCACTACTTTTGATGAACTGTGGCATCGTGTTGAAGCTGCATGGGCAGCTGTACTTCTACACGCCATCCAAGCTCTGTTTGACTCAATGCCCAGGCGTTTCAAGGCCGTTATTACGACCAGATGTGGTTGTTCTGGGTACTGATTTCTCATGATCTATGCACCCAGATTGCGTGAAAACGTAATCACATGTCAGTTGTAGTATAATATATTTGTCCAATGAATACCATTTTATCATCTGCATTTCTTCTTGGTGTAGCAATTTTAATGGCCTGTAGTGTAAAAGTGTCGTGTTACCAGTTATGATAGGAGAAATATTAGCTGCTAATGACTCACCACGTGTGTCGTGAGGGCGACAGAAAATGTGTGTCCGAGAGGCACAGAAATCAATGTTTTATTGTATGTATGCATTACACTTCACGTAATGGACATCGTCGACATCCAAGAAATGTTCAAAACATACCATTAACTATCACCATGAACACAGAATAAAAAATGGCGCACTACAGTGACAACGATGTTAGCACCATCAAGATCAAAGACGAATTCATAGAAAGTTAAAAGCCGTTCAAGAAGTTCAGCTAGGTATCCAAGCTTAAAGATTGCATATGGATTTATATTGATGTAACTTGATGGTGCTTAGTGATGGAATGTGATGGCATGCACCCGAATGCTAAACTGTCTGTCGTGGAGCATATCATGCAATTGGCTATCTTTGAAGGCGTACCTGCAGATAGTACGATTATATGTTTTATAAGAACGGAAAAACAAATATCCAGAGGCCTAATTTGTCCAGTGGTTCCAGGCCGTATGAATTGCATTGTCACACACTTTTGAGGAGGGATAGTTTGCTCAAATGTAGTAATGTTTTTTATACGCAGACTAGGAATCAAACAAAGACAAGTTACTTTCACTATCTATTGGTCAAAAGCAGTGCTCACATCATAGTGGTATTTCTCTTACACCTATTTTCCAATTTTTACTCGTTGTGGCGTAAATATTCCCTACAGTTCTTACAAGATCTCGCCGACACTAAAGAATGATATGGAGCAGAGTATCGCTAACTTCTCGTCCAGATTAACAGTCCTTATCGTTCAAAACGAATTCGTTAAGGCGTTGATGTTACTTGATGTTGATCCAACTCTCTTGGTACCACTAACTTCTACGATTCCTCTCTCATTCTTGTCCTCTTTAGGTCCCGACTGGTCGGAGTTGAAAAATAATTCTATAGTGAACGATGAGATAAGTTTATTTATCTTATGTACAAATTTTCGGTCTCATTCCGCAGTTTACTGTTTCAAATTGACGTTTTGTTGAAAATTTCGTAACCTACGGGTCTTCTAGTTTAGCAGAACTGTTTGAAATTATCCAACTATCCACTGTTTCCCTTAAAATCACTGCAACCTACGTCGTGCGCAGTTTGATGTACGAGGGTCACTCCAAAAGAAATGCACACTATTTTTTTAAAGTACATGTTTTATTCTACATGTTTGAAAGTTTTAAAGTGTGTAGATACATCCTTTAGGAACAAAACATTAGGTTTTGTAACAAGTGCGGCTCGTCCTGTTTTTCTTATGCATTACACGATGATATTGCTGCGAACGTATGTGAAATCTGATCATAACTGCTCTTTTTTGTTATGCTGCGGATGATCTTCCATGTAGGTAATTATGTTTAGTACCCTCATTTGGACAACGACTATCCTTTACTACGTTTCATTGGCTACGGGATTCGTGGCTCCCTGTCCGACAACAATGGTGAACTTCATGGTTCGACACCTGTTTCAAATTCACCTCCACCTGTATACGAGTATACGTCAGAAGCGACTTAGTATGGAACAGCGTCATAAAAATGGTTAAACACACTGAGAATTTTTGACCGACATTTACCAGATAAATCCAAGGAGTTATGGTTATTCAACGAACTAGTGATCTTACGTAACGCTGATCCGAGTGATAGTTGAGTAAACGGTACTAGTTACCGTGAAACAAAAAATATGGACATTCGACCGTATACGGAGCAATGTTGAATCTTTGTTCCTGTACGTCACATCCCAATGCGACATAAGAGTGGAGTTGATGAAGTGTTTTACGGAGAGATTATAGTGGAAATAATACTCGCCTTCACTACGATTGCTGCCTGTTTTAAGGACGCATTTTCTTATTCTGTCATCTACCATTCTCTTTCGTCATAGATTATAGTTTCTTTTACACAATCATCCCCGATTCCTCACTTACTCCCCAGGCGCCACACGAGATTTTTTCATTTTTTTAACAAAGACTTTTCCCGAAACCCATGGCTTGTACACTGCAGTTTTACACCTTGTTGCTAAATTCTACGCTTTGTTGTTATTGTTTGTATCAATTCTTACAACCCTTAATTTCTACTCACTGACACAGAGTTCTAAACGAAAAGGAAGTATTTCGTATAGTTCCCAGCCCCATGTTGTTCAGCGTTCATAAAGAAGTAAGAACTGTGAATACACACACACACACACACACACACACACACTCTCTCTCTCTCTCTCTCTCTCTCTCTCTCTCTCTCTCTCTCTCTCTCTCTCTCTCACACACACACAATATATGGTGGTCAGATAATCAGAATATGTGTGAAATGCTTGTAGCGATGTTACAGGGCAGGTTGTACTGAGACATAAATGTTAAGAAAGAGATTCGACACGTTGCTCCTTTTCCGAGTTATTTAGCATGGAATCGGGGCGTCGCGCGCTCACACTCAAGCGGCCTGCTAGGGGCGGTGTTGCCCAACGAGTGCTTTGACTCGTTAGCTGAAACTCGAATTTACGCGCGCGACGCCCCGATTGGCTAACTTCAATGCTAAATAACTCGGAAACGGCGCAACGTATCGAAGTCCTTTCTTAACATTTATGTCTCAGTGCATCCTGACATGTAACATCCTTACAAGCATTTCACACATTTTCTGACCACCCTGTATATATATATATATATATATATATATATATATATATATATATATATATATATATATATATATAATGTGTGTGTGTCTTCACAGTTCTTTCATAGTGCTGATATCATGTGGTTGTGAACTACACAGAGTGTCTCCTTCTTCGTGTAGAATCCTGTGAGTGACAATGAATAAGGGCTATCTGCCTCTAACAATGCTAAGAATTATATGATGTTTTCATACTTATGTTCAGCTGTTATCATTCCCGAGAAAGAAATTGTTCCTAGAATTCTTTTGGTGGGGAATTGCACACCAAAACCTAAGCTTCAGTGAATGTAAACATTATGATTTCCTAAACTCAAATATCTTAGGTGACACCTTAGATGAAACCATGCATCATCAGAGTAGGAAATATAATACAACCACCGACCACCGTTGCGAATAAAACTATTGACAATTCTTTAGTCTTCTTGCCCCATAAGGTTCCCGAAATTCATGAACAACGTGAATGCGATGGAGCCTGAGTTTCGGCTTCTTTTTGCCACTGTAAACGCTCCTGTAGGACATTCCAGTTTGCTGACAAAGTTTTCACATCGACTTGTTTGGTGAACATAGCAAGGATGCGACGATATTTTCCAATGACACTCCACTGAACACCGAAGGTCGGTCGGAACGTTCACATTCATTCATACAGCCATTTTTTTCCGAAACAAGCGACGTTGCGTGAAATCGTTGATTAGGCGCCATTGTTTCAGAAAAAGCTATCCTAAAGTCTTCCTAACATTTGAAGATGGACGGCAATCTGAAGTAATTTCGAAGAATAAACACACATTCATCATGGAGAAAACATATGTTGTTTGCATACAGCTAACTCAACACTGTAGTTCGATCTACGAACGATGGCGGTTCTCGCAGCTCAGGACACGGACGTGGGCTGCATTGTTGCCGGTTCCAAGAGATACTACCGGTTGGCTCATACACGTGCTCCACTGTTGAACAGTTAGTCCAGTCAAACTGTCAGAAAAAAAGCCTGTACCTTGCAAAAGGTGGGGTAGACGAATTTATTTTTTTAACTCGTTCATATTGTAGGAAAGGTTAGAAAACCGAGTTTCACCAACAAAATTTCTCTTGGGAAAACTTTCTGCAGTCAAAAAACTTTGAAAATTTAGGACTTTTTTCAGTTTTTTCAGACTGTTTCATTTGCTCCTATCGCTTTGACGTCTATTTTCTTTTTTAAAGAGCACAAAATTCTCTGCAAATTAGATTCTAACCATTTTTTTTCTACTCCCAGTATCTAAGGCGCTACAGCGCGTCAAAAAATACCAATTTTTAAAATTTCGAGCAAAGAATAGCTGGGGACAATATCCACGATGTAAAGTTCCGTATAAAAGATAAAGTTGTGACTCTCCTTTCTGCGTTCAATTCTGTAAAAGCTGGGAGCACTAAAATTAGTCCTGTTGATCCTTTAACTCTTTTCCAAAGGATTTGTTTAATGAAACAAAGTGAAGAAGAGTTAGAAGCCTTTCTGAAATATGAACTTGCTCCTTACCCAATGTCCCTATTCTCAGAAAAAGGCATGCGAAAAGGAACAAAATCTTCATTCTACAATGCCTTCGTTCCAGTGGAAGATGTGAAGTCAGGTGGACAGAGTAAATTTTTTGTCATTGATGGAGGGTACCTTATCCACAAAGTGACTTGGACTCGAAATGTTTGCTTCAAGTCAATAGCCCAAAGCTATGTTTCTCACCTGCAACGTCATTTTCGATCTCAATTTGCTATTGTATTTGATGGGTATCCATGTGAGGGAGAGAAATGTAGCACAAAGAGTGCTGAGAGGATTCGTAGGTCCAAACAACATTCTTCGGTTGACGTTGTGGTTGAATCGGTGAACCAAGTCCCTCAGGACAAGTTCTTGTACAACGAACGAAACAATATGCGTTTGATCAAACTCCTTAAAATGGAATTTCTGGAGTGTAGCATTGAAGTGCACCAGGCACAAGAAGATGCTGACGTTATAATTGTAAAATCTGCCATTTCAAGAACCAAAGGTTTTGGAAGTGTTGTCATTGTAGGAGAAGATGTTGACCTGCTTGTGCTCATGACCGGTTTGGGGCAAGGCATTGAAAACTTATTTTTGTTAAAGCCAGAAAGAGGAAATGCAGAAGACAAGTGGTTTTCCACTGCATCTTACAAGTTTGACAGTGAATATATTCTGTTCACTCACGCCTTTAGCGGATGTGATACAACATCTGCTTTTTTTGGCCAAGGAAAAATTAAGTGATGCAATATTGTTGCGAAAAATGAACACCTAACCTCAGCGCTTTGCACGTTCAATAAACAACATGCTACCCGTGAGGAAACAATAACTGCAGGAGAACAGGTTACTATCGCATTGTATAGTGGAGGTGTCAGCAGTTCCCACACACTAGACCATTTGCGGTACCAGCTATTCGTCAAGTCTGCCACAAAAAGCAAACTGAATCTTGCACGGTTGCCACCTACACAAGATGCTGCACAACATCATTCGTTGCGGACTTACCAACAACTCCAAAGTTGGATAGGAAACCAGGAACCTCCTGAGAAATGGGGCTGGAATCACAGTGACCACGGTCCAATACCCATTATACTGAGCCAAGATCCAGCACCTGAAGCACTTCTTCACATTGTTTCATGCTCATGCAAGCTGAACTGTGGCGGAGCGTGCTCCTGCAGAAAAGTGGGTTTGAAATGTTCTTCAATTTGCAAGGAATGTATTAGGGTCAACTGCGAAAACGTGCCAAAATTTTTATATGAAGACAGTGAAGAAGATGTTATGGAGGATGTTGAGGAAGCCGCTGACGAAACCAACGAACTTGCTGAGGCTGACTCGCTGTTTAAAGAAGAGGTTAATCTGGGATCAACTCTATGTACAGACTCTCAATCCGTAACTCAAGGTATTTCTTGTGACACTGAGGAGCCTGGCCCATCAAAACGTTGGAAGTGATGCTCATATCTGTCTCAAGTGCGCTTAAGTGCAATATTACAAGTACTACACACCCAGAACTGTCAACATTTTTAGTAACTGACAATGCATTTTAATTGCAATATAGCTACTTATTTTTAATGTCAACTGTGTGGCTTTTATACTCAAGAATAATTACCTACCTAATTAGGTTGCCTATTGCAGCTAATAATAGTTGTTTCCTGAGCCAATTTATTTTGTGTGTGTGTGTGTGTGTGTTTATGTCTCTTAATGATTTATATTTATAGTTTTACAAATACCAGGGCTGAGGTGGCCCATAGTGAAATTCAGGTAGTGATGTAAGAATCACAATAGTTGGGTGACCAGCAATCCTCATGTTGCATACAGAGAAATTGAATACCTGAAAGTGAGGTGGTAAATTCCAACTTATAACATGATGTATAATGTATTTATACTACACAAACAGAAACTGAAAAAAATAGTGTTCAAAAATAAGGTATCTTGCCACTATGCTCAAAATTTGAAAAATTGGCATTTTTTGAGGCGCTGTAGCGCATTAGATATTGGGAGTAGAAAAAAATGGCAAGAATCAAATTAGTAGAGAATTTTGTGCTCTTTAAAAAAGAAGGTAGACCTTAAAGCGATAGGTGCAAATGAAACTGAGATATTTTGAAAAAACTGAAAAAAAGTTCGAAATTTTCGAAGTTTTTTGACTGCAGAAAGTTTTCCCAAGCGAAATTTTGTAGGCAAAACACGGTTTTCTAATCTTTCCAACCACATGAATGAGTTGAAAAAATAAAGTCTTCTACCCCACCTTTTGCAAGGTATATCTACTATTTGACTGGACTAAGAGCGAATATACTGAAAATTCTTCGTACATCCATAGTTGAAGTGGAGGACAGTGGGACGACAGCTGGTATAAATTTATATTAAATATGAAGAAATTCCTCCAGCTGTATTTAAAGTGGAGATTTTATTTTGGCAACTAGTTTCAACATTGTAACAACGTCATCTTCAGGCCCATACAGTTATTGACGTCAAGTGCGTATCAGCCGCACACAGTTGACGTCAACAAGTGTATGAGCCTGAAGATAACGTTGGTACAACTTTAAATATAGCTGGAGGAATTTCTTCATATTTAATACACTACAAATTGTCTCTCCCTTCCTTGTGTGGAATTTCTCGCTTACACCACTCTCAGCCGTGACATTTCGCAAAAAATTGAACCAAAATTCAGAAAATGACTCGCTACGATCACGTTTAATGCTCGCATTGGCTGCGACATTCACAGCAGAGCTCTGAGAACACTACTAAATACTCATTGTTTGTCGGAGAATGTGTGACGTTGATGCGCAAAACAGCCTGAAGTCGGCCCCTATTATTCGTAGCTCCAAGGGTGGTAAATTGTTGGGTATCACGTAACAGGCGTCTCCCACAACGTCATCCTTGCCATTTCCACAGCAAAAATTTTCCGATGGTAAGAAACACAATTTCCCACCATATATATGTCAACAGCCAGTAAGCAAAGTCGGAACGTTCTACCAGTAGTTCAGTTCTTCGACGATAGAAATCCATCTGGTTCAGGAGCCAACCGGGAACCGCTGTAAAAATCCGCATCATTGTAAAATCTGCGATTAGTGCGAATCAGTCCGCCGACTACCTAGACATTGTCGTCCGCTGTCTATGTCGATGGTCTCCTTCTCGATCACCTTCATCCACACCTGTGTGGTACATACGAATGGTGACAAAAGTACAGACACAACAAAAAAAAACGTTACCGGGCCTAATACGGTACTGGAAAACCGTTGACATTCGAAAAATCTTACAGCCCTCTCGGAATGTGTAAATACAAGTTCTTTGTGTTTTTTAATGGAATCTTGTACTACCCTTCCTGCATAATAGTGATAAGTTCACGTAACAGTAACGGAGGTTATATGCGATCACGCACATTTCACTAGAAACTGGCATTCAAAGACTCAATTCAATAGAGATCTGGCGACTATTGTGGATAGCGCTAATGCGACAATTCATCCTCGTGCTCACAAAATCAGCCCACGACAATGTGAACTGTATGAACAAGGGCTTTCTCGTCTTGGAACACGGCATCACCATTGGGGAACAAACATTGCGCCTTGAAATAGACTCGAACAGCCTAACTGGTCACACAATCCTTGGCATTAACGGGACCTTGCTGAGAACTCATGGTACCCATGGAATGTTACCATATGGCTGTCCTAATCATCACCGAATCTCCTCCATGCTTCACTCTTGGAAAGTTAACTCAGTCAGAGGTGGCAAATACTTGAAACAAGACTCGGCCGACACCAAATTCCTTTCTTCTATTGCTCAGTAGTCCAGACTTTATGGCTTTGGCACGACGTTTCCCTGATTCTTACATTTGCGTCAAAAGTGTTCAAATGTGTGTGAAATCTTATGGGACTTAACTGCTAAGGTCATCTGTCCCTAAGCTTACGCACTACTTAACCTAAATTATCCTAAGGACAAACACACACACACACACACACACACACACCCATGCCCGAGGGAAGACTCGAACCTCCGCCGGGACCAGCCGCGCAGTCCATGAATGCAGCGCCTTTTGCCGGCCGGAGGGGCCGTGCGGTTCTGGGCGCTACAGTCTGGAGCCGAGCGACCGCTACAGTCGCAGGTTCGAATCCTGCCTCGGGCATGGATGTGTGTGATGTCCTTAGGTTAGTTTGGTTTAATTAGTTCTGAGTTCTAGGCGACTGATGACCTCAGAAGTTAAGTCGTATAGCGCTCAGAGCCATTTTTGCAGCGCTTTCAGACCGCTCGGCTAATCCCGCGCGGCACATTTGCGTCACTAATGGGTGGTGTTGGAATTCCAGCTCTGCATGTAATTCCCTGCCAAAGGCCTTGCCGCAGTGGTAACAACGGTTCCCGTCAGATCACCGAAATTAAGCGCTGTCGGGCTGGGCAGGCACTTGGATGGGTGACCATCCGGTCTGTCGAGCGCTGTTGCCAAGCGGGGTGCACTCAGCCCTTGTGTGGCAAACCGAGGAGCTACTTGATCGATATTTTGTTATCATTTTCTCTCTCCATGGTAAACTGGATTCTTGGATTTATATTATTAAGGTAATCAAAACACCGTTTTTGGATGTTTTAGTTATGAGACAGACAGATGGAAGATTGAAACAACAGATTTTTAGAAAAATAACGCACACAGACAGATACTTACATAAAAACTCTAACCACCATCCACAACAAAAGAGAGGTGTGATTAAAAGTCTACTTGACAGAGCCAGACGGATTTGCACGCGGGAGTATCTAGACGTCGAATTAAAACATCTGACGCACGCTTTTGAGAAAAATGGCTACTCAAAGAAAGAAGTAAGCAGAATTCTGCACACAAACAACAAAAAGCCTAAGGACAAGCCCGAAAAACGATGGAAGAATATAGTCTCTCTCCCTTTCATAAAGAAAGTAACGGATCAGATTGAAAAGATTTTAAGTACACATGATATTAGACCTGTAAAAGACCAACGAAGAAAATTTGTCATGTTCTCCGGTCTGTAAAAGATAAACGAGCTCCTCTAACAGACAGTGGCGTATATAAAATTCCGTGTACATGTGGAGAAGTTTATATTGGAACAACAAAAAGAAGCGTAAATACACGGATAAAAGAACACAGAAGTCTTTGCCGATTAGGAAAAACAGATAAATCGGCTGTAGCAGAACACGCTTTTCAGTCAGGAAATCATCAAGTGAAGTTTTCGAAACAAAAATTTTATCTAGGACGACGAACAAATACCCACGGCTTTGTAGAGAAGCAATTGAAATATACAAACATAGGGATAATTTTAATCGGAAAGAAGAGACCATGAAACTTAGTGATATTTGGACAGTAGCACTACAGAATTGCTAGATAGTTTTATCCGTGACGAGATTACGATCGATAGTTAAATCTTTGACAAAGAGTATCTCTGCATATCACGTGTAACTCTGGTCACGCCCACTTTCTACGATATATAAGTCGCTCTCAGACGTACGACCCGTCAGTCGGCAAGACTCACCGGAGGAGAAACACCCCTCTGAAGATGTCCAGCGCAGCTCTGGACGAAACGTTAGGAGCTGAAGAGTTTCATGGACCACGACCTTACATCCCGGAAGGTTTACCAGAAGATACCTCCTCTTAGTTATGTGATCTACCCATCTAATCTTCAGCATTCTTCTGTAGCACCACATTTCGAAAGCTTCTATTCTCTTCTTGTCTAAACTATTTATCGTCCATGTTTCACTTCCATACATGGCTACACTCCATACAAATACCATGAGAAACGACTTCCGAACACTTGAATTAATACTCGATGTTAACAAAGTTCTCTTCTTCAGAAACGCATTCCTTGACATTGCCAGTCTTCATTTTACATCCTCTCTACTTTGAACATCATCAGCTGTTTTGCTCCCCAAATAGCAAAACTCCTTTACTACTTTAAGTGTCTCATTTCCTAATCTAATTCCCTCAGCATCACCCGACTTAATTCGACTACATTCCATTATCCTCGTTTTGCTTTTGTTGATGATCATCTTATACCATCCTTTCAAGACACTGTCAATTCTGTTCAACTCCTATTCCAAGTCCTTTGCTGTTTCTGACAGAATTACAATTTCATCGGCGAACCTCAAAATTTTTATTTCTCCTCCATGGATTTTAATACTTACTCGGTACTTTTCTTTTGTTTCCTTTACTGCTTGCTCAATAAACAGATTGAATAGCATCGGGGAGAGGCTACAACCCTGTCTCACTATCTTCCCAACCACTGCTTCCCTTTTATATCCCTCGACTCTTATAACTGCAATCTGGTTTCTGTACAAATTGTAAATAGGCTTTCGCTTCCTGTATTTCACCCCTGCCACCTTCAGAATTTGAAAGAGCGTATTCCAGTCAACATTGTCAAAAGCTTTCTCTAAGTCTACAAATGCTAGAAAAGTATGTTTTCCTTTCCTTAATCTATTTTCTAGGATAAGTTGTAGGGTCAGTATTGCCTGACGTGTTCCAAAATTTCTACGGAATCCAAACTGATCTTCCCCGAGGTCGGCTTCTAACAGTTTTTCCATTCGTCTGTAAATAATTCGCGTTAGAATTTTGCAGCTGTGACTTATTAAACTCATAGTTCGGTAATTTATATATCTGTCAACACCAGCTTTCTTTGGGATTGGAATTATTATATTCTTCTTGACGTCTGAGGGAATTTCTCCTGTCTCATACATCTTGCTCACCAGATGGTAGAGTTTTGTCAGGACTGGCTCTCCCAAGGCTGTCAGTAGTTCTAATGGAATGTTGTCTACTCCTGGGGCCTTGTTTCCACTTAGGTCTTTCAGTGCTCTGTCAAACTCTTCACGCAGGATCATATCTTCCATTTCATCTTCATCTACATCCTCTTCTACTTCCATAATATTGTCCTCAAGAACACTGCCCCTGTATAGACCCTCTATATACTCCTTCCACCTTTCTGCAACTCCATCTTTGCTTACAACTGGGTTTCAATCTGAGCTCTTGATATTCATGCAAGTGGTTCTCTTTTCTCCAAACGTCTCTTAACTTTCCTGTAGGCAGTATCTGTCTTACCCCTCGTGAGATAAGCCTCTACATCCTTACATTTGTCCTCTAGCCATCCCTGCTTATCCATTTTGCATTTCCTGTCAATCTTATTTTTGATACGTTTGTATTTCCTTTTGCCTGCTTCATTTAATGCATTCTTATATTTTCTGCTTACATCAATTAAATTCAGTATCTCTTCTGTTACCCAAGGATTTCTACTAGCCCTCGTCTTTTTACCTACATGATCCTCTGCTGCCTTCACTATTTCATTCCGCAAAGCTAGCCATTCTCCTTCTACTGTATTTCATTCCCACATTCCTGTCAATTGTTCCCTTATGCTCTCCCTGAAACTCTGTACAACCTCTGGTTATTTCAGCTTTTCCAGGTCCCATCTCCTTAAATTCCCACCTTTTTGCAGTTTCTTCAGCTTTAATCTACAGTTCATAACCAATAGATTGTGGTCAGAGTCCACATCTGCCCCTGGAAATGTCTTACAATTTAAAATCTGGTTCCTAAATCTCTGTTTTACCATTATGTAATCTATCTGAAACTTTTATTATCTCCAGGGTTCTTCCATGTATACAACCTTCTTTCATGATTCTTGGACCAAGTGTTAGCTATGATTAAGTTATGCTCCGTGCAAAATTCTACCAGGTGGCTTCCTCTTTCATTTCTTACCCCCAATCCGTATTCACCTACTACTTTTCCTTCTCTTCCTTTTCCTACTGTCGAATTCCAGTCACCCATGACTATTAAATTTTCGTCTCCCTTCACTACCTGAATAATTCTTTTATCTCATCATACATTTCATAAATTTCTTCATCATCTGCAGAGCTAGTTGACATATAAACTTGTACTACTGTAGCAGGCGTGCGCTTCGTGTCTATCTTGGCCACAATAATGCGTTCACTATGCTGTTTGTAGTAGCTTACCCGCACTCCTATTTTTTTATTCATTATTAAAACTACTCCTACATTACCCATATTAGATTTTGTATTGATAACTCTGTATTCACCTGACCAAAAGTCTTTTTCCTTCCACCTCCGAACATCACTAATTCCCACTATATCTAACTTTAACCAATCCATTTCCCTTTTTCTAACCTACCTGCCCGATTAAGGGATCTGACATTCCAGGCTCCGATCCGTAGAACACCAGTTTTCTTTCTCCTGATAACGACGTCCTCCTGAGAAGTCCCTCCCGGAGATCCGAATGGGGGACTATTTTACCTCCGGAATATTTTACCCAAGAGGACACCATCATCATTTAATCATACAGTAAAGCTGCATGCCCTCGGGAACAATTACGGCTGTAGTTTCCCCTTGCTTTCAGCCGTTCGCAGTACCAGCACAGCAAAGTCGTTTGGCTAGTGTTACGTGGCCATATCAGTCAATCATCCAGACTGTTGCCCCTGCAACTACTGAAAAGGCTTCTGCCCCTTGTATGGCCTCTCAACAGATACCCATCCGTTGTGGTTGCACCTACGGTACGGCTATCTGTGTCGTTGAGGCACGCAAGTCTCCCCCCAACGGCAAGCTCCATGGTTCATGGGGGGGGGGGGGGGGGGGGGATGTAGAGAGGATATAAAATGTAGACTGGCGATGGCAAGGAAAGCGTTTCTGAAGAAGAGAAATTTGTTAAGATGGAGTATAGATTTAAGTGTCAGGAAGTCTTTTCTGAAAGTATTTGTATGGAGTGTTGCCACGTATGGAAGTGAAACATGGACGATAAATAGTTTATCAAAGAAGAGAATAGAAACTTTCGAAATATGGAGTTACAGAAAAATGCTGAAGATTAGATGGGTATATCACGTAACTAATGAGGAGGTATTGAATCGAATTGGGGAGAGGAAAAATTTATGGCACAACTTGACTAGATGATGGGAGCGATTATGCGGACATGTTCTGAAGTTTCAAGTGATCACTAATTTAGTATTGGAGGGCAGCGTGGAGTTTAAAAATCGTATAATGAGTCCAAGATATGAACACACAAGCAGATTAAGAAGGATGTGGGATTGCAGTAGTTACTTAGATATGAAGAGGTTTGCACAGGATAGAGTATCATGGAGAGCTGCATCAAACGAGTCTCTGGACTAAAAACTGCAACAACTACTACGAATTTAAGTGCCGTTTAACATCACAAAATTTTGCGATTAGTAACATTCTATGTATTTTAAGATCTACTTATAAATAAGTCATAGTTCATCGAGACAACTACTGAAGCATCAAAAATAATATAATAATATAATAATATAATAATATAATAATATAATAAAATTATCATTAAAGTAATATGGTAGTACTTCGTAGAACAGCTGTAAAATAGCTTCTAAGATACAGCGTATTTATAAATTAGTTATACAAAAGTAACCTTTAACGGTAAAAGGGCTAATAATTACAGAAATATCTGATACAGCATTGAATTCAGTATATCCTTTATTTATATCTCGCCTGACGCTGATAGAGTTTTTCAAACAATCGTCATGGAATCGTACACTGAAATTGAAAAAGTCATGGGATATGGATCTGCGCATATGCAAATAAATGTAGTATCGCGCACACAACGTATGAAATGGCAGTGCAGTGATGGACCTGTCATTTGTACTCAGGTAAAAGGCGTCCGCCGTGATTTTGGCCGCACGATGGAAGTTACCAGACTTTCAACGCGGAATGGTAGCTGGAGCTAGACACATGGGACGTTCCATTTCGGAAATCGGAAAGGCATTCAATATTCCAAGATCCACAATATCAAAAGTGTGCCAAGAATGGAAAATTTTAGGCGTTAGCTCTCACCACGGACATTGCAGTGCCCAACGGCCTTCACTTAACGACCGAGAGCAGCGGAGTTTGCGTAGAAAAAAATGGTTCAAATGGCTCTGAGCACTATGGGACTAACATCTGAGGTCATCAGTCCCCTAGATCTTAGAACTACTTAAACCTAACTAACCTAAGGACATCACACACATCCATGCCCGAGGCAGGATTAGAACCTGCGACCGTAGCGGTCGCGCGGTTCCGGACTGAAGCGCCTATAACCGCTTGACCACCGAGATCGGCGTCTGCGTAGAGATGTCAGTGCTAACAAACAAGCAGTACTGCGCGAAATGGCCACAGAAACCAAAGTGGGACGTAGGAAGAACGTATCCTTTAGGATATTGCGGCGAAATTTGTCATATCTGCAGTAAAGTTGAAACGTCCCCTTAGAATAATTATACAAGACTGCTTAAACTGACACACAATAATTTTAGCGCAATCTGACTTTCAAAAACCCCTACAAAAGAATAGCCCTGACTAACATTAACCTATACCTTTCACAAATCACTTACGTCACAAAAATCTTCGTTACTCGAACTACTGCAATACAGCGAGCGCCACTACTGCCAGCTAAATAAAAGATTCAAACTACGGAAGGCACTAACTACTGATAGGCATAGTTAGGAAATGAAAGATTTTAGTAGAGAACAAACAATGTATTTACCTTAATAGTCGTAACTGACATCCAGTCTTACAAATTTCATAACTCCGCCATCTGTCTCCCCACATCCACCACTACTGGCGGCTCACCTCCAACTGCGCAACGCTACGCGCTGTTAACATCCAGCTGCCGCTGCCCAACACTACAATGGCAGACAACAATGCAAACTAGCTACAGATTGCACATAGCACAGCCAGTGATTTTCATACAGAGCGCTACGTAACGTTGCCAATAAGAAAACATAAACAGCCTACTTACATAGCCCCCATGCTCCCCACAAAAAAATTTTACAAATTGTTTTGGGCACTGGCCAATACAGATTTGAAAAATTTTTTCATAATTACAGTAAGAAAGATATCAAATGCACACACTTCTTGATACAATGGTGGTCAAAAGCTAAAATTTTCTCACAGTCCATAAAGACAGTCCTGATCATTCATCACAGTAACATTGCAGTGTTTTTGTCAAAGTCTGAGCAGTAAATAAAATGCACATGGAAGTAGTGGATTTCCATGCAATCTTGAAGAAGTAGTGTTGTCCTTTCAACGGAAAGACAGTGCTGACTCTTGACATGCAGACAGGTATTGGTTCACAACAGAGCAAACCCACAGCAGAGTCAGTCGAAATTTTGAAGAGTATTGGTAGGTAGGTCATCACAGAACAGACCCACTGTAGTCCTGGTAGAGATTACGGTATTGGTGGGCCACCAGAGGCGCAGACCCACTGCAGTCCTTGTAGAAATATTGGTACTGGTGAGTCAGCAAAGACGCAGACCCACTGTAGTCCTTGTAGAGACGGCCAGCAGCCATCTGTTGCAAATGTGCAGGTGCACAATCACCATCGAAGAGTCTTGCGGATAATATAGCAAGTCCATAAACCACCACTTGTGCACTCACAAAGTTTTTTAATTGTCCTTAGAACCAGCAATGCTGTTATCCAGTCCCTTGCTGAATTATTAACACACATGCAAACACTAACAGTCCCTACTTCTCACATATTGTCCATATACTATGACCAACAGAAACGTATGCAGTGAAATGGAACTTACAAGTTACTTAATTTGATGACCTGGTGTCAATTACAATTTTATAACATAAGAATACAATTAGAAAGGTACAAAATACATCATTAAAGAGCATAACAATACAGAGAACATATGTAGTACAGGCTTTACAAAAGAATCGAAATAACATATACGTCAGTGTTACAGGAATTATGACATGAGTACATACATAAAAGAACAGAACAACTTTCGAAACATCAACTTCACACATGAGCATTAAAACAAAACAGAATAAATAATGTCGAAACATCTTTGCAAAGAAAATAACATAGTATTTGAAAAATTCTACAACATATTTCTTATCAGATAAACACATAAAGACAGGAAAAACACAAATACACAAGAGTGCACAAACACATACCAGAATAATACAGGAGGAAAGGACAGGGTTTGTTTTCAGTGTAACATTTGGTACTGCAGTCCAACCCAAAACTTCATTCCATAGATCTTTCGTCTTATTTCAACATTTGTTTCCACCAAAAAAATCCTATCCAAGCATGCTTTCTGTATTTATATGTTCACATATTTCATACCTCATTATTTATTTCCAAGAAAATCCTACCTAAACCTGTTGTCCCTAAACCCTACTTTTTTGGTTAATATTCTCTTTCAAAATACTTTTTTTTGGCCAAACCATTTTCTTACAGCTGCTCAATGCATTTCTTCCAATTCATCACAACTCGTTCTCTCATATAGCCTACCCCATCTTAAGCTAACTTAAATCTACTGAGCTCAGATGCTAAACTAAGGGACGAGGCAATGCAGCAGTACAAAACAATAAACTCAAACAGCAATGACAAAATATTCAAATTGGCCAAGCAAGCAGCAATATTACAACTAATATTACGCAATGAGCAGCAAACAAGAAAAATAAATCAGTAGTAAAACTGGCTTAACAGAGTAATGTAAAGTTAAATTTAGTAGTACTATGCCTGGCAAACAGCAGAAGCAAATGCAATAAATCATATCTAAACATGACAGAGCTCAAGCACAAAAATATTACAGTAAAGACAACAATGCAGATAAGGGAAATGTCTATTCACATCTTAATATCTACATCATTAAAGTGGTTCACCACAACTTATTCTACAAAATAAATTACCAAGTACTTGAAAAGAAAATTATGAATGCAGTTCCTGTGAAGGTAAATGTCTTTTTGTGCTCCCTCATTTTTTTGAAAAAATTATTATTTACTCGATCTGTAGACAGAAAATATTTATATTAGTACATTTATAAAATTTTATTTTAACCAATGCTGCAGTGCAGCTAGAAACTAGATATTAAACAAAATGAGTAAATAAATACATAAAGCAAGCCATATGGCATTTCTCTCAATTAGCAAGACAATAGCCGTGAAATGTTTCTCATCGTTTCATTAGGCATTTTAGTAAATATCATAAATTAAGAGCTCCACAGTATAATCATATGTTTTCAAGTTCGACCGTGTCGTTTTTTGCGATGCTTTCTACAAAGGAATGTTAATAGCGAGGATAATGGCCTCCTTTTTTTCGTTTTCTTTTCACCTGTGCCTCTGAAAGGCACTCACTAATGACTTCTTTCCAGGCGACTGTCGCCCATCTGGGTGCCCACGACGCATTACGTGCAGGTGGTCACTTAACTTTCTTACGGAAATAGTTACGACAGCAGTTTCTGCTACAGTGAGAGTCTCATATAAAAATATTTCACAGATCAAGAATTTGCGTTACAAGTGTGTAGAAACAAAATCCTACTGATATAACAGAGTCCAAAACATTTTCGTCGGCATTGTAATACATTCACGCATTTACATACATTTCATAACTCTTAAAGTACGATTCTTGGTTTCCAACAACCTGTTTCACAAACCTGAGTCACTAACCGCTACTCATTATTCCTTACCTTATTCGTCGACACTTCTTCAATATTTCATCACAACAGATACGTAGCGTACTCAAATAACTCATATAGCATCAGCTTATAAATCATAAACATACCGCAAGAGCATAATACACATAGTCATCTTAATAATATCATAACAACTCAGTCAAGTCTCAAAATCGTCGTAGCTTCCTCCAATAATTTCAAAACCTAAAAAAAATTCTCTGCTCATGTCAAAAGTGTCATCTGCCTCAAACGTACTTTAAAAATTGTGATCCCATACCAAATATATCATTCAAAGCTCTCATAATATCACAATGGGTCGGAATAAATATGAACAGTTCATGGAGTACAGACAAAATACAGTTTCATAAGTGTGAAGTTATCCAACTGTGTAATTATGTAAACATCGGTCACTGATGTAGTAGAAAAAAATCTTTGTTTCCCTGTTAAATAATCAGGTAGCTGTGTAATTCTGTGTTGGAGAAATATGGTACCGATGTGTAAAGTTGTGTAAGCAAATACCATATTAGCTAGGGCTCCTTGTGCTCGCCAAACACATGGTACACAAAGTAAGCGTGTACCCCTCTGAGGATTAATGTAATTATACCCTCAGGTGTTACAGATTACAGCAGTCGAATGAAATGTATCACGAAAAACCTTTGTATCATTGTATTTCAAATATCTTTAAAAATAAATGATTTAAGTGCAAAATTAATCACTCAAATACGTGTCATGTAGCGCTAAATGTGCGTCTTGTTGCAACATAATCTCTGTGGAAGTGTCGTAGTTATCGTCCTCCGAAAGCTAAGTTCTGCAGAAGTCAATGTACTTACCTCATGATAACCAAAAGTGAAATCTTTGCGTATAGATATCTTAGTTATTATGTTTATTGCCGTGATGAAGAAAGTACTGTGCTGTAACGTTGTGCTACGGAAAAGGCTGTCTCATTGTAGCTATACCACAAAAGTTACTACTAAAACATGTTTTACTTTCCACAATAATTCAGAAAAACTGTGCAGATAAAAAACAGAACCACTGCAAAAGCAACATTGTAAATTGTCACTCATTAGTAGCGTCGTGATAAAATCGTGTAGCTGTCACATAAACTAACCACTGTGTCATCTGGTATTTCACAGAAAGTACTTTAAATCCAGAATGTATTTTCAAGTAAACCAAAATGCTGCATTAAAATCTCATTAGCAGTACTGGTAAATGTTCTAAGTATGTGAGCCTTATAGTCGTTATGTAATCGTGCAACTAACAAGCAAGAATGTACACACACAATAACATTGTGTCGTCTGTTCACAATAACAATGCATTCGTAATTTCTGTTTAAATAAGTTCTCTTGGTTCTTGACTGGATATTTAACTTCAAACATTGTTGCATGTTAACAGTTTCTTAAGTCTGACAAAGCATACTAGAAATGTGAAGTGAAAAGTTTTATGGCAAAGACAAAGCTAAAAAGCAGATTATCTTTCAATAAACGGTTTTACATGTGAAATGTGGTGTAAACCTTTACTCTTTCTAGTACGCAGACTTTCAACTGAAAAGCAATTGTCATGTTTTATACGTCGGTAAGGAATGCTATATCTTTTCTCAAGGTTAGCGTCTGTGTTATTTTTCTCTGAGCCAGCCGACGCAGGTCGCTGCCTGCGGTGCGAGTCATTGTCTATTCCTTTATTGGCGCGCGTCGTTATTGGGATTAGGAGACCTAGCTTCTACAAATTCACGCTGTCGAAAGTGCCCTGCTCTGTTTGAATCCCGCCAGTTCTGATGAAATTCAGCTCTGTCGTTACGATCACATTGTCTGTCTTCATGTCGGTAGATTCCATAGTTTCTTTCTTGTCGGTCACGTGGTGGAGAATTTCTCCCTGAATCGTAACTGCACGCTGGACCGTTGCGTCTAAAGTTGTTCTGTCTCCCTTGATAATAATTATTTTGGTTCCCAAATTGTCTGTTTCTCTGATTGTCTCTGTGATAGTCACTACTGCGGAGAGGTGATGTTTCCCTGTAATTATTACTACTCTGCCAACGGTTGTCATACGGGTGGTGTCTGTTTTGGTCACGATATGTTGTGAGAATAGCCTTGTCGTGTCCAGTTATTATTTCTTTCATCGCGGAATTGTGACAGATGTGACCTGTAATTGTTGTGCTCCTGTTTTCGCGTTCCGCGATTGTCAGTGTCAATTTTCAGTTCTTGTAACAGTCCCTGAAAAGCTTCAATGTCGTCTTTGCAACGTCCTGCTAAAATAATATGTCGTAAATGTTCAGGCAATTTGATTAAGCAAATGCGGATGAGTTCTGAGGGGCTGTATGGGTTTGAAAGATACTGATTCTTATGCAACATGTCTTCAAAATATTTGACAAGACTGGAAAATTCAGATTGTTCGAAATGTTTCATAAGTATGATGCTATGTTTTTTTCGGTCTTGTGTAGCTTGAGACCAATATGCTGAGAGGAAGGCATGATAAAATTCTCTTTCACTGTGACAATCGTGAATAACCGATCGCATTCTTACAGCTGGTTCATTCTCTAAGTAGCCACACATAAATTCTAATCTGTGTTCTAACGACAAGTTGGGAGGAAAACAATGAGATAATTGATGGAGCCATGCTTGTGGATGAATGTCGTTGCCAGAATTCTTAAATGTTTTGAATTTACGTGTAGTAATGAACACCTTATATTCAAAGTCATCATGTCGGCGAGTCGCATGTCGGTCATTGTTACGTCGTTTCGGCGGTTCCATCTCAAAATTCGGTGCACCTTGCCAATTTTTCCATAATTTCTGAAATTCGCTGTGTTATTATTTTGTGGCTGTTCCGTATTTCTGTGTCCCTCTTCCCGTATTGGGGCGCGAGTGTCCTCTGAAATACGTAATTCTTGTATTACTTGTGCCAACGGATCTTGCACTTCCCGGATTTCTCTTTTGTACTGTGTATTGATTTGATTTTGATTTTGTTTGAATTTTCTAATTTGTTCGTACTCTTCTGTGTCAGTGAAGGCTACAGGTGTTGTGTCATTCAGATCATCATCTACCTTTGTAGATAAGTTAGTGAACTGATCTGAAAGTTCGGCTACTTTATCTGATAGTGAAATTATTTCAACTGTATGTTTTCCTGAACCAAGTTTCAGAGTGTCCATTTGTGTTGAAATCGTTATCTACTGTGTCCTTTACGTTTTCCTGAGTTTTTGGAAGTTGCATAACTGTATCGGTAGATGCAACTGAGTCAATTTTAGCTTGCAAGGTCTCATGATTTTCATGAACAATAATTTGCAGTTCTTTTATGGCTGCTTCGTGATTCTGTAATGCATTTTCATGCCGCGAAAAAATAGGTTGAAAATGCTCACAAATTTGTGTTTTTACGTCATTACAGGCTTTTTGACATTTCGATTCAATGTTATGTAACTCAGTAGTTAAATCTTCACGTGTTTGTTCAAGAGTTTGTTCCAATGAGTCTAACTTTTGAAGCTGTTGCTGTGTTTGTCTCTGATGTTGTTCCATTGTGTCTAACTTTGAAGATTTTGTTCCATTGTGTCTAACTTTTGAAGATTTTGTCCCATTTGTTTCTGATTTTGTTCCAGTGTTGTGTCTAACTTTTGTAGCCTTTGTCCCATTTGTTGCATTAACTGTAATAATAATGCATTGGTGTCTGAAACATGTTCCTCAGTGCTATGAGGCAGTGTATTTGAACCGGCAATATTCGCATTTTGAAAAGCAGAAAATGTGTCTTGACTTATTTGAGAAAACGGTGAGGACGCAAAACCTGAACCTACAGTATTTGCAAGATTGTGTCCTGTCATTTCGGATTCCTGAGACAAGCTGTTGCCGACCGATCGATAGGTAATGCTTCCCTCTTCACTAATTGATTCACTGCCTACACCATTATTTGCAGCTCACTCCATTTCCCTATGCACAATTACCAAATTACTGCTTTGAACATTAGTTAATTCATTACTCTGCGGCGCTAACACATTGCTTTCGTCTTCACTGTCATTTCTCAGTTTACTTTGAAGCCTAGTATTACGTTTTTCTCACGCCATTATTGTCACAATATTTCACAAGACAACACAGAAAAGCACAATTTGAAGAGCAAAATAACAAAACACATTAACATAGCATTGAAAATAATATCTAGTTAATTGCAAGCGCAGCTGCGAAACACTTAGTGCAAATCTACAGTACATGCATGCCACAACTGTGTACGACAGTGAAAAACTACAACTACAAAGGGAATTCTCTCTATAATTACGCGCTAGCAATAAACAAAAGCTACACTAATTACACAAACTACAAGAAAAAATCAGAAGATTCCAGTGAGGTATCCTTGGCTAAGGGTCGACATATGAAACGTCCCCTTGGAACAATTATACAGGACTGTGCTTAAACTGACACACAATACTTTTAGCGCAACGCAATCTGACATTCAAAAACCCCTACAAAAGAATGACCCTGACTAACATTAACCTATACCTTTCACAAATCACTTACGTCACAAAAATCTTCGTTACTCGAACTACTGCAATACAGCGAGCGCCACTACTGCCAGCTAAATAAAAGATTCAAACTACGGAAGGCACTAACTACTGATAGGCATAGTTAGCAAATGAAAGATTTTAATAGAGAACAAACAATGTATTTACCTTAATAGTCATAATTGACATCCAGTCTTACAAATTTCAAAACTCCGCCATCTCTCTCCCCACATCCACCAATACTGGCGGCTCACCTCCAACTGCGCAACGCTACGCGCTGTTAACATCCAGCTGCCGCTGCCCAACACTACAATGGCAGACAACAATGCAAACTAGCCACAGACTGCACACAGCACAGCCAGTGATTTTCATACAGATCGCTACGTAACGTTGGCAATAAGAAAACATAAACAGCCTACTTACAAAGTGAATCGGCAAAACGTTCGGATACTGGGTGAGCGGAAACCACGTCACGTAATGGAACATGTACGGGATTCGCCTAAGGTAATGTTACTTGTGCAGTAAGCTGTAAGAAGATTTAAGGTCCTTTCGTTTTAGCCGAGTCCACTATCGGTGCCACATCGTACCTGGACAAGCTTGAACATTATGTAATGCCTCAAATAAAACAGGATAAAGGCAGAAAAACTATTTTCCAGCATGACGGCGTGCACGACATTATCATTGCGAAGTTCTCGCTTACCTCCGTAGGAACGTGCCGACTTCGACTGGTGTTAATTTAGGGCTATGGTGGCAGGCGACCTTTGCTAACAGAATGACCGACTGCAGCACCTCTCCTCGGTTCTGGACCATATCGGTTGGACACATAGCAACTGGAAATTCGTGGTCTTGTTAGATGAGTGCCGATTTCAGTTGGTAAGGGCAGATGGTAGTGCTCGAGAGTGGCTGATACCTGACGAAGCCATGGACCCAAGTTGTCAACAAGGCATTGTGCAAGCTGTTGGTGGCTCCATGATGGTGTGGATAGTGTTTACATGGAATGTATTGGGTCTTCTGGTCCAACTGAACCTATCATTAAATGGAAATGGTTCTATTCGGCTACTTGGGACCGATCTGCAGCTATTCATGGACTTCATGTTCCTAAACGCCGACGGAATTTTTATGGATAAGTATGCGCCATGTCATCGGGACACAGTTGTTCGTGGTTGGTTTGAAGAACGTTCTAGACAATTAGAGAGAGTGATTTGGCCACTGCAAACATTTTTGAGACGTAATGGAGAAGTCAGGTCGTGCACGAAATCCAACACCGGCAACACATCCGCAGTTATGGACGGCTGTAGAGGCAACATGGCTCAGTGTCTATGCAGGGGACTTCCGATTTGTTGAGTCCGTGGCACGTCCAATTGTTGCTCCACACCGGACAAAAGGTGGTTCTACACGATTTTAGGAGACATTCCACGACTTTTGTCACCTCGTTGTACAATGGTGCATACTTTGTGCAGTAAAGCTTACGGATCCATGATTCCAAATCCGGCACTGCGGTTCAGGGACAATTAAGGACTAAATATAGCAAGCCACCACCTCAAAGACAAAATAACTACTACAACAAAATAACTATTACAATCGTTTCACCGAAGCTGGCTGTGTATCAGATGGGACGCCAGGTCAGGGTCGGCTTGTAGTCTCTGACGCAGTAATTGGAAAAGTCCGGCAGTCTTTTATTCCTAGTCTGGGTAAATCAACGAGACGTGCCAACTTAGAATGGAATACGCCTAGTGTTACAGTTTGGAAGGTATTACAGAAACGCCTGTCATTCAGATCGTGCCGGTCGGGACTATTGCAAGGTTTAAGAGAAAGTGACAAATAAAAATGAGCTGAGTAATGTGTATAAATGATTAGCAAAATGCTGCAGGAAGCCGATTTTCTTAATTATATTGTGTCCAGTGGCGAAGCCACCTTCTATATTTGCAGTAAACTGAATGGGCATAGTTTTCGGATATTGGTAGCAGAAGCACGTCACGTTATCGAACGTGCACGAGTTTCGCCTGGGGTAGAATTTTTCTGTGCTGTAAGCTGTAGCAAGAATTATGGTTCTTTCTTTTCAGTCGAGTCAACTATAACAGTTATATCGTACATGGACGAGCCTAAACATTATGTAACGGTTCAGTCACAACAGGACATAGGCACAGCTCCGTAGGAACTGCCGAATTGGATTGGAAATGGTGGAAATATCTTGGTCATCACTGTCACCTGATTTAAACTCAACGGACTTCGGTGTATAGGGTTAAATTAAAGACTTAGTGATTGTTTCTCCGCTTCTGGGAGCTGCGACATAAGCAGTTGCCACCATACATGAAGACTTGCATCACTGGATTTGGAAGGAAACTGATTACTGATGAGACACTTACAATGTTACAAAAGCAGCTACACTGAACATTTATAAATAAAACTTGGATATGTATATTTCGTATGGGTATGTTGCTGTATCTTCCAGTTACTGGGATACCCTGAAGGGAAACTTCGGGTCCAGCTTTCTTGGCACCACCCAGGGGTTACGTGTGGGGCACTTTGAGTTTAAACCCACGGTCGTGAAGCAACCTGAAGATATACTGAATTCAGTGTTGTGT
Source organism: Schistocerca nitens (assembly GCF_023898315.1). Lineage (NCBI taxonomy): Eukaryota > Metazoa > Arthropoda > Insecta > Orthoptera > Acrididae > Schistocerca > Schistocerca nitens. The sequence goes on from NC_064621.1 coordinate 495,029,408, forward strand.
CAAATATTCCTCTAAGTTTTTTAACTTACTCACAATTAAATGTTACTAATTTGTAAACGCAACGTCCTCTACAAAACTTTGACTCGCATAATTTTTATATATTCTAGTTGTACACGTTGAAACTACGGTGGCGGATGGGCTTGCAAGGTCTTTCGTTTATTTTCCTTTTTGTACACTGTAGTTTAAATATTCACTCGGTTTACTGAATTATCATTCCATAATCACCAAACTCAGTAAGAGACTGAGCGTAATAATTGAAACCTGTGGTACGAAGTTCTCGTAAATATCAGTAGATATATTAGCTGAAAGGGTAATCGACGGTTTGTTACAAGTTTATTCCTCCCAGCGAGATAGTTCATCACGCTAACGGGTATAATTTATACCCAACCAGACTTAATTACCGAAAGAAAAAACTCGCAAGTTTTGTTCTGATATAAAACTTAATTGCCAGTATTATAACCGTTTTAACTGCGCGACTTCTTTTCCTCCCTAAATGATTGACTTTAGTAGCAGAACTTACTTGTGACAATTTTTAATTACATAGAGAGAAGGTCCTTGAAATTTTTCCTGAGGTTCTACGTAATTTGCACTAGCAACACAGGTTCCTCTCGGGCACTGGTTTTTCTACACAAAAACGCCTTTTTTTATGGAGCACAATGTTCTTTAATTTCAGAGCACCGATGGATATGTCTTAGTAATCAATTCCTGCCATCAAGCTCTTTCATTAAGACCATGAGTTATAGCTTCTCTCACTAACATGGCGGATTCTGAACCCCACTCGTTGTCTAATCCAAGTCATCACTTGAAGTATATATTAACTGACTGATTGTGGTTTTCAACACACCGTAGATTTATTCTCGGATTTTAATATTAAAACTGAAATGCATTAAAAATGATAATTTCCCATTCACACAATTAAGAATGCTACATTGCGCTCATTAATCAGGACCAGCGAATGAAAAAAAAAATGCAATAGTGTAGTTACTGCTGTTTCGTGGAAGTTCGATAAAAATGATGCTTTGATAACTAACACAAAACATTACGCTATGATGATTGGTCCCGTACTATTCAAAACGTAAGGTGAAACAAAGTTTAAACAGACAAATACTAATTATTTAGGCCCAAATTGGCAGTTCCAGGCTTGTGGAGTAGGAGAGGTGCTAGGATAAGAAATATTTCACTTCTAAATTGAAATTATTTATTTATTTTGTTAAATACGAAACATTGGTATTTCCAAAATAACAGCTTGCTAAAATCCCTCGCGTTTTAACCAATACGTTCGTTTACTTTCATTAGCAAACCATGTCTGTTTAAATTTTATTTGAAGTAAACATTGAAATGTAACAAAATATCCACAGTTTTAACTAAGTTTCAAAAATCCCAAACATTCAGAACCGTTATTCTTCAAAGATTTCATAGCTTTAGAAATCCTACAGTAAAACTTCACATTAAATTTTAAAAAACCAAGCTACTAAAATTTTATCAACAACTTTAAATCCTTTGAAAAATAAGCAGTGAATTTCCAAGTAGGCCAATTTCTTTCACATAATGTGAAAATCAGGCGCCTAGTTTCCAAAAGAGTGGCTTGGCGGCATTAATTCGAGTTTGGCCGATCGCCTCGTATCACTCATACAAGTCACCTTTATGGCCTCCAGTTTGGCGTTACAACAATTTCAGTAATGTAACTTCAGCACATAATCATAGCTCCTGGAAGACAACAACTATTAAACACCTTCAAGAAGTACGCAACATAATTAAAATATTTTAGCGCAATTCACAGATATCACGCAAGGAATTTGTTATCGAAAAAGTTTAATAATTAAGCAGATATAGAGCTAGGCGAATAAGTTAACACCATCAACTGGCAAATTTAAATATAATAAATGCCGCCGCTTGGCGCACCGCACTCCTTTATTGTAAGGAAAGATCTTTGCGTTGCGTTAATACACTGAAACTAAATCAATGTCTGGTAACCAGGATGACAATCTTCACCCGGTTTTACTTTTTACATCTACACTGATCAGTTAGTACTTCATGACCACATACCTAATAGACGGTATGTCAAACTTTGGTACGGAGAACAGAGGCAACACATGGTGGAGTGGAAGCAATGAGGCCTTGGTAGGTTGCTGGAGAGTGTTGGCAGCACATCTGCACACACAAGACAAATAATTCCTTCAAATTTCGGATAGGGGGCCGATGAGCTCTAACACCCCGTTCAGTCACGTCTCAGATGTGTTCGACGAGTTTCAGATCTGGCGAGTTAAGGGGCCAGCACATCAGTTGAAACTGGCCACTGTGTTCCTCGAACCACTCCTTCAAGCTCTTGGCTTTGTGACATGGCGCATTATCTTGCAGAAAAATGTCACTTCCATCAGGGAACATGTTCTTCACGAAGCGTGTCCGTGGTCTGCAAGCAGTGTACGGTACTCCTTGGCCGTCATAGTGCCTTGCACGTTTTCCCCTGGACACATGGATTCCTATGTGAATGTTCTCCAGTGCGTAATGGAACAGCCGCCAGCTTGCAACTGTCCTGCAGTACAGGTGTCGAGGAAGTGTTCCCCTGGATAACGACAGACTCTCTCCCTCCCGTCGACATAATGAAGAACGTATCGGAATTCATCGGACCATTAAAGCTCTTCCACTGTGTCAACGTCCAGTACCGATGGTCACAATCCCATTTCAGTCGTAGCTGCCGATGTCGTGATGTTAACATTGGCACATGCATAGGTCATCGGCTGCGGTTGTGTTCAGACACACTTGTACTATTCCCAGCATTAAAGTCTGATGTCAGTTCCGTCACAGCTTGCCGCCTGTCCTGCCCAGCCTACGATGTCCAGCATCCGTAATGAAGGGTGGCCGCACAACCCCACGACGGCTGGAAGTGGTTTCGCCATATATTGAAGACACTCATCACAGCACTCCTCGAATACCCCAAACGTGGTGCAGTTTCCGAGATGCTCGTCCCGAACCTCCGGGTGACCACTATCTGCCTTCAATAAAACTCAGATAGACCGCGGGCTTTCCCCATTCTGTACACGGGCACCGCGAGTGTTGATACTACAGGGTGTTTCAAAAATGACCGGTATATTTGAAACGGCAATAAAAACTAAACGAGCAGCGATAGAAATACACCGTTTGTTGCAATATGCTTGGGACAACAGTACATTTTCAGGCGGACAAACTTTCGAAATTACAGTAGTTACAATTTTCAACAACAGATGGCGCTGCAAGTGATGTGAAAGATATAGAAGACAACGCAGTCTGTGGGTGCGCCATTCTGTACGTCGTCTTTCTGCTGTAAGCGTGTGCTGTTCACAACGTGCAAGTGTGCTGTAGACAACATGGTTTATTCCTTAGAACAGAGGATTTTTCTGGTGTTGGAATTCCACCGCCTAGAACACAGTGTTGTTGCAACAAGACGAAGTTTTCAACGGAGGTTTAATGTAATCAAAGGACCGAAAAGCGATACAATAAAGGATCTGTTTGAAAAATTTCAACGGACTGGGAACGTGACGGATGAATGTGCTGCAAAGGTAGGGCGACCGCGTACGGCAACCACAGAGGGCAACGCGCAGCTAGTGCAGCAGGTGATCCAACAGCGGCCTCGGGTTTCCGTTCGCCGTGTTGCAGCTGCGGTCCAAATGACGCCAACGTCCACGTATCGTCTCATGCGCCAGAGTTTACACCTCTATCCATACAAAATTCAAACGCGGCAACCCCTCAGCGCCGCTACCATTGCTGCACGAGAGACATTCGCTAACGATATAGTGCACAGGATTGATGACGGCGATATGCATGTGGGCAGCATTTGGTTTACTGACGAAGCTTATTTTTACCTGGACGGCTTCGTCAATAAACAGAACTGGCGCATATGGGGAACCGAAAAGCCCCATGTTGCAGTCCCATCGTCCCTGCATCCTCAAAAAGTACTGGTCTGGGCCGCCATGTCTTCCAAAGGACTCATTGGCCCATTTTTCAGATCCGAAACGATTACTGCATCGCGCTATCTTGACATTCTTCGTGAATTTGTGGCGGTACAAACTGCCTTAGACGACACTGCGAACACCTCGTGGTTTATGCAAGATGGTGCCTGGCCACATCGCACGGCCGACGTCTTTAATTTCCTGAGTGAATATTTCGATGATCGTGTGATTGCTTTGGGCTATCCGAAACATACAGGAGGCGGCGTGGATTGGCCTCCCTATTCGCCAGACATGAACCCCTGTGACTTCTTTCTGTGGGGACACTTGAAAGATCAGGTGTACTGCCAGAATCCAGAAACAATTGAACAGCTGAAGCAGTACATCTCATCTGCATGTGAAGCCATTCCGCCAGACACGTTGTCAAAGGTTTCAGGTAATTTCATTCAGAGACTATGCCATATTATTGCTACGCATGGTGGATATGTGGAAAATATCGTACTATAGAGTTTCCCAGACCGCAGCGCCATCTGTTGTTGAAAATTGTAACTACTGTAATTTCGAAAGTTTGTCTGCCTGAAAATGTACTGTTGTCCCAAGCATATTGCAACAAACGGTGTATTTCTATCGCTGCTCGTTTAGTTTTTATTGCCGTTTCAAATATACCGGTCATTTTTGAAACACCCTGTACATACAACGTGCATGTGTCTGGCTAGCAGTCCTTCCTCGCCACGTGACGCAGTTATTGCCTGGACGGGTTTATATCAATAGCAGGTCGGTAGTCGTAATTTTCTGGCTAGTAAGTGTATATTTAGAGCAGGATAGTGGTTACCAATAATAAAATTCTACCTGCGTCCTTCACCACTAGTGCTGTAAATCTATTCACACGTGCATTAGGCGAACTTTCACGCCCATCAAAGGATCACTGCGCCCCTCATACTATCGGCAATAATTTGTTCCACGAGGTATATCCGAAGCGGTATCTGTAATAGGAAACAAACAGCAGCTGCATTTTGCGAAAGCAAACTAAGCCAAGCTAACACGCGCTGAATGCAAACACTGTGTACTTCGCTCATTCCGGCAAGGTCCAACACAGGCACATTCGTTCACCAGTCCACAGACGACACAGCACACCGTCCGTGGCGTACGGCTGGTTGCTCGCAGAGGAGGTACTCGTTCTTCGGTCTCCCTCTGTCCTGGGCGCCACCGTAATCGGCCTTTTAGAATTAGCTGCGCCAGAGTCCCCTAGTAATTAGAGATTAAATTTAGCGCGACATGTCGAACTAGGATAATCACTGAAGCAAGATCAATCGCGTGACTGACGAATGGTAAGAAATATCATTTATCAACTTCGCAAAAGAAATTTTTTATACGTCTAGCCTTGTAAAGCTGTGGTTTGTTCGTTATACGACGTAACTGAGTGTAATACAAGCTGCTACTTCCTCTCAAGTGCGATTTCATCTTGGCCGGAAACGCCGAGTGCAAGTTACCTATTCCCTCTGTCACAATGAAAATCATTCTGCGTATTGCTTAGCACGAGTTACAGGCAAACTGTCTTATAAAATGGACTTTTAGCGCTTTGCCTGACTCAATAAAGGGAGAAAGTAAGTTGATTTCGTTAATTGCGTCTCACTCCTGCCTACCGTATGTGCATTGCTCGTCGAACATAACTACTCATGAAGAGTCTTGACATTAAATGACGCTACAGCAACAGAAGGCTGTCAGTTATGCGATCCGACTACACATAGGAATAGAAAAACTCCTTCAACTCCCACACTGAAGTTAATAAAGTTCACCTTAATTTTTAGGAAGGGGTGTGGAGGAGGGTGGCAATATCCAGGAACCTAAAAAGTGTGAGATGAGATGGAATATTAGTAAACCATTTCTCACTGCTTCTGGACAATTAAGTAATGGTTGTTAACATTCTACATTAAATACGTGAGATAACATTAAAACCAAACTAAAATTTAAGTCTCTTACTTATGTAACGATCATGAACGAAACACAGATTACAAGGAAAAACCAGCGTGATGAATTTAAGGACGGCAGCAAGAGGAACTGGTAACTACGTAAAAGGAGAATTATACTGTGTTAATTGTTTTACAGACCGAGTCGTCACTCGGCAAGAGGTAGAAACAGTTTATTCCGCCACTACTGAAAGTATACGGGTGAGGCAGAAAGATTCCAAAGTCAGAGCCCTTTCTCTAAAGAAGATAAATTCTACAATCGACAAATCAGGCGCCAACTGAAATAGGTAATTGCACAACAGCGGTAGGGGCGACTGCTGAAGATAGTGATTTCTATGGGCAGGTACTAACTCAATACTACTTTCTAGACGGGGTTCGTCACTTGAAAAGCCTCAATCTGGTTAAGACATAGGGAGTGATTCAGTCAAATTATTCATTTAATGAATTTAATGGATGCACTATTCTTTTTTCTTTTTTTTTTTTTAAAAAAAAAGAAACATGATATTTAACTGTTCAAAGAGAATCCACCATTGGTGGCACACAGTCGCTCTCGCCATGGGCAAAGCCAGAGTACCAGTTTGAGCATTACTCATGGAAATTAACCGAAAAACTCAACGACACGAAGCAAAAAGCGTTCCAGAATATTCCCGTCAGTAAATGAAATTATTTGCTCATAATCACCAAAAACCGATACACACTAACTGTGACAAAATCATACCAAGAAGTGTTCCAAAGAAGAATGGGTCTAGCCAAGGCGGCATTCAGGTCCAAAGTGCAACTTCAGACAAGTCAGCGTAGGCGATTGGCTCCAGGGACCGTTTCTCTTTATCGTGGTGGTGGATGGGCTTTTCCTAGTAGTCGTTGAAAATAAGCAGAAAGATATCTGAATCAGCAGGGATCTGCTGTTTCCCTCTGGAGGAAACTATCGATATTGGTATGACAGGGCTAAGAACACACAAGAAGTTTTCTGCTTACTTGACCAACAGATTAGACCACACATACTCACATATTGACGCTTTGCAAAGATTAGCCGGGGAAATGGAGAGGATATTGGGGGGGGGGGGGGGCGAATTCTGATTGAGAAATGAAATAAATATATTAGCACCTTGTGTTTCATCACCCTGCGCATCATCTCCTTAAGGAAGCAGACACAAAACACGCTGTCTGTATAGTTAATACAGAATAATTAAGAGGTATCACACCATCAGAAATGGAAGATCCCTTATACAACCGTCTTTCTGTATAACATGAAGATGAATAGCATGAACTCAGAAAACATCAGTAATGGGTCACCAATGTAGCACTTACCGCAGCTGATATTCTTATAGTGAAGTGTACTCAGCATGCAGCGTCGTATGTAGCTGCTGATCACTACGCTAACGCCAGCAGTACAACAGACCGTTTGTGTGATGACAGAAGACCGGATTATGTACATCATAAAAAACTTAAAATATGCATGCAAATATGCATGAAAAGTGCTTCAAATATGCGTGAGAAGTGTGAAGTATGTACGATCACATAATAAAAAAACATCGTAGTTATTGCGTGCATTACATCTCAACGTCGAACCTGTGAGTATCAATTACGAGGAAGAGCGCCAGGCCACACGAAAAATCTGTACATTTAGCACGCTAATATCATTTTCTGAATACTTTCTGGTAGAGGTTACGATGGGGACATTTTTGGGATTATTTTGTAAAAATTGTAAAAATTTTAAAAATGGAACGCATACCATGTTTCAAGAAGTGTTCCGTCTTTGCTCTTGTTGTCGGTAACAAGGGGATGCGATGCGAAAGAGTCGCAGCGGAACAATTGATATGTACAGGACCAACTTTGAGATATATCGCACGCAAAGGCACACTCTAAAAAATTCCATAATATTTTATTAAAAAAACGTACAATCATGAATTTTTTTGAACTGCATTAACTTTTAATTAATACTACTAGACCAAAGCATCATTTACAATTTATTCTGCGTTTTTCTGCTATTGTAAACGTAAACGAGCAAGTACTGTCCCAAATGTTCGGTGATAAGATTTTCTCTTCAATCACTCAACACATTTTTATAAGTAGAAAAGGATCGCACTACATCATCTGAGGTGACTGGGCAGTTTTTGAATTTGGGTGCTATGTTGGCACTTATTGTTTCTGGTAAAAGTTCACCCATCCCATTAATAAAACTATGAGTTCGGCGCTAGGGTTCAGAGCCTGAGTAATTGTTTAAAATATTTTCAAACATTTCTTTAAGTTTTCTTGGGAATACCTCCGGCAATGAGGAGTTCATTCGAATAATTTTATTCATTAACTGAATAGATTCATTCACCGCCAAACGTAGAGTTTCAAGCTTTTTAATACTTGCAGGTATATGGGAAAATGAGTGCTAATCACAGCAATGTCTTTTTTAATACCGGAATCATTAACAGATTCCTGGCACTGGCAAACTACCAAAGCCTTTCCATTATCGAAGTAGTTACGATCCCTCTAATGGCCTCGAAACGTTCATTGTAAAACAACACAGCTTCGGCAGGTAAAGGCACATGCGATAGTTTTTCTTTGTAGGTCCTCATGCGAGCAGGAGCCTTTAGAAACACTTTCTCTGTGGATGAAATCAGTTTATTTCAATTCACAAACGTGGCACGTACTTCTTCAGCAAGGCGATGTACTCCATAAGCGAAGAACGTCACATGAATCAAATTGGGATTACATACTCGTAGGCCTTTTCCTGCTTTGATCATATAGGGAGCAGCATATAAAATAAACACAAACACCCTTTTATTTGTAGAAGATGCTGGAAATATTTTTCTAGTGCCCTCATTCACCAATATAGCGATCATAGAATTATTTACTTGTTCGAGTTCTTTTTGCACGCCGCTGAACAGGAAGAAGAAGACTCTTCTTTTAAAGCACCAACAATTAAATTTGCAATGTAGCGGCTACAAATGTCTGTAGTTACGTCAACTGAAATCCATATAATGATGTCCTTGAGTTCATTGCGTATTTCTTCCAGAACATTCACGTGTATTGTCGTATGTAATTTTTACCAAATCTTGTTTGATCTGATACATTTTGATTTAAGCAACATTTTCTCAGGAATCCTTTGTCAATAGAGTTTGTAAGTTTGTGAAGAGGAATTTGCATGTAATGAATGCTTCACATAGATACATGTTAAACCGACTTTTTTAGTTACATTTGGAGAAATCCCTGCTACTGCATCTTGCTGTTGTCAGAAGCTGTCGTGGTCTTTTCTTCTGCATTCCATCCACGGCAGCATGGCGCACAACACGCTGCGCGCTACACGCTACACGTCGTAACCACGGTCAACTGTGTACAAGTAAATAGATGGCCAAAGTGAAAAAATGGACGTGCGACTAAAAGCTTGCATAGTTTAATTTAATTGTTGCCGACCTGTACGGTACGACAGTGGAGGGGATTAACCGGTGGCGCGAGCGCAGGAGCATTGACTCTGTCTGCCTGTTCCTCTTCTGTAATGATTTCGCTAGGCAGTGGCCTCTCGGTTTGCGATTGCACGCAGTTTAGGTCGCAGTCAATCTGTGAGACATCAAAAGTAGAGAGCACTACATTTTAAAATGTTGTTAACATAGAGCAAAAATATGCATCGTTATTAGTTTTTAGTTAACATATGCATTTACCGGTGAAAAGGAGCCAAATATGCAAATGCATATGTATATGCAACATGCAAATGCATATAATCCGATCTCTAGGGACGACCGTTTCCAGATTTTGTCTGTAACGGTATGTATGACGGCCAGATCTTTTATATTACGATAATGGCACAACTCGGCAAACTAAACCGGTAGCGACAGAATAAATGTATGTTTATACAGCTATCGTGGCTCTCATTGATCAACGTACTCTGATGAGCCACAACATTATGACAACCAGCCTATTATCGATATATACCCGTGCAGGAAATTTAAGAATCACCTGGAGAGGGATGACATCCTGTCGGACACACGCAAAGTGTTTGTAGTATCAATGAGCGTGCCATTCGTATGCAGAATGGGGAAGGCGCGCGATGTATATGAGATTGACCAAGGGCAGATTGTGATAGCCCAGAGGCTCGGCGCAAGCAATTCATAAAGTGCATGAGTAGTCAGGTGTTCGATGAGTGCTGTGGTGTGTCTTCAACTCGTGGCTAACCGATGTGAAAACACGACCAGACATCGTGATATTGCGCGGCCACCTCCCAGTGCAGATGTCGGACGATGTAGGCTGGGCAGACTGGTAAAACAGGACAGACGGCGAACTGTGGCGGAACTAACATCAGATATTGCTGGGCAGAATACAATACAAGCTGGCGGCTGCTCCACTATGCTTTGGGGAACATTTACGTGGGCATTCATGGGTCTAGTGGAGCACGTGCAAGGCACCATGACGGCCAAGGAGTTTCGTGTATTGGTTGGAGAACACGACGATCTTGTTTCCCGAAGGCAGTGGTATATTTCAACAAGATAGTGGGCCATGTCACAAGGACAGGCTTGTGAAGGAGTGGTTCTAGGAACCCAGTGGCGAGCTCCAACTGATGTGCTGGCCACCAACTCACCAGATCTGAAACCTATCGAACACACACGTTATATGATTGAACGTGACGACAAAGCACATTGCCCCACTCCCCAGAATTTACGGGAACTAGGTGACTTGCGAGTGCAGATTTGGTACCAACTACCTTCAGCGACATATCGGTAGTTAGGTGGTAGGCCATGATTTTCTGGATGATCAGTGTAGCGTATATCACTAGGCAAGCACTGATCGATGCACTGATATCACTCACACATGAGTAGAATAACCATACGAGGAACGATTTCGTTCCACAACGAAGGCTGGTCTGAAAGTACCAAATACTTCGATAACAAGTAGTTAAATTATAAAATTAGAGAGTACTCTTTCTTCCATTATTGACCATGGCTTGTCCCTGTGAATTCTTTCAATTGCTACTTTCATTATCCACACATGCTAGATGAGTTTCCTGATTAAATTCCGGTCTCTTTTGAATTTTCTTTTTCAGTTCAAAAAAGTCATCTGCGCATGGTCTTTCCTTTCGGAAGCCTGCTTGCTCCTCCAGTAAAATTAGATTAGAGATATTTCGCAGTCTTTCATTTATTCGCTGCTGCAAATTTTGTAAACAACATTCAGAATACTTATAAGATCTATTATTTTTTATACTTTCTTATTAACTGAAATGACCTTCGCTATTTTCCATTCTTCCGGTATATTTTACGCGGCACATTTTAAAGAGATATAGCACCTTTAAGTCTAACAGAATTACTTCGCGTTTAATCAGTTCATTAACTATTCCTCTATCGCTCGTGAATTTCGGTTTTTCATTTTTTTAACTGTCTTCAATTCCACCTGTTCAATGTAGTTTATTCTTTGAATTTTCTTTTTATGTGCTTCTTTGATTTGTGGACTGTACCATAGCAGTTTACACTTTTTAATCCAGTCAGATGGTTGTATTATATGGAAATTTACGGTATCTCCTTGTTTATAATGTTTTCCATTAATTTGTGTGCTGTTTCTGTCTCCCAGGGAATCAGATCATTCTCTGTTCTTTTTACCAGTCTTACTATCACTTTGGTTCATTTCCTTTCCTTTGACATTACCACCACTCACAATAAATGAAACTGATAAACACACAGACGACATGAGGAGAAATCCTTGGCAAGCAGCAATAAGTAAATGCTGAGTGCCAGTTTTATGGTGAGATCCACATAGATAATTTTAGTACAACGTTCTGATACAATAATATATTCCTCCATGTTCATCCTGGACTATACGTTCCATAGCCCTCCAAGTCGCGAGGCGGTAATTGATCCACTTCCGCTAACTTCCTTCTTAAGGAGCTAACGAAGTTAATAGCCAGGCATGGACTGCAGGAACCGCCCAGAAGCGCAAGGCACTAAGTAGAACTGTCCCACTCGGCCACAAGATGGAAGAGGTTAGGGGTGCTGAGCCTCTAGCCCATCACTGGTGTAAATGTACCAACTAACTCCAGCACACAAATGACTCCTTGATTGTGTCTGACCCATTTAAGATGGTGAAACACCGACTGTCCCCACTGGACGCGGAAGTAAACACGGCACCGTGAGTTAGGTAAAGACAGAGTAACGAAAATTATAGATCCAGACTCTACCAGGGGTCAATCGTCCAACTCTAAAAGTAAAACATAAGGAGGGAGCAATGACCAGTGGATGAACAGCAAATAGTCCGCTACAGAAGCTCCAGTTTTTACCTGAATTAAAAGGTCTCTAAATTTATTACCTGCTTTCTGATTTTTTGGCAATCAGACTTACGGGGCTGGGAATTTCAATAACTCACAGGGTCTTCAAAGATGCCACGGTAAATTAGCTCAGATCTTTGGATCCTCCCAACTGTGCGCCCTCAGGTTCTTCATAATAACACTGTCTGCTATCCCCAAAGAAGGTGGACACCTACTTTGGTTGTATCTGTGAGCCGATCACCAATTTGCTCAACAAATATAGTAACTGCTCTCTTACAATCCCGCTTAATAATATCGAGACCTTCTCAGGAAGAAGATCCTTAACTGAGCAGACCAGATATTGGACAATATAATGGGTGACATGACTTTCGTTGGGATGATATTATGGAATTAAAAGCGAAATTTAACCTGTTAGTAGAGATACCCCAGTTAGGTTCAGCTTGAGTATGGTAGGCTTTGAGTGCTGATTTCAGATTAACTTTCTCAGCAAAAAAGGGCTTAGGATAGTATGGGAGACTTCTATTGCGGGTTGTGTCATTGCCAAAACATAATTTCTTGAATTATCGTGATGTAAAGGTAAGAGCATTAGGACAAATCAGTGTCTGAGATGCGTAATCATTAACCGCATAGTGTAGGAGTAGAGTCTTCCATTCATAATCAAAAGGTCCTTAGTCCCGGGTTCGAAATCTGCCACCGCTTGTATTTTTATTAATAATCAGAATTGTCGGCCAAAGACTTCTTGCATAAGAAGTCACCCTCATTCTGCCAAGGGCCTTGTCAAAATAGATCGGAGGAACAGACAGAGGTTAACGGCACTCTCGTACCCTTAGGGTAGCAAACTGCCCCTAGAGGCGGAAAAAATAGCAGTGATCAACGGCATGAAGACGCAAAATGAAAGCCACTGCACTGAAGACACATAACGTGTATCCACAGGACATGTGGCCTGTAAATGAAAAAGTGTCATGATGGTCTCCCCATTGGCAATAGACTCCAGAATAGTCCCCCACTCGGATCTCCGGGAGGGGACTGCCAAGGGCAAGGTGACCATGAGAAAAAGAGTGGATAATCAACGAAAGGATAATGTTCTACGAGTCGGGATGTGGAATGTCAGAAGCTTGAATGTGGTAGGAAAGCTAGAAAAAAGGGAAATTCAAAGCAGCAATCTAGATATAGTAGGGGTCAGAGAAGTGATATGGCAAAAAGACACGGGATCCTGGTCATATGAGTATAGGATACTATCAACGGCAACAGAAAATGGTATAATGGGAGTAGAATTCGTTATGAATTGGAAGGTAGGGCAGAGAGTGTGTTACAGTGAACAGTTCAGTGATAAGATTATTCTTATCAGAATCGACAGGAAACCAACATAGGTGACTGGAATGTAGTTCTGGGGAAGGAATATAACATAATGTTACAGGGGAATATGGGATTCTGTCAAGGAATGAGAGAGGAGAAAGACTGATTGAGTTCTGCAATAAATTTTAACTAGTCATAGCGACACTGTTCAAGAATCTACAGAGGAGGAGGTATACTTGCAAAAGGCCGGGTGATACGGGAAGATATCAGTTAGTTTACATCATGGTCAGACAGAGGATTCCGCCCTCAGACAATGGATTGTAACGCGTACCCAGGAGTGGATATAGACTCAGACCACAATGTACTAGTGATAAAGAATAGGTAGAAGTTTAACTGATTATTCACGATGTATCAACATACAAAGAAGTACGATACGGAAGTATTAAGGAATGATAAGATATGCTTCAATAGGGATATAGACACAGCAATACGGAATAGCTCATTGGGGAGTACAGTTGAAGAGGAATGGACATCTCTAAAAAGAGCAATTACAGAAGTTGGAAGGGAAAATATTGATACAAAGAACGTAACTGCGGAGAAATAATGGATAACAGAAGAAATACTGCAGTTGATCGATGAAAGAAGGATTTCCAAAAATGTTCCGGGAAACTCAGGAATACAGAAATACAAGTCCCTGAGGAATGAAACAAACAGAAAGTGCAGGGAAGGTAATACGAAATGGCTGAATGAAAAATGTGAAGAGATCGAAAAAGATATGATTGTCGGAAGGACTGACACAGCATATAGGAATGTCAAAACAATCTTTGGTGAAATTAGAAGCAAGGGTGGTAACATTGGGAGTGTAATCGGGATTCCATTGTTAAATGCAGAGGAGAGAGCGGATGAGTGGAAAGAGAACATTGAAGGGGAAGGTTTGTCTGATATGATAGAAAAAGAAACAGGAATTGATTTAGAAGAGACAGGGAATCAAGTATTAGTATCAGAATTTAAGAAAGCTTTGCAGGACTTAAGATCAAATAAGGCAGAAGGGATCGATAACATTCCACCAGAATTTCTGGAATCATTAAGGGAAAATGGCAACAAAACAACAATTCACGTCGGCCTATGGAATGTACGAGTTTGGCAATATACCTTCTGACTTTCGGAAAAATATCGTCCACAGAATTCCGAAGAGAGCACGAGGTGACAAGTCCAAGAATTATCACACAATCAGCTTAACAGCTCATGCATGCAAGTTGCTGACAAGAATAATATACAGAAGAATGGAAGAGAAAATTGAGGATGTGTTAGATGACGATCAGTTGGGCTTCACGAAAAGCAAACACACGAGAGAGGCAATTCTGAAGTTGCGTTTCATAATGGAAGCAAGGCTAAAGAACGTTCATAGGATTTGTCGACCTGGAAAAAGCGTTGGACAATGTAAAATGGTGCAACATGTTCGATGTTCTGAAAGAGATAGGAGTAAACTGTAGGGAGAGTGGGGTAATATACAATATGTATAAGAATCACGATGGAATTATAAGAGTGGTAGACCAAAAACGAAATACTCGGATTAAAAAGGGTGTGAGACAGGGATGTAAACTTCCGCCACTACTATTGAATCTGTACATCGAAGAATCAATGATGGAAATAAAAGAAAGGTTCAGAAGTGAAATTAAAATTCAAGGTGAAAGGATATCAATGGTACGATTTGCTGATGACTGCTATCCTGAGTGAAAGTGAAGAAGAATTGGAATGAACAGCCTAATGAGTACAGAATATTGGATTGAGAGTGAATCGAAGAAAGGCAAAAGTAATGAGATGTAACATAAATGACCACATCACGAAACTTAACGTCAGGATGTTAACCTATTCTGCTACCTAGGCAGCAAAATAACCAATGACAGACGGAGCAAGGAGGATATCAAAAGCAGACTAGCTTTGGCAAAAAGGGCATTCGTAGCCAAGAGAAGTCGGCTTTCTCCCCTCGAAGGACCTCCTCAAAGGACCCCTTCATGCCAGTTTGTGGGTGGTATTTAATCGGTGTTTCTAGGGCGGTGACTGACTCTTCGGTCGTTGATCTATGCTTCTCACATTGGGCAGAAATTTGACCAATGTCGTCGCACGTGCCGGCTTTCCATTATTTTACCTCTATACTGGGGTGGTCGGGCGTGCCGCCGTCGTCCTCCTCCGCGTCACCAGATACGCCACGCACGTGAGTTCAGTTTTCTGACAGTTCCTGGAGCATTGACCGCTGATGTACGAACTGCACTGGTCGTTGTTCTCCGTGGAAACATTGCCTGTCCGCTCGGTCGTTGATCTATCGAAGTGCTGAATGCTGCTGCGCGAACTCCTCTGGTCTTTTGCTTTCTCACGTTGGGCGGAAACGTGACGAATTTTCACACACGTTCCGGCTTCCATTGTTCGGCTGCTACCGCTTCCGACTATTTTCGCTTAACGTGTCAAAATCTCTAAAATGTTCATTTAACCTATTATAGGCCTTTGCGTATTTTTCTATTCTGAATAACTATAAATAACACATAATTACCACGCATAATACACACTCTACAGCAGAAAACCTAGTAAAACATGCGTGGAGGTCAAGCAAAGGGACAGACCGCAAAACAATTTCTCGCTTAAGATCATGATAGTCAATTACCTCCTTCCTTCCCTTTTGGCACCAGAAACATGGGAGATGCATAAGAGAATAATGACTCGCTAATAACTCCTTCACCAGACAACTTACCAATAATTATTTTTTTCGACTCCAGTACCATAGGTTGTGGTACACAGTAAGAGGAATGTTCCATTAAGTTTCGGGTGTGCAGCCGCAAGGAATCACCTACTTCTTCTAAGAGATTCCTTGCGGCTGCACACCCGAAACTTAATGGAACAGTCTTTGCGCCGCCAAAACCTGAAGATTCACAGTAAGCGGAATGCCTGGCAGGTTTGATTTCATAGTGAATATTATTAATATGCGCCAAGCGTCAGTCAAAACATCAGGGAATTGCTTAAGTAAGTGCAACAATTGATCAACCTGGTCACAAGATAATTATCAGACACTAAACTGTGATTCACAGGTACTAATACGTTACTGGACATTAAAATTGCTACAGCCGGCCGCTGGTGGCCGAGCGGTTCTGGCGCTACAGTCTGGAACCGCGCGACCGCTACGGTCGCAGGTTCGAATCCTGCCTCGGGTATGGATGTGTGTGTTGTCCTTAGGTTAGTTAGGTTTAAGTAGTTCTAAGTTCTAGGGGACTTATGACCTCAGCAGTTGAGTCCCATAGTGTTCAGAGCCATTTGAACCATTTTAAAATTGCTACACCACGAAGATGACAAGCTACAGACGCGAAGTTTAACCGACAGGAAGAATATGCTGTGTTATGCACATAGTTAGCTTTTCAGAGCATTCACATCAGGTTGGCGCCGGTGGTGACACCTACAACGTGCTGACATGAGGAAAGATTCCAACCGATTTCTCCTACACAAACAGCAGTTGACCGGCGTTGCCTCGTGAAACGTTGTTGTGATGCCTCGTATAAGGAGGACATATGCGTACCATCACGTTTCCGACTTTGATAAAGGTCGGATTGTAGCCTAACGCGATTGTGGTTTATCGTATCGCGACATTGCTGCTCGCGTTGGTCGAGACCCAATGACTGTTAGTAGAATATGGAATCGGTAGCTACAGGAGGGCAATACGGAACGCCGTGCTGGATCCCAACGGCCTCGTATCACTAGCAGTCCAGATGACAGGCATCTTATTCGCATGGCTGTAACGGGTCGTGTAGCCACGTCTCGATCCCTGAGTCAACAGATGGGGACGTTTGTGAAACAACAACCATCTGTACGAACAGTTCGACGACGTTTGCAGCAGTATGAAGTATCAGCTCGGAGACCATAGCTCTGGTTACCCTTGACGTCGCATCACATACAGGAGCGCCTGCGATGGTGTACTCAACGACGAACCAGGGTGCACGAATGGCAAAACGTCATTTTTTCGGATGAATCCAGGTTCTGTTTACAGCATCATGATGGTCGCATCCGTGTTTGGCGATATCGCGGTGAACGCACATTCGAAGCGTGTATTCGTCATCGCCATACTGGCGTATCACCCGGCGTGATGATATGGGGTGCCATTGGTTAAACGTCTCGGCCACCTCTTGTTCGCACTGACGGCATTTTGAACAGTGGACGTTACATTTCAGATGTGTTACGACCCGTGGCTGCCGGCCGGAGTGGCCGCGCAGTTCTAGGCGCTACAGTCTGGAGCCGAGCGACCGCTACGGTCATGGGTTCGAATCCTGCCTCGGGCATGGATGTGTATGATGTTCTTAGGTTAGTTAGGTTTAATTAGTTCTAAGTTCTAAGCGACTGATGACCTCAGAAGTTAAGTCGCATAGTGCTCACAGCCATTTCTGACCCGTGGCTCCACCCTTCATTCGATCCCTGCTAAACCGTACATATCAGCAGGAGAATGCACGACCGCATGTTGCAGGTCCTGTATGGGCCTTTCTGGATACAGAAAACGTTCGACTGGTGCCCTGGCCATCACATTCTCCAGATCTCTCACCAATTGAAAACGTCTGGTGAATAGCGGCCGAGCAACTGGCTCGACACAATACGCCAGGCACTACTCTTGATGAACTGTGGTATAGTGTTGAAGCTGCATGGGCAGTTGTACCTGTACACGTTGTAACGACAACTGTATCTATAATAATTTTTTCCTCTATGAATTTAGATAAGTTAATGTTGGCAGGGTTTTGAACTTCTTTTTCGGCTCGTATAGTGATGTTAAAGAAACTGCGAGTAACTTTTGTAATGAATATTATTATTTATGTTAGATTTCAGAGAATGTGATAATCAAAAGAAAGTGTACTTAATGTTAAAAATATTGTAAAATGTGGAAATTGTAATTTAAACACTTGGTCCATACGTAGGTAATGCATTAGAATATGTGTAATAGAAAACCTGTGGTGAATACCCTACCTGTAGGGGAGCGGGAAAAGGTGGAGGCAGGCGAGCGCGGGAAAACGCACACTGGGCGCGGTTCGGCGCAACGGGCACAGCAGTCAGTCGGAGGCGAGCAACAGTAAGAGTCGGAGTGGTAAATTGATCCGAGGAACAAGTACTGTACCGAGGAGGCTACCTAGGAAAAGTGGATTACATTGAGCCTCGGGTACACCGATTCCGACGACTACCTGGCATGGCTATATTCTGAGGCACAATATTGGAAAGATTACGACGCTAAGAAGATGGAAAGTGCCTATGTAGCGTGAGCCTTAGCCGCGCTTGTATGTGTGCCGTGCTGCCCGTAACCTCGCTGCCCGCCAACCGCCGCACCGACTTGCACAGGTCAAACCTTTATTTCATCTTTAGAAGTGTAAATGTGTGGACCAGTGTCGAAACTACTTCTAATTGTGTAATAATAACGTGAATTTTACCAGAATTGCTTTAGCCATGACTTATCCTGATCACTGACCTAGACAGGATCCTTACCTCGTATTGTGCAACCCGAGTATCCTGAACTGAAAGTTTATAATTAGTGCATGTGAGAATTATCAGCAATCAAACTTTTGCTATAAAGAAATGCAATAGTTCTGTGAACTATTGCAAATGTTGGTAGAAGTATAAATAAACTGAAAAATAGTCTCTTGAATTGAGTTATCAATGCTATTTAATTAACTTGAGACAGAACTAATGACAGTTAAATTATTCAGAAGTAAAACAAAAGATTAGTTATCCATTGATTGAGAAATTTGAGTGTTAATTTGACTTTTAGTAATTAACAGTTTCAGTATAACGACCATAACAGTTTCAGGGCCCCCCCCCCCCCCTTTTCTTGTTCATTCTTTCAAACCTTGAAATGTGTTGATCAGATTTGACCAGTAAAGTTAAGTTCTACATTAACCCTAAGTGCATTAGTGTTATTTTTCCATTTTAATAGTGACATTGTATGTGGGTTTCAAAACTGCTTATCCTAGGGCAATCTATGCCCGATTTCAGTCTGATTAATATACTAAATGCAGTTCGTAGTAATCATTGCAGTGTGGTGTTGTGTGAATTTAGCTCGTCCAAATTAGTACAAAAAGAGAAAGCTTTAGTTCAGTGGATTTTTCTGGTTCCAAACTTTGCCATATAACGCATCATTACTACAGGTTACTATGCTTGTACATGCACCCAATTGTACAAGGAAAAACTCACTCATTGCCTAAGTAGGCTGGCGACCGAATTATTAATTAACGGTAGCATCTACTGTGTGTACTTCTTGTCCATGCGAACGCGCAATTATACTATACATTTGCTTGATGCATCACTGTAGTTATTTACTGATTACAAGTCCGATCTTGCTTCTATTAGGTACACGCGGTCAACTTATGTACGAAAATCCTTGTTTATAAGGTGAAGCCCGTGAACTTATTATAGTACAGGCTTTATACAGCTAACGTACGTCCATAAAGGGCGGTAGCGTTACATGTGGCTTCCCGGTGACAGGACATCCAGTTGTAGCCGATTACAAATTAACGTAAAGATCGAACAGTGGATGTCCAGTGGCACGAATAGCAATAAAGATCAGTAAAATAAATTGCAGGAGCGTCAGGTATAATAGTGTGGTGTAGTTGACATTCAATATGGACAGAAATGTAGGCAGAGTAGATGCGCCAAGCGAAATGGAGAATGCGGCTGGCAGTAGCAGGAGTTTACGCGGCCAGATAACAGATGGCGTTAGCGGAAGACAATTAGCATACATACAGTACCATGAACACGTCAACGAGCAGATTGAAATATCGAGATCGTCTCGAACACAGCAAGGGACAAAACAGGAAGTAGAGGGTGACTTGCTAGATGATAGTGGGTACGTGAACGAATCCACTGACATGTTTGATTCACCACAGATAAAGAAAGAACCGAAAGAAACTTCTGAAGTAGAACCGGAACACAAGGATTCCGTAGAACAAAACAGTGTAAAAATTTTAAGTATGAATGACTTATTTGAACAATTAACCAAACAAATTGCAGGACAGAATGAGCAGCTTAAAACACACGTTGACGAGCAACTCAAAATACAGAATGAGCAACTTCAAAAACAAGTCGGCAATCAGGTTAATCAGCTTAAAACACACGTTGACGAGCAACTCAAAACACAGAATGAGCAGCTTAAAACACACGTGGATCGAATTAAAGCACAGGTTGAAGGACAGGGAATTAAAATTAGTAAACAAATAGAACAGGTAGAACAAAAAGTGGGTAATTTAAATTCTGTGGTAAATACTCTGAAACTTGAAGTTGATACCATTAACAAGAATATGGATACTATGCAGGGGGAAATTGTTAACATTAACAGTAGGTTCGATGTTGAAATTCTCAACATCCAAGAGAAAGTAGAGCCCCTGGTAGAAACAAAAGTAGACGAAAAAGTTTTCGGTCTCAAATCTGAGATCGTAAACGAATGTCGACACGGGATTTCACAGTTGAAAAGGACAGTTTCAGACACTGAAAAAGATTTAGGCGAGAGAGTTACCGAATGTGAACAAAATTCTTCGAAAATTCAAGGCAAAATTTTTGACCTTGAGAATAAAATTAAAGATAGGCCTGGTGTTGTCTGTAATGGCACACCGATTACGAAGCTGTTAGAAGGCGAGGAACGCTTTGATCCCGCCAAGAAACACAACGGATGGCATCCGTTAGATTTCATCAAAAATTGCGAGAGAATATTTCCTGAACACTTGTCTAATCAGGAAAAGATAAACGTTGTAATTAGCGCCTTAGCAGGTGACGCTAAGCGCTGGGGAATTAATTTGGACACCGAACAAATGACGTTCGAAGAATTTAGGCAAAGATTTACGGAAGAATATTGGTCTGAACAAAAGCAGGACCACTTATGGCGGGAGTTCATCATGGCCAAACAGCATGATAACAGGGGCAGAAATTCTTTGAAAGAATTTTGCGAGTATTGGTACCGGAAATTGACGCATTTAAGAGGCAGAAGATCAGATTCAGAAATTATCTGGGAGTTATATAAAAAGCTCCCAGAAGATTCAAAGAGGTATGTAGGAAGCAATCATCGCAGCTTCCAAGCATTTCTCGAAAGAGTCGAAGACGAAGATCATTGGCGCGAAAGTCGTGCTAATTATCAAAACTTTGGTAACCATAATAACCGACACACTGACGAACGAAATGACGGCGAAGGATTTCGCGTTAATATGATACAAAGAGGTAGAGGCAGAGGTAGAGGAAGAGGAAATTATTCAGGTCGCGGTAGAGGGTATACCGCGCAAAGTAACAACGACGCGGGAAACTAATTTCCGCGAACGTTGCGGGCCAAACGGAAGCGGACAATACATACCGGCCCCGATTTGAAAAAAGATACCGGACCGACCGTAATGTAATGAGACAGGCTAGGGACAGGCGCGGAACGCCGCGACGTGTTGTGGCGAAACAAGCGTCAGCTGCGAGCCAGAATGAGTCATTTCTGCCGCACAGAACGCTACATGTTAACAGGCGAGTGGAGCATCAGAGGGCAACGGCCCGGCCTAGCAGAACATCTGTTAGGAAAGAAGCCGCTGGAAATACGGCAGCAGTAGATACGGACATAGCCGTCAGGGCTAATGAAAATCTTACGAGTGATAATTCCGTGGCAAAGGAAACGATAAAGGAAACTGTGAATACACAGAGAGGTGCGGTTAGCAGTATTTGCAATGAGAGAAAAGGCGAGGATGAATTAGCAGAAGTAACTGATTGGCGTGTGCAGATCGATAATCTGTACAAGGGCCTAAAGCAATGTGAGTGGGAGGATTTTAAGAAGGAGTATGAGGCAAAGAAATTAGTTAGTGGAAAAGGAGATAATAGGGACGTCGATAAGGTGACGTGGCCCGAATTGGAAGAGGAGAGAATAAATAGCGCCGCGCAAAGTACGCGTGCCGCCAATAGGATGCAGATTAAGGGTAGGAAGGATTTGGAGGATGAAATCCTCAGCATTGACGAAGAAATAACTTCTGCTAACAGTCCGCCAATAGTACAAGCTGCTACCGATAGGCACCGCGGAGAAGGGGCAGATGATTACCTGAAAATAATCAAAGTCCACGAGGATTACACCGAATATGAAGTCACAGTGGATGTGAATAAAGCTGAGGATGAGGCCGTATTGCCAAAAGAGGAGATTGAGTTAAAATCCAAGCCTGACGACAATACAGAGGAGGAACTTGGTGCCTGTCTCAGAAAAGCTTTTATGTTAGAACCTGAAAGCGATCCGGAATGGTCGGATTCCGACGATAGTTCGGATGATGAAAGGTACGCAAATACAGACGAAAATGAAAGTACTAACTCTCCCTATTGTGCGAAAGTAGCGTACTTAAATGAATCTGATGCTGAGGAGGATAGTAGTGAAGATGAATTTGCAGGTGTAAACGAAAGTGAATATACTTTTACTGAAAGAGGGTATGAGAAAATTAGTGACATTTTTCCAAAGAAAGATACAGAAAATAGAAGTAGGCAAGAACCGAATGAATTATTAAGTAATGTAAAACAGGGGCATAATTTGCAGGAACCTCCAGATGATTCTATACTGGGGCATGCCTTAATAAATGTTTTGAAGGAGTGCGAATTACAGGAGCAGAAAGAACCACCAGACAACTCAGGGTGTATTTCGCAGAGGGTTCAGGTTATTAATAACTTTGAACTTCCGGAACCCAAGAAACCGCCAGATATATGCAAAGTGAATGTGAAAAGCATATCTTGGGACGATGCTATCGTCGACCCGGATTTGCTCAAGGAAGACCACGA
Organism: Schistocerca nitens; assembly: GCF_023898315.1. Lineage (NCBI taxonomy): Eukaryota > Metazoa > Arthropoda > Insecta > Orthoptera > Acrididae > Schistocerca > Schistocerca nitens. Next base: position 495,052,618 of record NC_064621.1, read on the forward strand.
TAATGAAAAACATGCGACGGTTAGACAAACTATAATACCAGTTGAAATTTATAACGTGAAATTGCAAGTACTTCTTGATACTGGGTCTCAGATAAGTGCAATTTCTCAGTCATTTTTCGAACTCATTTGTGATAAGCCTGGGCTAGTAATTATGTCAGTGACAGGTGTAAAAATTGTTGGTGCAACTGGTAAGGCTAGTAAGCCGGTAAAGAACCAGATTTTGGTTGAATTTAGCATAAAAGGACAAAAATTTGAACATGATTTTTTGGTTGTGCCAGACTTGAGTACTGAAATGATTTTGGGGATAGATTGGTTGGATAAAGAAAAGGTTATCATTGATTGTAGCCAGGGAGTGATCAAAATTAATAGTACATTTAGGAATGTGGAATTAAATTTTGAGGAAAGTGGGAAAGTGTTTGAGTCTGAGATCGATTCTTTGTTGTTGGAAATCGACCAAGGGAATGATGGGTTGACAAACAAGTACGAGGTGTACCATGTCCAGAGAATATTAAATGAGAGTGACGAGCAGGGGCATGAATTTAAGGGGATGGTGGAAAATTTAGAGGGAATATCTACCGAACAGAAAGCAGAATTGCTTGAAATTTTAGATAATAACAGCCCCGTATTTTCGGACAAACCTGGCCTAGTTAAGGATTTTGAATACCAGATTGAAACCATAGAGCATAAACCTTTTTTTGTAAGACCGTTTTCGATACCCATATCAAAGAGGCAGGCTGTTCAAGTAGAAATAGATAAAATGATAGAGTGGGGGGTAATCGAACGAAGTAGCAGCGAGTATAATAGTCCCCTTATCATAGTGAACAAAAGGGATGGGGGAGTGAGAGTAGTTATCGACGCCAGGACTTTAAACAAAATTGTAAAGAAGGAAATTGACAGACCTGAAAATCTGGACGAAATGCTCCAAAAATTTTATAACGTGAAATATTTAACCAGTCTGGATATGACAGCCGGATATTGGCAAATCCCATTAAGTAAAGAATCCCGTAAATATACTGCTTTTCTATTTGCCGGGAAATGCTATCAGTATAAAGTAGTGCCGTTCGGGCTTAGCACATCTGTGGCAGTATTTATAAGGGCACTGGACTTTGTGTTGGGGAGAGAACTGAGTTCCCGGCTAACCATTTATGTAGACGATTTACTGATTGCTACAGAAACATGGCAAGAGCATTGCGAGTTATTGCGAAAAGTTTTTGTTGCTCTACAAGCAGGGGGCATGACACTTAAGTGGAAGAAATGTGAATTTGTAAAATCGGAAATAAAGTTTCTGGGGCACATTATTACTACAAACGGCATTGGAAAAGATCCGGAAAAGTTAAGTGCAATATCAGGGTGTCCAGTTCCTAGAAATAGAAAACAATTGAAAGCCTTTTTAGGTTTATGTGGATTCTATAGAAAATTCGTCAAAGGGCAAGTTTTTAATAGTCCTCATTTGAATAATCTACTTAAGAAAAATAGTGCTTTTGTGTGGACTGAAGGGTGTATGAGGGATTTCAAAAAATTAAAATACGAACTTTTGAGTGACAATATTTTGCATCACCCCATACTCTCGGAACCTTTCCATATGAGTACTGACAGCAGTGCGTATGGAATTGGTATAGAAATTTTCCAAGAAATCTGTAATGGTGAAGAAATCGAACACAGGACTATCGCGTTTGCAAGTAGAACTCTAACAAAATACGAGAGAAACTACACAATTTCGGAAAAGGAAGCTTTAGCCATTATATGGGGGCTAAAGAAATTTAGAAATTATCTGTGGGGCCATAAGCTCGTCATACATACTGACCACAAAGCTTTAACTTTTCTTAAAGATTGCCGTTTACTAAATGGTAGACTAACTCGTTGGGCGTTATACCTACAACAATTTGATTACGAAATTTATTATGTCAAAGGTACTGAGAATTATGTGGCAGATGCTTTATCTCGATTGCCTAATGGTATGAGTGAAGTGCCAAATGAAAATGGGGAAGAGGGTACTTTTCAGATAAGGTATATGAATGAGGTTTCAGGAAAGAGGAAAATTGAGCAGATATGTAAAAATATGAGATACCATCAGAATGAGGATTCAACCTGGAAATCAGTGAAGGTAAAATTTGACAGTGTGCAGTATCCTCAAATTAAGAAGTACTACAAAATCCTTAGAGGCATTTTATATAGGAGGAAAGATTTAGCCACTGAGGAATGGAGAGTATGTTGGCCACACCAGTTTGATACCGAGGTCATAGACTATTTTCATTTAGCATTGGGACATAGTGGGCCAAAGAAATGTCTAGATAAATTGAACAATGTAATAGTGATTACTGGTAGTATGAGTAAGAAGGTAAAGGAACGAATTAAGTCATGCGATGTCTGTCAAAAGGCCAAAGTGCCGAACAAAACTAGTGGGGGACTAATGCAAAGTACGTTGCCTGAAGACACCCTAGACTTATTATCGGTGGATTTATATGGTCCCCTCCCAAAAACTTCGGGAAATTGTGCATATATTTTGGTGATTTTGGAAGTATTTTCAAAATTTGTGAAATTATACTCCTTGAAAAAAGCGACAGCAAAAGCTGTATTTAGTAGGATGGTCGAATACTTCAGGACCATCGGGAAACCCAAAGCAGTACTATCTGACAATGGACCCCAGTTCATATCCAAAATTTGGAAGGAGGGAATGGAGAAAGTTGGTGTGGAGGTTAAATATATTGCCGCCTACCATCCTGCAAGCAACCCGGTTGAAAGGTACATGCGAGAAATCGGGAGATTGTGTAGAACATACTGCAGTCACAATCATAGAGCCTGGGGCAGATTTATATCGGATTTTGAGAATGTCATGAATACATTACATCATGAAACTACAGGATTTCCACCGGAAGAAATTTTGTTAGACAGAAGTAGTAAAAGTTTAATTGAAGAAAAACTAGAGTTTCCACCTTGTACAAGTTTGGGGTTGGATCAAAAGAAAGAATTGGTGATAAAAAGGGCAAAGCAAAAAGCTGAAGCTAGATCTAAAAGACACAATAAAAATTTAAAAGTTTCAAAATTTAAAATTGGAGATTATGTTCTTTTAAAAACCCACGAAAAGTCTAGTGAACTAAACCATGAAATTTCAAAATTTAAATATATTTATAATGGACCATATATAATACAGAATATTCCACATGACAATGCTTACTACCTGATCTACCCAAAATCCAAAAGACCTTTAGGTGTAAGAAATATTGTGGACCTGAAACTGTATGTTCCTAGAAATGAGTGATATAAGAATAATCAGAAAACGACTGGCAGTAAATGTGCTGTATCTTATGCTGAACCCAAGTTATTCTAAAAGTAACTAATCTTTGTAAATGTCTGTATACCCTTGAAAGTGTGCTAATGTAGTTATGTAAGTTTCAGATTACCACTTGTACCGTAACTGTAAAAATGTATGGAGAAAGGATAAAGGCTATAAGCCAGATAAAAGATGGGCCTGTCAAAAAGGAAAATGGGCAGTGTATGAACCATGATATGAAGGACTGCCAAATACTAATGAGGGCAGATAAATAGTCGATGGAAAATTGTAAATATGATCCAGAAGAAGTGACAATATGAAGTGAAAAGGACTGCCCAAATCCGCATAATAGGCAGCAAATAGGTGTATTTAAATTTTTTCAATATGTGTGTGTGTACTTTGTTTAGCAAGTAAGGAAATGGACTGCTATTCAAAACAAGCAGCGACAAATTATTTTATAGTGTGTACAAAATATGCAATTGTTTTGTAATTAAATGTTTGTATTCCATAATTTTAAATTATTTCTTTGATAAATTTAGGAAAAATAATTAAATTACTATTTTAGTAATGTTATGATGATAAGTTGGACTGTGCAAAAGGCACTTGAGTAAATGACAAGTAAATGTTTTTGGTATGTTAAAAAATATAGACCTATATAATGTGAGTGAAAGGAAGTAGGTGGTATAAAATTTTGTACATTTACGTAAAAAGGATTCAGAACAACTGTATAAATGTAATATTTAGTGTTCCCATTAAATTTACACGTTGTGAAAATTACTGGAAACAGGGGCATGTGTAACGACAACTGTATCTATAATAATTTTTTCCTCTATGAATTTAGATAAGTTAATGTTGGCAGGGTTTTGAACTTCTTTTTCGGCTCGTATAGTGATGTTAAAGAAACTGCGAGTAACTTTTGTAATGAATATTATTATTTATGTTAGATTTCAGAGAATGTGATAATCAAAAGAAAGTGTACTTAATGTTAAAAATATTGTAAAATGTGGAAATTGTAATTTAAACACTTGGTCCATACGTAGGTAATGCATTAGAATATGTGTAATAGAAAACCTGTGGTGAATACCCTACCTGTAGGGGAGCGGGAAAAGGTGGAGGCAGGCGAGCGCGGGAAAACGCACACTGGGCGCGGTTCGGCGCAACGGGCACAGCAGTCAGTCGGAGGCGAGCAACAGTAAGAGTCGGAGTGGTAAATTGATCCGAGGAACAAGTACTGTACCGAGGAGGCTACCTAGGAAAAGTGGATTACATTGAGCCTCGGGTACACCGATTCCGACGACTACCTGGCATGGCTATATTCTGAGGCACAATATTGGAAAGATTACGACGCTAAGAAGATGGAAAGTGCCTATGTAGCGTGAGCCTTAGCCGCGCTTGTATGTGTGCCGTGCTGCCCGTAACCTCGCTGCCCGCCAACCGCCGCACCGACTTGCACAGGTCAAACCTTTATTTCATCTTTAGAAGTGTAAATGTGTGGACCAGTGTCGAAACTACTTCTAATTGTGTAATAATAACGTGAATTTTACCAGAATTGCTTTAGCCATGACTTATCCTGATCACTGACCTAGACAGGATCCTTACCTCGTATTGTGCAACCCGAGTATCCTGAACTGAAAGTTTATAATTAGTGCATGTGAGAATTATCAGCAATCAAACTTTTGCTATAAAGAAATGCAATAGTTCTGTGAACTATTGCAAATGTTGGTAGAAGTATAAATAAACTGAAAAATAGTCTCTTGAATTGAGTTATCAATGCTATTTAATTAACTTGAGACAGAACTAATGACAGTTAAATTATTCAGAAGTAAAACAAAAGATTAGTTATCCATTGATTGAGAAATTTGAGTGTTAATTTGACTTTTAGTAATTAACAGTTTCAGTATAACGACCATAACAGTTTCAGGGCCCCCCCCCTTTTCTTGTTCATTCTTTCAAACCTTGAAATGTGTTGATCAGATTTGACCAGTAAAGTTAAGTTCTACATTAACCCTAAGTGCATTAGTGTTATTTTTCCATTTTAATAGTGACATTGTATGTGGGTTTCAAAACTGCTTATCCTAGGGCAATCTATGCCCGATTTCAGTCTGATTAATATACTAAATGCAGTTCGTAGTAATCATTGCAGTGTGGTGTTGTGTGAATTTAGCTCGTCCAAATTAGTACAAAAAGAGAAAGCTTTAGTTCAGTGGATTTTTCTGGTTCCAAACTTTGCCATATAACGCATCATTACTACAGGTTACTATGCTTGTACATGCACCCAATTGTACAAGGAAAAACTCACTCATTGCCTAAGTAGGCTGGCGACCGAATTATTAATTAACGGTAGCATCTACTGTGTGTACTTCTTGTCCATGCGAACGCGCAATTATACTATACATTTGCTTGATGCATCACTGTAGTTATTTACTGATTACAAGTCCGATCTTGCTTCTATTAGGTACACGCGGTCAACTTATGTACGAAAATCCTTGTTTATAAGGTGAAGCCCGTGAACTTATTATAGTACAGGCTTTATACAGCTAACGTACGTCCGTAAAGGGCGGTAGCGTTACAACGTCATCCAAGTTATGTTTGACACAATGCCCAGGCGTATCAAGGCCGTTATTATGGCCAGAGGTGGTTGTTCTGCGTACTGATTTCTCAGGATCTATGCACCCAAATTGCGTGAAAATGTAATCACATGTCAGTTCTAGTATAATATATTTGTCCAGTGAATACTCGTTTATCATCTTCATTTCTTCTTGGTGTAGCAATTTTAATGGCCAGTAGTGTATTATTCACTGGAGGAATGGAAGACTGCCGACAATATTGAAAATTTTCCCAAGACAGCTTCAAAGACAACCTATTGGTAGAATAATCAAGAGGATATCGAGTTTTAGCATTAAATCACATTCTAAAAGAATACTAACTAAAAGATTCTGAACGACAGAAATATTGGTGTGCCACGAGAATTTGCCACTAGTTATGCTAACATGTATTAACAGATTCTGTCCACTAACTGTCGAAAACTTCTTGGGAACTGACTTCCATCCATCGAGCTAACATGTGTTTTTAGAACTGAAGTACAACTCGTACGACATCTACGGGATACAGCTACCTGAGTCTGAACCGCAACAACCACGTTCATGCTTTACAGCAAGGGCTAACCCTTGGCAAGGAAGGTTTACTAAGGCTCCGTAGTTTATTACTTCCAGTGGGTGTCCATTTTCCCAGGCTGCCCCTCTTCAGCAGCCGTCAGCTGTTACCAGGTTTCAGCCGTCTCGTCTTACAGTCAGTAAAATACGGTCGGGCTGTTTTCACCTTAAACAATTTTCTCTTTCACAAATTTACTTGCAGATTCTCCTGTTTCCAAGAATCCGCTCTTTCCAGGAGGTTCACTATAGGCTGCGATGATTTTTGTTTGTATGAAAAACTAATGTTCTCAAAATCCAGAGTAATTAACTGAGTTCGAGAAAATGTTGAGGTTCACTGCTGAACATTAACCTAGAGCGATACGCAGTTTTGGTAACCTCAATACAGAAGGCGAGTAGGGCCTTCCTAATTGTTTCAACATAATCAAAGAAGATCTCCCGTTAGTCTTGCACTCTAAGATAATCCACTTCAGAAAGCTGGGTTTTCAGTCTATCGGAAAAATCTTGCTGAACAGTTTTCCTTATTAAAGCTCTTCAGGTGCCCTGAAACTGTATGATCTAGGAACTTTTATCAGTGGACAAATGAATACCTTGAAAACTTGCCATAATTTGATTGCGCAAAGGATTAAAAAGCCGTCACATGTAAAAATCAAATGGCATGCTCAAAGCTCAGAACTTTCTCCCCACTGAAGCTGATTAACATGGTGCTGAAATTTCTAACATTTTCCTATTATTATAATATTAAAAGAATTTTTCCTGGAATCCAAATTAATCTGCCACACGTCACGTATTCAATTACTTGTATGGTCAACACGTACACATCATCTATGCAGCTGAGAACGCGATGATTATTCAAAAGATTCACGTTAATCCGAACGATGGAGAGAGACTGAGGAGAGGCAATTAGTGTGTAACTCGCCAAGGTCAGTGGAGATGAACTGTACGGGGCGGTTTAGTGTGTCCCTTAAGCGCTCCCTCACTTCAGTGACATTTCCTTCTGTATGATATCTATAAACTTTAAGTTTGTACAACAACTGTTCCTTTTTGAAATGTCCAAAGCCTAAAATAGAGTGAGCTACCTTAGTCGTGGTGAACCAAAAGCAAGAAACTGTACAAAAAATTCCTACAGTTGTCAAACAGTTCAAATTAATTTTGTGACTTTCCTGGTATGTTCTCTTACTTGCCGCGCTGCTAACATTTTTTTTTCAGATGTAATCTTACATTATGTTTGACTATCACTCGTAAGTGATCACGGATTCACTTTTATGGTCCATAACAAGCGACCACATCACACTGAAAATGTCTCCATCTGAACTGAGTAATCGACATACTTATAGAACTAAGAAGGACAGGACCGCTTAAGGGCCCCATCTCGCCGATGAATATTTTCGCTAAACAATTTTTTTCACAACTGACATGAGCTCTCAGAAGAGAGTTAAGTTCCGCTACCATAAGCGGCAAATAATTTGGTGGGGAGTACACTATTACGAAATCGTAAATTCATGTCTGTAAGATCAAAACATACCTTTTACTGACACCATCACGAAAGGATGTGAAGGAGTGGATAATCTCCGTAGGAATGCTGTTGCAGCAGTCGACTCAAATTTTCTCTTCGTACACCTTCGTTCTTTCTGCATTAAAGTTTATTAATTTATTATTTTATTTATTTATTTATTTATTTATTTATTTATTTATTTTTGTCATCAGTCGACAGACTGGTTTGATGCGCCCCACCAAGAATTCCTTTCCTGTGCTAACCTCTTCATCTCAGAGTAGCACTTGCAACCTACGTCCTCAATTATTTGCTTGACGTATTCCAATCTCTGTCTTCCTCTACAGTTTTTGCCCTCTACAGCTCCCTCTAGTACCATGGAAGTCATTCCCTGATGTCTTAGCAGATGTCCTTTCGTCCTGTCCCTTCTCCTTATCAGTGTTTTCCACATATTCCTTTCCTCTCCATTTCTGCGTAGAACCTCCTCATTCCGTACCTTATCAGTCCACCTAATTTTCAACATTCGTCTATAGCACCACATCTCAAATGCTTCGATTCTCTTCTGTTCCGGTTTTCCCACAGTCCATGTTTCACTACCATACAATGCTGTACTCCAGACGTACATTCTCAGAAATTTCTTCCTCAAATTAAGGCCGGTATTTGATATTAGTAGACTTCTCTTTGAAAGAAATGCCTTTTTTGCCATAGCGAGTCTGCTTTTGATGTCCTCCTTGCTCGGTCCGTCATTGGTTATTTTACTGCCTAGGTAGCAGAATTCCTTAACTTCATTGACTTCGTGACCATCAATCCTGATGTTAAGTTTCTCGCTGTTCGCATTTCTACTACTTCTCATTACCTTTGTCTTTCTCCGATTTACTCTCAAACCATACTCTGTACTCATTATACTGTTCATTCCGTTCAGCAGATCATTTAATTCTTCTTCACTTTCACTCAGGATAGCAATGTCATCAGCGAATCGTATCATTGATATCCTTTCACCTTGTATTTTAATTCCACTCCTGAACCTTTCTTTTATTTCCATCATTGCTTCCTCGATGTACAGATTGAAGAGTAGGGGCGAAAGGCTACAGCCTTGTCTTACACCCTTCTTAATAGAAGCACTTCGTTCCTGATCGTCCACTCTTATTATTCCCTCTTGGTTGTTATACATATTGTATATGACCCGTCTCTCCCTATAGCTTACCCCTACTTTTTTCAGAATCTCGAACAGCTTGCACCATTTTATATTGTCGAACGCTTTTTCCAGGTCGACAAATCCTATGAACGTGTCTTGATTTTTCTTTAGCCTTGCTTCCATTATTAGCCGTAACGTCAGAATTGCCTCTCTCGTCCCTTTACTTTTCCTAAAGCCAAACTGATCGTCACCTAGCGCATTCTCAATTTTCCTTTCCATTCTTCTGTATATTATTCTTGTAATAAGCTTCGATGCATGAGCTGTTAAGCTGATTGTGCGATAATTCTCGCACTTGTCAGCTCTTGCCGTCTTCGGAATTGTGTGGATGATGCTTTTCCGAAAGTCAGACGGTATGTCGCCAGACTCATATATTCTACACACCAACGTGAATAGTCGTTTTGTTGCCACTTCCCCCAATGATTTTAGAAATTCTGATGGAATGTTATCTATCCCTTCTGCCTTATTTGACCGTAAGTCCTCCAAAGCTCTTTTAAATTCCAATTATAATACAGGGTTCCCTATCTCTTCTAAAACGACTCCTGTTTCTTCTTCTATCACATCAGACAAATCTTCACCCTCATAGAGGCTTTCAATGTATTCTTTCCACCTATCTGCTCTCTCCTCTGCATTTAACAGTGGAATTCCCGTTGCACTCTTAATGTTACCACCGTTGCTTTTAATGTCACCAAAGGTTGTTTTGACTTTCCTGTATGCTGAGTCTGTCCTTCCGACAATCATATCTTTTTCGATGTCTTCACATTTTTCCTGCAGCCATTTCGTCTTAAATTCCCTGCACTTCCTATTTATTTCATTCCTCAGCGACTTGTACTTAGGTATTCCTGATTTTCCCGGAACATGTTTGTACTTCCTCCTCTCATCAATCAACTGAATTATTTCTTCTGTTACCCATGGTTTCTTCGCAGCTACCTTCTTTGTACCTATGTTTTCCTTCCCAACTTCTGTGATGGCCCTTTTTAGAGATGTCCATTCCTCTTCAACTGCACTGCCTACTGCGCTATTCCTTATTGCTGTATCTATAGCGTTAGAGAACTTCAATCGTATCTCGTCATTCGTTAGTACTTCCGTATCCCACTTCTTTGCGTATTGATTCTTCCTGACTAATGTCTTGAACTTCAGCCTACTCTTCATCACTACTACACTCCTGGAAATGGAAAAAAGAACACATTGACACCGGTCTGTCAGACCCACTATACTTGCTCCGGACACTGCGAGAGGGCTGTACAAGCAATGATCATACGCACGGCACAGCGGACACACCAGGAACCGCGGTGTTGGCCGTCGAATGGCGCTAGCTGCGCAGCATTTGTGCACCGCCGCCGTCAGTGTCAGCCAGTTTGCCGTGGCATACGGAGCTCCATCGCAGTCTTTAACACTGGTAGCATGCCGCGACAGCGTGGACGTGACCCGTATGTGCAGTTGACGGACTTTGAGCGAGGGCGTATAGTGGGCATGCGGGAGGCCGGGTGGACGTACCGCCGAATTGCTCAACACGTGGGGCGTGAGGTCTCCACAGTACATCGATGTTGTCGCCAGTGGTCGGCGGAAGGTGCACGTGCCCGTCGACCTGGGACCGGACCGCAGCGACGCACGGATGCACGCCAAGACCGTAGGATCCTACGCAGTGCCGTAGGGGACCGCACCGCCACTTCCCAGCAAATTAGGGACACTGTTGCTCCTGGGGTATCGGCGAGGACCATTTGCAACCGTCTCCATGAAGCTGGGCTACGGTCCCGCACACCGTTAGGCCGTCTACCGCTCACGCCCCAACATCGTGCAGCCCGCCTCCAGTGGTGTCGCGACAGGCGTGAATGGAGGGACGAATGGAGACGTGTCGTCTTCAGCGATGAGAGTCGCTTCTGCCTTGGTGCCAATGATGGTCGTATGCGTGTTTGGCGCCGTGCAGGTGAGCGCCACAATCGGGACTGCATACGACCGAGGCACACAGGGCCAACACCCGGCATCATGGTGTGGGGAGCGATCTCCTACACTGGCCGTACACCACTGGTGATCGTCGAGGGGACACTGAATAGTGCACGGTACATCCAAACCGTCATCGAACCCATCGTTCTACCATTCCTAGACCGGCAAGGGAACTTGCTGTTCCAACAGGACAATGCACGTCCGCATGTATCCCGTGCCACCCAACGTGCTCTAGAAAGTGTAAGTCAACTACCCTGGCCAGCAAGATCTCCGGATCTGTCCCCCATTGAGCATGTTTGGGACTGGATGAAGCGTCGTCTCACGCGGTCTGCACGTCCAGCACGAACGCTGGTCCAACTGAGGCGCCAGGTGGAAATGGCATGGCAAGCCGTTCCACAGGACTACATCCAGCATCTCTACGATCGTCTCCATGGGAGAATAGCAGCCTGCATTGCTGCGAAAGGTGGATATACACTGTACTAGTGCCGACATTGTGCATGCTCTGTTGCCTGTGTCTATGTGCCTGTGGTTCTGTCAGTGTGATCATGTGATGTATCTGACCCCAGGAAGTTTCCCCTTCCTGGGACAATGAATTCACGGTGTTCTTATTTCAATTTCCAGGAGTGTATATTGTGATCTGAGTCTATATCTGCGCCTGGGTACGCCTTACAATCCAGTATCTGATTTCGGAATCTCTGTCTGACCATAATGTAATCTAATTGAAATCTTCCCGTATCTCCCGGCCTTTTCCAAGTATACCTCCTCCTCTTGTGATTCTTGAACAGGGTATTCGCCATTACTAGCTGAAACTTGTTACAGAAATCAATTATTCTTTCTGCTCTATCATTCCTGGTCCCAAGCCCATATTCTCCTGTAACCTTTTCTTCTACTCCTTCCCCTACAAACTGCATTACCCTTTCAATATCCTCATACACTTTCTCTCAGCTTGCGACGTCGGCATGTATAAGTGAACTGTCGTTGTCGGTGTTGGTCTGCTGTCGATTCTGATTAGAACAACCCAGTCACTGAACTGTTCACAGTAACACACCCTCTGCCCTACCTTCCTATTCATAACGAATCCTACACCTGTTATATAATTTTCTGCTGCTGTTGATATTACCTGATACTCATCTGACCAGAAATCCTTGTCTTCCTTCCACTTCACTTCACTGACCCCTACTATATCTAGATCGAGCCTTTGCATTTCCCTTTTCAGATTTTCTAGTTTCCCTACCACGTTCAAGCTTCTGACATTCCACGCCCCGACTCGTAGAACGTTTTCCTTTCGTTGATTATTCAATCTTTTTCTCATGGTAACCTCCCACTTGGCATTCCCCTCCCGGAGATCCGAATGGGGACTATTCCAGAATCTTTTGCCAATGGAGAGATCATCATGACACTTCTTCAATTACAGGCCACATGTCCTGTGAATACACGTTACGTGTCTTTAATGCAGTGGTTTCCATTGCCTTCTGCATCCTCATGTTGTTGATCATTGCTGATTCTTCCGCCTTTAGGGGCAATTTCCCACCCCTAGGACAAGAGAGTGCCCTGAACCTCTATCCGCTCCTCCGCCCCCTTTGACAAGGCCGTTGGCAGAATGAGGCTGACTTCTTATGCCGGAAGTCTTCGGTCGCCAATGCTGATTATTTATCAAAATTTAGGCAGTGGCGCGGATCGAACCCGGGACCGAAGACGTTTTGATTATGAATCAAAGACGCTACCCCTAGACCACGGGTACCAGAGATAATCTGGACTTCAACCAAAAATGACAGTGATACCATTTCTTTACAAAAAAAACCTATGTACACATTTAACCATAGAAGAACAATTATTTCATTGAGTTAAACAGTATCTGTAGGACTAATAACCAGTAAAAGACTTTTACTAACCGGTTTCATCAAAAAGCTTCCACTTCGAAAAATTAACTAGATATTTCTGGCTCATTGGCTTTTACGCAACCAGCCTATTGGAATCCTGGAATAGTAATACAGAGGGGCCGAGCGTGTCTCCTGTGCACGATATCACGATTTATCTTGAAGCTGTGTGCTAAGAAAACATGATTATTCAGTGAATCGTTTATTGTGACAACTTTACAAAGTGTGGTGCATTGTTGGCCGTAGTTGCCTCCTGCCCTGATCACGATCAGACTTTCGTCGTCGGAAGCTGCTCCGCGCTAGATAGCCACGCGATCTCAGGCGCCTTGTCAGGGTTCGCGCGGCTGCCACAGTCGGAGGTTATAGTCCTCCCTCGGGCATGGGTGTGTGTGTGTTGTCCTTAGCGTAAGCTAGTTTTAGATTAAGTGGTATTTAAGCCTAGGGACCGATGAACTCAGCAGTTTGGTCCCATAGGACCTTACCACAAATTTCAAAATTTTTTCGGACGCTGCTCCTGTATTTGCGCCTGCGTCCTTGCGAAACGTCATTCCTTTTGCGTTGATACAGATGCTTAGCCCAGCCTGGTACAGTATGGATAGCTGCTACCGTCTAAGGAAGTGTACTCGATCGTATTCCGTGTCTCTTATTCCCTGGACCACTCCATCCGCGGTGTGGTGTAGTCGGCAGGCGTTGAACACAGTACTGCCGGCCTGGTAGGTACCGCAACCGGATGCGCTTAGGGGTACCGGACAGTGGTCCGCCAGGAACGCAGGTCGTCGTCTTCCGTCCTACACTCAAAGAGTACAGCACCTGGTACAGCACTGATGCTGGTAGTTCATCAGCTCTCTCATCAGTAGCGGTTGGTGTGGCATAACATGAAGTTCGTCAGTGGAGTTCAGCTCTGCGACACTTCACGGCCAGCTGGTACTGCACTGCTTGATCTGAGACAAGACTTGCTAAAAAACACGGTCATGGATCGGAATGTCGTCGACAGTAACTCCATCGTTCCCATTGACCTGAACCGCTCTCCTCTACTTGAAGCCGGGTTCAAAAAATGGCTCTGAGCATTACGGAACTTAACATCTATGGTCATCAGTCCCCTAGAACTTAGAACTACTTAAACCTAACTAACCTACGGACATCACACAACACCCAGTCATCACGAGGCAGAGAAAATCCCTGCCCCGCCGGGAATCGAACCCGGGAACCCGGGCGTGGGAAGTAAGAACGCTACCGCACGACTACGAGCTACGGACTTCAAGCCGGGGCTCAGTATTTAAAAAGTTCTCCGTAGTTCTGTGACAAACGGTTTACTAGCGATGACAGCATATGGCCTCGTTATTCTGCTACCCTTACTTTAATTCTCTTTTAGCAACTAGTCTATGGTCTATGGGTGTTTAAATTAGTCTATGAGTGTTTTCCATAGCCGTGTCTATTGCTCCTTGCGGCATCCAGCCGCGCGAACGAACGCGTGTGCTATTTTGCTTAGTCTCTGTCCTTTTCTGTTTTCCCGCTGCGTGTGCTCTCTGCCAGCTACTGCAGAGTTGCAGTCTCTACTGCTCGTCTGTATTGCATCACCGTGCTTCCTGGTCCTCGTCAGCCTACCTTGCGTCAAGGTGGTTGAAATCCGTTAAAAACTTTATAACTGGGAACCCGTATTACTTTGTGCCATAACAGTAATAACAGTTGGCCAGGATAACAAATACTGCAGAAGTATAACAGAGAGAATGAAAATGAGCAATTAGAACATTAAAACTGCTATCCAAACAGATGCTTTCATTCGTCTCCCCTCTTCGTCAGTGCATTCAATAGCACGTCAACGAACCTGATACAAATTGAAAGTATCGAATGCACAAATTCTCCGTTCTAATACATTTCACCTTAAGTGGCCTGTCTCTTCATCCTCATATTCGCTCCTCCTCATGTCTTCCCATTATTCATTTGCCTCGCATTCTTCTCCGCTACCTGCCTCACCTCTCTTTCTGTCTGAATTCAGAGTCACTTCTGTTGCAGAGACGTGTGTTTTTGCATAATTGTACGTTTCTTCTTCTCTTCGTTGCTGGATTCGTCCCTGCTCACGTCTCTCGTTTGTTACACTTTGTGTCCTAATGATATCTCCTCGTCTTCATCCATGACAACAAGACCTAGTGTACTGAATCTTTATTCATTTGACTTTTCTGCATTATCACTGAACTTTAACTTAACTTCCTCAACGTACAGTGAGCTTTGTCTGTGATGGTTCCCAGGGCTCGTTAAAATTTTCCAGCATGACAGAATGTCAGTCCTAAGGGCCCGGGTTGGATTCCCGACTGGGTCGGAGATCTTCTCCTAATCATCATCATCATTTCTTCCCCATCGACGCGCAAGTCGGCGAAGTGGGGTCAAACCGAAAGACTTGTACCTGCCGAACGGTCTACCCGATGGGAGTCCCTAGTCACACGACACTGACACTGACATGCAAACATCTTATTGTCGCCGGCCGGTGTGGCCGTGCGGTTAAAGGCGCTTCAGTCTGGAACCGCGTGACCGCTACGGTCGCAGGTTCGAATCCTGCTTCGGGCATGGATGTGTGTGATGTCCTTAGGTTAGTTAGGTTTAAGTAGTTCTAAGTTCTAGGGGACTGATGACCACAGAAGTTAAGTCCCATAGTGCTCAGAGCCATCTGAACCATCTTATTGTCGAATTTATTGACTGCTCATGACAACGTTTTCTTTAGCTTATCACAGTTTACAAACAAGTCTCCTGGTGGACTGGTAACTTCTAATTAGTTTTGGAGCCCCAGTGACTACTCATATTCTCTGATCACTTCTTTGTTTCACTTTCTGATGATTACCCCCGTGGTTCTAACAGCAGATCTTCACTTTTTCGGCCTTCTGTCCATACTGCTCGCCTCTACTCCCACTATGTCATCTTTCAATGATGATAATGATGTTTGTTTATGGAATGTTCAATTTTGTGGTTATCAGTGCCCTTAGAAATACCCAATTTTTTCACTTTCCAGTGTTGCCACTTCTTAAATGATAATGAAATAATGAGGACAACACAAATATCCAGTTCCCAGGTGGACAAAATCATCTTCCTACCGGGGAATCGAACCCAGCACTCCAGCGTCATCTTTCATCTGGCCTCTATTGCAATCTCCATTGTTCTTGTTGGGTCTATAAAGCGATTCCGACTGTCTTTGTTGGTTCTGGCGGTTCTACTGAAGTGAATGCTGTCGTAGCGGCCCCTTATCACTTATAGGGCCCGCACAACAGACAAGTAAGGTGGGCTGCCGACCTTCTTTCAAGAGCTCGTATCAAAATATCTCCTGTGAATGTAAACATCAACAGACCTTCCGCATAAACACGGCATTACCTTGTGAAAAGCCATGTAGCAGAAATCCACCATTTGAAACTAATATCACTAAGTGTACAGCAGAGTCAGACTGGCAGTGTGTACCTGCAGCTAGGACAGCTCCAGCCGATACCCATGCCTGCTCTAGCCCAGCATTTACTAGCCATAGTCTTCTGTAGAAGTTTATTTCTTGTTAGGCATAACGTCACTTTGCAGTTATGTAGCGTAGTATTTTGCTTGATATTATTTCTTTTCACTGTCTTGTAACTTTTATCAGGATTTTTCGACCACAAGAGTTATTGTCTTTCTTGTTGTTCATGAGTTTCAAATTAGTGCAAGCGAAGAAGGCGTTTAGTTAAATAAAGTGTCTTCAAACTTGATCATTAGTTATTTCCTGCCGACCGCAGGACACTGCCAATGCCTTGCTCTCCAATTTTAAGTGTCTTGTTCCTATCTTTCACATTGGAAGCGACTCACTGCAAAGCACATCAGCTCCTTCACTCCTGCACGACTGTCGTATCCAAGTTCGTAATGTATGTCCTGGAAGGCTCTCATGTCTTGCACATTCCTATCTTTAATAGTAATCTTTCTTTGTAGACGACAGGGCAGCTTCATGAAACAGATCTTAATCAATTCCATCGACTTGTATTGTACTTTTAAGAACTGATTGTGGCTAAGAATTTTTTTATGAAATTTAATCAGATCTTGCCATCTGGAAACTACAAATATTTCCATCAGAAGGATTCCTGACTTCACTTGATCTTGTTTAGCCTTCAACCAGAGCTCGTTAAATAATGTTTATTCAAAATTTTCGTATTTTTTTACATTCAGTACTCTTGCCGCCCATACGCACTCTCTGGAAAGATAGTTTTCGCTTCTGAGGCGGACAGAGGACTATTTACCTACTCAAAATATCCGCGGGTGTACTGCAGGTTTACAGTGTCCAACGGGCACTTTTTTTTTAATATTTCGGCGTTCATACATGTCGCCATCATCAGGTGAACTGACGGACTGAGCTCCTGTGAACGTGCCGGCACGGAGATCCGTACACTATGGCTGCTCAGGGGGAACTGGGTTCGGTCGCGGCGGCGGCCGATTTAAATACCCTCCGCCCGCGGCGCGCTCACTCCGCCGTCCGCGCCCCGCGCCACGGTCGCGCGGTTGAACAGATTGCGATGGCGTCTGAGATGACGTCGGTGTGATGGCTCTGTCCGCCGTGGTCGTCACAACTATACATTTGCTCGATTTACTCTTGATTAACCCAATCGCTGGTTTCCAAGCCTTGCTAAGATTATAGCCACAGTCACGGTTTAAGAGGTCGATTGGTGCGAATTTCGATGGCCTCTCTAACAACGCTGTCCCAGTATCTCGACGTCTGTACCAGAATCCTCGTGCGTTCATACTCCATAGCGTGATTTTCCGACAAACAATGTTCAGCGACCGCCGACTTGCTCGGATACATCAGTCGAGTGTGCCTCTGGTGTTCACGGCATCGATCCTCGACGGTACGCATAGTCTGACCAACATACGACTTGCCACATTGACACGGAATCTGGTACACGCCGGCCTTCCTCAAACCGAGGTCATCTTTGGCGCTCCCCACCAGTGCACGAGTTTTATTCGGAGGGCAAAACACAGTTCGGACCCGGTGTTTCTTCAAAATGCGGGCGATTTTCCCCGAGAGTGCTCCTGTATATGGGATAAACGCAGTGCCTACCTCCTCCCTCGTGATTTCATCCATCTCCACAGGGTGTGCTGTAGTGGGTGGGCGGAGAGCACGTTGAATCTGCCACTCTGAGTACCCATTTCTTCGAAATACAGTTCTCAGATGTTCCAATTCCTGGGGTAGACTCTCTGCGTCAGAGATAGTGCGCGCCCTATGTACTAGAGTTTTAAGCACCCCATTCCTCTGTGAAGGGTGGTGGCCGCTGTCTGCGTGCAAATACAGATCAGTGTGCATTGTCTTCCGATACACCCCATGGCCTAGGGTGCCGTCAGGCCTTCTCTTGACCAAGACGTCAAGGAAAGGTAGTTTACCCTCCGTTTCAGTCTCCATAGTGAATTTGATGTTGGGGTGTAGGGAGTTTAGATGTGTAAGGAAGTCAAGGAGTTTATCCATACCATGTGGCCAGATGACGAACGTGTCGTCCACGTAACGGAAAAAGCAAGTAGGTTTCCATTCGGATGACGACAGGGCTTCCTCCTCAAAGTTCTCCATGTACAAATTCGCCCAGTGAGAGTGGGCTACCCATGGCGACTCCCTCCGTTTGTTTGTAGTATTCTCCATTAAAAAGAAAATACGTGGAAGTCAAGACATGCCTAAAAAGTTCAGTGGTCTTCTCGTCAAACTTCTGACTAATCAATTCTAGTGACTCTCGCAGGGGTACCCTCGTGAACAAGGAAACGACGTCAAAACTCACCATGATATCTGACTCACCCAACGTGAAGCTATCAAGGCGTTTAACAAAATCCACGGAATTACGGATGTGATAGCTGGCCGCGGTGGTCTAGCGGTTCTGGCGTTGCAGTCCGGAACCGCGGGACTGCTACGGTCGCAGGTTAGAATCCTGCCTCGGGCATGGGTGTGTGTGATGTCCTTAGGTTAGTTAGGTTTAAGTAGTTCTAAGTTCTAGGGGACTTATGACCTAAGATGTTGAGTCCCATAGTGCTCAGAGCCATTTGAACCATTTTTGAACGGATGTGATGAGGGCATTTACCCACATAAGGACTTAATATTCCCGTCAGGTATTTGGCCAACAAGTATGTAGGTGCCCTGATGTTGCTGACAATGGGGCATAATGGTACCCCCTCTTTGTGAACCTTCGGGAGTCCATATAGTCTAGGCGGTACCGGACCTTGGGGTAACAATTTCTTAGCGTCACCCGCCGGTAAATCTGCGTCCTTGAGAAGCGACCTCGTCTTGTTGTCCACCTTCTTTGTAGGGTCAACGCTGATCTTCCGGTAGGAATCGTCATTTAGCAGGCTCTGCATCTTATCAGTGTAGTCCTTATGGGAGACAACATATGTAGCATTGCCTTTGTCAGCCGGTAAGACAACAATTTCAGAGCGATCCCTCAGATCACGAATGGCCGCCCTCTCTTTGCTAGTGATATTTGACTTCATCGGCTTGGATTTCGTCAACGCACAACAAGTTTCACGACGTATTTCCTCAGCTGATTCAGGCGGAAGTCGAGCTGCAACCTGTTCAACAGCACTAACAATTTCTGCGACCGGAGTGAGCTTGGGGGTGTGAGCGAAGTTGAGACCTTTCTGCAAAACCGAGACCGCATCATCACTTAACACCATACCACTCAAATTGATGACAGTCTTGCTCGGAACCTGCAGAGATGGTTTGTCAAGGAGACGTGAGAACTTAGCTGTTTGACGTCCCGTTGCCTTCTTATGGGAGGAATCAGCTGCAACCCAGGTGACACCATTAATCCAATCCCAGGAAAAAGAAGTGAAATTACTAGCCAGTTGCAAATGTAGTTTGAGTAATTCCTGTGAGATAAACTCAAGGCTCCGGCTGGTGAATTGCACTCTCTCACGTACCAATGCGAGGCTGGCTCGTTTCTTGATTCTCTTACCAGCTGCAGAATCGATGTGATGCATAACCTTAGCAAAATTTGGAACAACATTCTCTGAACGACATCTCTTTAGAAAGGCAAGAGTACTTAGCAAACGACATCTACGGTGGCGCAACTTTTCAAATTTCTTCATGCTGCGGTACATCTCCTCCCCGTAAAGGTGTACTGTAGACACTGTAGACCGGCAGTACACCCGTGGATATTTTGATGATCAAATACGCCGGGAGAAACTCAAGAATCAACCTGCTTGCGTATAGAACGAAATAGGCGTAAAGGTCAGTTCAAAATGGTTCAAATGGCTCTGAGCACTATGGGACTCAACTGCTGTGGTCATAAGTCCCCTAGAACTTAGAACTACTTAAACCTAACTAACCTAAGGACAGCACACAACACCCAGCCATCACGAGGCAGAGAAAATCCCTGACCCCGCCGGGAATCGAACCCGGGAACCCGGGCGTGGGAAGCGAGAACGCTACCGCACGACCACGAGATGTGGGCGTAAAGGTCAGTAAGAAGCCTTTACCCCGAAGTAGGTATCATTTGGTCATGAAAGAACCAGACATGACACTGCTTGCCATTATGCAACTCTCCAACAGGAACGATCACGTAATGGTTAAAACAAGAATGGTATCTTCTCGTTTATACACTCCTGGAAATGGAAAAAAGAACACATTGACACCGGTGTGTCAGACCCACCATACTTGCTCCGGACACTGCGAGAGGGCTGTACAAGCAATGATCACACGCACGGCACAGCGGACACACCAGGACCCGCGGTGTTGGCCGTCGAATGGCGCTAGCTGCGCAGCATTTGTGCACCGCCGCCGTCAGTGTCAGCCAGTTTGCCGTGGCATACGGAGCTCCATCGCAGTCTTTAACACTGGTAGCATGCCGCGACAGCGTGGACGTGAACCGTATGTGCAGTTGACGGACTTTGAGCGAGGGCGTATAGTGGGCATGCGGGAGGCCGGGTGGACGTACCGCCGAATTGCTCAACACGTGGGGCGTGAGGTCTCCACAGTACATCGATGTTGTCGCCAGTGGTCGGCGGAAGGTGCACGTGCCCGTCGACCTGGGACCGGACCGCAGCGACGCACGGATGCACGCCAAGACCGTAGGATCCTACGCAGTGCCGTAGGGGACCGCACCGCCACTTCCCAGCAAATTAGGGACACTGTTGCTCCTGGGGTATCGGCGAGGACCATTCGCAACCGTCTCCATGAAGCTGGGCTACGGTCCCGCACACCGTTAGGCCGTCTTCCGCTCACGCCCCAACGTCGTGCAGCCCGCCTCCAGTGGTGTCGCGACAGGCGTGAATGGAGGGACGAATGGAGACGTGTCGTCTTCAGCGATGAGAGTCGCTTCTGACTTGGTGCCAATGATGGTCGTATGCGTGTTTGGCGCCGTGCAGGTGAGCGCCACAATCAGGACTGCATACGACCGAGGCACACAGGGCCAACACCCGGCATCATGGTGTGGGGAGCGATCTCCTACACTGGCCGTACACCACTGGTGATCGTCGAGGGGACACTGAATAGTGCACGGTACATCCAAACCGTCATCGAACCCATCGTTCTACCATTCCTAGACCGGCAAGGGAACTTGCTGTTCCAACAGGACAATGCACGTCCGCATGTATCCCGTGCCACCCAACGTGCTCTAGAAGGTGTAAGTCAACTACCCTGGCCAGCAAGATCTCCGGATCTGTCCCCCATTGAGCATGTTTGGGACTGGATGAAGCGTCGTCTCACGCGGTCTGCACGTCCAGCACGAACGCTGGTCCAACTGAGGCGCCAGGTGGAAATGGCATGGCAAGCCGTTCCACAGGACTACATCCAGCATCTCTACGATCGTCTCCATGGGAGAATAGCAGCCTGCATTACTGCGAAAGGTGGATATACACTGTACTAGTGCCGACATTGTGCATGCTCTGTTGCGTGTGTCTATGTGCCTGTGGTTCTGTCAGTGTGATCATGTGATGTATCTGACCCCAGGAATGTGTCAATAAAGTTTCCCCTTCCGGGGACAATGAATTCACCGTGTTCTTATTTCAATTTCCAGGAGTGTACTTCTCAGTGAAACTGCTGCCGAATCACGAAATACGCTATTTAGCATATTTTCCTACCTTCCTTCCCAGGATAGTATTCAACTCTCTAGCGGCTAAGGGAGCAGAAGAAGGAAAGCCTTCATCCATTCTAGAAAATAACAGTGGCTTGAGAAGCCAGTATACGTTTGAAAAAGCTGCAATGAATATGCTTTCAACAAAGTACTTTAATTTTATTTCGAGTATACGTATTAGTGTCTCGCATATGATGTAGCAATGTATTCGCAGGGAGGGGAAAGATTATTGTGAATGCTAAGTGAATCAAAGATTTTAAAAAAAGTAGTAAAAATGTAGTGATATGCCGCTTGTCACAATATCGTTTTAGGAATAATATCAGACGAGCGAACACTGCTAATTACTGCGGACAGATGACAGAGACGATATGAAACGACAACTCATAAAATCCCACAACTTTCATAACATACCACTGCATCATACATAATAAATTTATATTAACTGTTAATTTCATAGAATCATTTGGATTACAGATTTTGGGATTTATTTAATTCAGATTGAGATGTCCCCCACCCATACAGCACGCTCGTTCGTTCCAATTGCAATTACTTTCTATCTCCAGCTATAAAAAGTGTAATTTCCACTAACGAATTTCAGCAGGGCAGTCGTGTAATTAGCTGTAAATTGTCGCGCTGGAAGTGGCGCCTTCTTTCGGTTATTTATTACATACCATTACGATTAATTAGGATAATTAGTCCAATTAAATGGTGTCACCCCTTTTATACGAAGGATCGTTATTCCAAAGACTCTAAGAATCACCTTGCCCTGCTCCTTTCTCGCATGCTGGAAAATTTTAACGAGCTCTGGGAACCATCACAGACAAAGCGCACTGTAGCAGGTGAGGTCGAAACGAAATTCTGTGGAAACATTTGCAAAGGACCCGTTTCTTGCAGAGAACTCATGCGTTATTCGATAGAAAAGAAAATATTGTTCAAAGAATCAAGTGTTTCGACTACATTGCTGAGGTCATATAAAAAGGTTTGTATTTAACGACAGAAAGGATTCCTACCTCCACTTTTTCGCATTACGATTAACCTTGAAACAGAGTTTTTTAAAAACAGACCTCAAATGCATCGTGAATATGGCATGTGCAAACACAGATATTTGGTTTCGACTTTAAATGCTTAGGAGGGTGTCGTTCGATGGGAAGTACACTCCTGACGATTATGTCAAACCGTTACTATAAAACTAATTTCGTAACAAACACATGAAAGTTCTCTACATAGCATCGGATGGAAAATTCAAAGTTTTACTCACAGTATTGTCTGTTATCATCTGATTCTATGTAAATGTTTGAAAGTAATTGATAGTAAGTTTACTCCTAGAAATATCTAACTACTAAGTAGTTAAGACAGATGAAACATCCTGGAATAGTTTTAGTCTACATGCGAGCCATAAAGCCGGAAACGGTAATGTTACCTACCACTTGTTAAATAAATCGAAAACTCTTAATGAAGCATCTTGAGGGCATTTTAGCATAGGATTTAGGCGGAAAAATAGAGTCTAATACTTTCGGCCACATTTTTATCATTGCTACCGTCAATGGGCACATATCTTGATCTGAAATTAACACTAATACGAGATGAGAAATTGTCGAACTATCTCTTGTTTGGTGCCCACTTTATTACGGTGTATTACTTATTGTATTATAGTTATAATGTAGCTAACGTATTAATGTGTTGCAAGTCACAATGTTATGATTATTGCACACCGTTTGTAACGTTTCCCTTCCCGAATGGGATAATAATGGGGTATTTCACTGTGAGGAGAGCCTAACAGTTCGTTGGTTGGCTGATTCGGGGGACGGGACCAAACAGCGAGATCATCGGTCCCATCGGATTAGGGAACGATGGGGAAAGTTGTTGGCCGATGCCTTTCGCGAAGCGATTTAGGGAAATCACGGAAAACCTAAATCAGGATGGCCGGACGCGGGTTTGAACCGTCGCCCTCCCGAATGCAAGTCCAGGGTGCTAACCACTTCCTCACCTCGCTCGGTATCCTAGCAGTTAAAGCAGGTGAATCAATCACTGCTAGGCACCGGAGGTGGAGTCAGTTAAGGAAGGAACAAAAATATTGTTCGAGACAGGGGATATTTACTTTGGAAATTTTGCTTTTGTGGATAACAGGTATCTTTTATAGAATTTAGGATGTTCGTTAAAAACTTTAGTTAGCACTTTCCTGATTTTCTTTGCTCCCTGCGTGTAGGACGTTGCTGTAATTTGTTGTTGAATTTCAGTATCTACATGTCAGTGTATGTATTTGTTGTATTATCCGCGCTCTGAAGGTAGAGTGCAGCTGGTAGGATAGACGCACGCGATAGAAGCGGCTTCGAGGACTCAGGGAGACATTACGTTAATACTTCCGTAGATCATGGATACGACACTTTGGAACGTGTCAGTAGACATGTTTCCACTGCACAATATAGTCTTTTTTCAGTTACTACTTCATATCTAAAAATTAATCTATTGAGAAGAAGGAGTTGTCGTTTAGAAATTCTCTTAATCTGTTTTTAAATGTTGGTTGGCTATCTGTCAGACTTTTAATGCTACGTGCCAAATGACTAGAGATTTTTGTGGCAGCTTAATTCAGCACTTTCTGTGGCAAAGCTAGTTTAACCCAGAACAGTGACGATCATCCTTTCTTCTAGCACTGTGGCTATGTACTTCGGTATTGTTTTTAAATTGGGAGGGTTATTAATAACAAATTATTTTTGAACTTGGATCGGTTATTAGTAACAAACATAGTGAGGTTATGTACTGCGAAGGTGCTGTGAATACCTCTAGTTCCTTAACGTCCATCACTGCGATCACCCTACCTTAGCATGAGCGGCCGCGTCACCGTTATTTACCGCGCCGCGATTTTTTTATCTTCTTTACTCGATTATTGGTCTAAAATTCCCTAAACTGGTAATATTTTCATTTTAAAACACCCTGACATAAAAAGTAATGGACGTTAAAGAAAAAAATTAAACTTTAACAACAGAATAAAACTTATTATAACTTTAGCAAAATGAATAATAACAGTATTTCACATCACAAATTTTTAAATACGAGGTGCATTCAAGTTTCTAAGGCCTCCATTTTTTTTCTCCAGACTGGAAAGAGATAGAAACATGCGCATTGTTTTAAAATGAGGCCGCATTCATTGTCAATACGTCCCAGAGATGGCAGCACCATACGGCAGATGGAATTTTACCGCCAGCGGCGAGAATGAGAACTGTTTTAAATACTTAAAATGGCGACGTTTTCCTTACTTGATCAGCGTGCAATCATTCGTTTTCTGAATTTGCGTGGTGTGAAACCAGTTGAAATTCATCGACAGTTGAAGGAGACATGTGGTGATGGAGTTACGGATGCGTCGAAAGTGCGTTCGTGGGTGCAACAGTTTAATGAAGGCAGAACATCGTGTGACAACAAACCGAAACAACCTCGGGCTCGCACAAGCCGGTCTGACGACATGATCGAGAGAGTGGAGAGAATTGTTTTAGGGGATCGCCGAATGACTGTTGAACAGATCGCCTCCAGAGTTGGCATTTCTGTGGGTTCTGTGCACACAATCCTGCATGACGACCTGAAAATGCGAAAAGTCTCATCCAGGTGGGTGCCACGAATGCTGACGGACGACCACATGGCTGCCCGTGTGGCATGTTGCCAAGCAATGTTGACGCACAACGACAGCATGAATGGGACTTTCTTTTCGTCGTTTGTGACAATGGATGAGACGTGGATGCCATTTTTCAGTCCAGAAACAAAGCGCCAGTCAGCTCAATGGAAGCACATAGATTCACCTCCACCAAAATAATTTCGGGTAACCGCCAGTGCTGAAAAAATTATGGTGTCCATGTTCTGGGACAGCGAGGGCGTTCTAAAGGGCACTACGGTAACAGGTCCGTCCTACGAAAATGTTTTGAAGAACAAATTCCTTCCTGCACTGCAACAAAACCGCCCAGGAAGGGCTGCACGTGTGCTGTTTCACCAAGACAACGCACCCGCACATCGAGCTAACGCTACGCAACAGTTTCTTCGTGATAACAACTTTGAAGTGATTCCTCATGCTTCCTACTCACCTGACCTGGCTCCTAGTGACTTTTGGCTTTTTCCAAAAATGAAAGACATTCTCCGTGGCCGCACATTCACCAGCCGTGGTCCTATCGCCTCAGCGATTTTCCAGTGGTGAAAACAGACTCCTAAAGAAGCCTTCGCCGCTGCCATGGAATCATGGCGTCTGCGTTGTGAAAAATGTGTTCGTCTGCAGGGCGATTACGTCGAGAAGTAACGCCAGTTTCATCGATTTCGGGTGAGTAGTTAATTAGAAAAAAAATCGGAGGCCTTAGAACTTGAATGCACCTCGTACTATAAAGTACCCTACCACAATAAAGTCTACGAATTAGGTACATTAGAACAAAGTATATTGATAAGAAACACAATATTTAAAAATTACAAACAGTGAAAGAAAGAAAATAAAGCTTTTAACGAAATTATCATTCTTCATCTGTGTCATTCACAGTGTTACGACAATGATTACAAGTAGGAACTGAGTATTTTTGGGAAACTGCTGTTATAAGAGTTTCACCTTAGTCGAGTTATATTGTTTTTTCTTGAACCACAATCGTAGCAGAAGGATCGCATATTCGGAGTCAAATGGCTCTGAGCACTATGGGTCTTAACTTCTGAGGTTATCAGTCCCCTATAACATAGAACTACTCAAACTTAACTAACCTAAGGACATCACACACATCCATGCCCGAGGCAGGATTCGAACCTGCGACTGTAGCGGTCGCGCGGTTCTAGGCTCTAGCGCCTGGAGCCGCTCGGCCACCCCGGCCGGCTGTTCGGAGTCAAAAAATGGCTCTGAGCACTATGGGACTTAACTTCTGAGGTCATCAGTCCACTAGAACTTAGAACTACTTAAACCTAACTAACCTAAGGACGTCACACACATCCATGCCCGAGGCAGGATTTGAACCTGCGACCGTCACGGTCGCGCTGATCCAGACTGTAGCGCCTAGAACCGCTAGGCCGCTCCGGCCGGCCAGATGTGAATAATCGCCCAATTTAAAAAAAAAAAATGTGCTGCTGTTCGGGACACTACAGTGCCTGTCGCTCAGAGCGTAACACTGTTTCTGAGCACACTGATTATAGATTGGAGTACGATTGGAGTTTAATAAACCATACTGTATTTACATCCACTATAAACTTGTGGACTCCCTTCGTCGCTGTATTGAGGTCACTATCAAGATTATTGGCAGTGTTACACTTTATCACAGTGATGTCTTCTTGGGATGACTAAGCTTGCTTGATATCTGTAATTGTTGTTAAAGCTGAAGAACTCTGATGTAAGATATTCATATAGCTACGAAGGTGATCACTAGCAGAGTAGTAAAGGAGGAAACCGGAGAATATTGTACTCAAGTAAGGACTGCAACGACTGACGTGGTAGCAGTCTATGTTGAACGGGAAAAGGGGGGAGGGGCGGTTGGGAGGTTGCGAGCTGAATGTCGGCGGAGGGGGGTACGGGCTGGAGAACGGTTCGACGACGTATTCACGTGAAACAAGATCTGCAGCCTCGTGGCGTTGGCATCTCACCTCCCAGTGGAGCCGTTACAGAAATGTCTTACAAGTCGGCGAGTCATGCTTCAGCAATTCATCGCTTTGTCGTCAATCTGTGGAATAAGTCGGCAGGTAGTCTTCCTCGAGCGTCCTGGAAACAATGTGTTACCCGTGCCACCAGATGCAGACAATCAGAATTAATATACCAACAAACGGAAATAGACTTTTGATGGGACAGTGTTGCTATAAACAACTTTCGCTACTTGAGCCAATGTAGACCGTAAACAATTTACCGCAAGGGTATCCACGGTGTTCAGACTGTGCACTGCAGACTTGGCGTTTTTAGTAGTGTTAGAGTCATAGTACATTGAAGCAATAATGTCTAAAAGTGAGTCAACGATCATGTCAGGGCTTCTTCTTTGTGAAGGTCAATTTTGATCATAAAAATCGTAGTATTTGCAATAACCGGATCGGCTACTGCCAGCTTTAGGTCATAAAAAGTCTTCTGATGTGTCAGTGTCAATATCTATATATTTAGGTACATATTAAGTACACTTACTATGTACCTAGATATACATATTCGTTAAAATCTCTATACTTAGGTACGTAATAAGTATACTTACTATGTACCTAGATGTACAGGTATTGATGTTGATACTTACATCGGAATATTTTTATGACATGAAGAAGGCAATAATAGCTCCGAGCACTTATACCAGAAGGAACAAATAAGGAAACAGAACACATTTTATCAAATGGCTCTAATACAAAAATGTAATACACTATTAAATACTTGCCTCACTGGAATGAAGAAGCTTGACAAATAGAAAGGGGCGCATACAAAATACTAAATACAACATAGCACAAAGTATCAGTAATGAGACAAAACCTTTTACACTATAGAGGGCACCAATTAGCATACCGAGATTACAACACACACAGCTACAAGAAACCACAAGTATACACCATGCCTGAAACTTTATGTTAAAACTAGTCAGATGACACAAATAGACAGGAAATCAACAGTAAGACGCTAACTATATGTACACTCTATGGCAAGTAAGTGTAGACAATCAGAAGCTAACACTGCAAATTAGCGTCGTAAACAGAATTCCATCAAAAACAGCTCCTCTTCCCAAATTCCAGGCCCAACAGCGGTCACACTGTGTTTCTAAAACGTAAGGTCTTAATGACTTAAGTAGGCTAGCACCACTGCAACAGCCTGCATATCGACATACAACAGTCACGACAAACATACTGTCTGCTGTTGTAACAAATAACACTCTACAGCAAGCATTTTTTTGCTCCCAGCTGTCCAGAGTCCCTTGGACATGCAAAGCTAACCATTACCCACTGTTCCAGCCAGAACAGTGCTCCTTGCTGACAGCAACCCACAATCAGCCTTAGCTGTCAATCCGCCTAGCTACCTTACGCTTCTGCTCTAGGGAGCTGCTCCCATGCTCCAACTTACTAGAAGAGTTCACTTTTTCTGGCCGATTCCAGCTGCCTCTGTTCCAGCGTGGCTGCCTCACTGCATGGAACCATGTTCACCTGCAGTTCCCAGGGCGACCACACCGATACAAGGACAAGCTCAGCCAACATGTCATGCGTGATCCCAGCAGTACACTGAGGACTTATCCACCACTGTCCGTAGCTCCCGGGCAGTGGCTACAAGATGTTATTGCTACATTTGAGGTTACCAGACTGCTGTCCGCTGTCCCACATGAGCACAACTTACCTCAGTGTGGTGCTGCATCTGTTAACTAGTTGGTATATGCCATCTCACTAGCAGCAGACAAACAAAAGCCGTGCTGCTGCTGTTTGCTAGGCGAGGCAAGAATTCAGTTGTGAATAGCTAATTAATGGCACTCCATATATTGCCCTTTCTGCTACATATTCACGACGATACAGTGCGGACACTCCTGTCGTCCAGTATAACAACAGTCATATTCACAGGAATGCACCAATTAATTTCTGGTTTGATAGGGGCAATCTGTAACATTCAGGCAGCTGAAATTAAAAAATACCTACTTTTGTAAGAGAGGTATGCTGAATATTATACGTAGCAGTCGAGGTGATAGATCATTAATTGACCGACAGTAGTCAGTAATAAGCTCCAGGGTACAGTATGTTGCAGTGCACGGAGACATTCATTTATATTCGGCCCACTATCTGGTAATTTTAACAATTGGAAAACCGCAAAATGAATAAAAATAAACAGAACAAAACGAGAAAAGTTAAGAATTGTATAAAGTGTATCTGTTACAAGAGCGTTCAGCGTTTAAGAGCTCTGTATGAAAATAGGACGGCAATGCATGCTTCCCAGCGTGCTCCCATGCTTGGGGCAAGGTTCGTAAGGAACTATTGTGGTAGTGTGATCCAACCCTCCATCAGAGCAGTTGACAATTGCTGGACTGCCGTTGCTGTGCGTGTACGTGCTTCAGTAAATTTCCCCAACGCTTCCCACAAATGCTCGATGCTATTTTAAGTTGGGGAACAGGAAGGCAAGCCCATTCCGCGAATACCTCTCTTTTCAAGAGCTTACTCCTATGCACTGTTCGATGAGGTCACGCATTGTCATCCATAAAAATGAACTGAGGACCGAATGGACTTCTGAAAATACGCACCTGGGGAAGGAGTACTGTGTTCAGAGTTCTGGGCGACAGTATGCCCATGCAACTTTAAGCCTTTCCACCGTTACACTCCCAACAATGATGGACATATTGTCATATGGCGAGAGGTGGGAACATATAATAAACCTAGGGGTATTGTGGAACGTGATCGTTTTCTTGGAGGAGATGTTATGATTGGAGGAGAGTTAAGGTTGCATGGGTGTAATGACCTCCAGATCTCTGACCACCCTACACTCACAGGCAGTGTTCCTTTTCCGTGTGCGTCTTTTCAGGGATACTTTCAGTCCTGGCTTCATTTTTATGGATGACAGTCTGCTACCACATCGAACAGCACAAATATTTCTACATCCACATCTACACGAATAGTCTACAAATCACATTTAAGTGCCTGGCACAGGATTTATCGAGCAACCACCTTCACAATTCTCTATTATTCCAACCTCGTACACCGCGCTGAAAGAACGAACACCTATATCTTTCCGTAAGAACTCTGATTTCCGTTATTTTATCATGGTGATTGTTTCTGCCTGTGTAGGAGGGTGTCAACATAATATTTTCGCATTCGGAGGAGTAAGTTGGTGATTGGAATTCCATGAGCAGATTCCGTCGCAGCGAGAAACACCTGTCCAAATCTTGTATCATTTCTGTGACACTCTCTCCCTTATTTTACGGCAATACAAACGTGCTGCCTTTCTTTGAACTTTCTCGATGTCCTCCGTCAATCCTATCTGGTAAGGATCCCTCGCCGCACAGCAGTATTCTAAAAGAGGACGGACAAGAGTAGTGTAGGCAGTCTCTTTAGTAGATGTTACAAATTCTAAGTGTCGTGCCAATTAAACGCACTCTTTGGTTAGCCTTCCCCACAAAATTTTCTATGTGTTCCTTCCAATGTAAGTTGTTTGTAATTGTAATTCCTAGGTATCTAGCTGATTTTGTGGGCTTTAGATTTGACTGATTTATCGTGTAACCGAAGTTTAAAGGAATCCTTTTAGCACTGATGTGGATGACTACATATTTTTAATTATTTTAGGACAATTGTCAATTTTTGCACCATGCAGATATCTTTTCTAAATCATATTTCAATTTGTTTTGATTTTCTGATGTTTTTACTAGTCGACAACATCCTAAGACGGCTGCTCAGATTGTCTCACAAATCGTATATATATATATATATATATATATATATATATATATATATATATATATATATATATATATATAAGGAACAGCAAAGATCCTATAACACTTCCCTGCGGAACACCAGAAATCAGTTTGTTTTACTCGACGACTTTCTGTCAATTGCTAGGAACTGTGACCCCTCTAACAGGAAATCACGAATCCACTCACATAACTGAGACGATATCCCATACGCACACAATTTCACTACAAGCCGCTTGTGTGGTAAAGTGTCAAAAGCCTTCCCGAAATACAGAAACACGGAATCAATCTGAAATCCCTTGTCAATAGCAATCAACACTTCATTCGAATAAAGAACTAGTTGTGTTTCACAGGAAAGTTTTCTAAATCCATGTTGACTATGTGCCAATAGACCGCTTTCTTCGAGGTAATTCATGATGATCAAACACAATATATGTACCAAAATCCTGCTGCATATCGACGTTAATGATATTTGCCTGTAATTTAGTGGATTACACCTACTGCCTTTTTTGAATATTGGTGTGACCGTGCAACTTTAAAGTCCTTGTGTACGGATCTTTCGTCGAGCGAACGGTTGTAGATGATTGTAAAGTGTGGAGCTATTGCATCAGCATTCTCTGAAAGAAACCTAATTGGTATACAGTCTGGGCCAGAAGTCAGCTTTTATTAAGTGATTTAAGCTGCTTCACTACTCCGAGGATATTTACTTCTACGTTAGGCATATTGTCAGTTGTTCTTGATTCGAATTCTGAAATATTTACTTCGTCTTCTTTTGTGAGGACATTTCGGAAGGCTGAGTTTAGTAACTCTGCTTTGGTAACACTATCTTCGATAGTATCTCCATTGCTATAGCGCAGAGAAGGCACTGATTGTGTCTTGCCGCTAACATATTTCACATACGACCAGAATATCTTTGGATTTTCTGAATGTTTGTTTCACTGTTTCTCCAACAGTGTTACGACGCGTTTTGTGTACCAAGGAGGATCAGCTCCGTCATTTGTCAATTTATTTTGTATAAATCTCTCAGTTTCTGGACCCGCCAGGGTAGCCGAGAGCGCTAATGTGTTTCTTCCTGGACTCGGGTAGGGGCACCGACCCCCGGTCAAATCTGGTCGGCGGATTAACGTCGAGGGCCGGTATGCTGGCCAGTCTCAGTGTGGTTTTTAGGCGGTTTTCCACATCCCGCTAGGTGAAAACCGGGCTGGTCCCCACGTTCCACCTCAGTTACACGACTCACAAATATTTGCACACGTTCGTACTATTTTATGGGTTACACTAGACGCAGACAGCTGGGATACACTACTGATGTCCCGGGGGGTTCGGGTTGGCGGCAGGAAGGGTATCCGGGCACCCTCTGCAACTAACACTGCCAAATCCGTCATCACACGGCCGACCCCACGTCGGCGCAGGACAAGACACAAAGAAAGAAATCTCTCAACTGGTGCCAAAAATATTTCTTTGAATTCAAGTCAAATCTGGTCTACACTTATGTTGTTAATTTGGAATCAGTGGAGATTATCCCTCAGGAGGGCGTAAAGTGAATTTTTATGTCTTTTTTAATAGGTATATTTTTCGTTTATTTTTCAAGGATTTGGGGTTTACGATATTCAATCTTGCTACGACAACCCTGTGTGGAAGGACAGGATATTCTGCGAAATTCTTAAACCCTATGAGTGAGTTGCGTTGGAGAGACGTATGGCAGCACATCCACATTCATCAATGACCATCGAGCAGTTGTGAATAGCGCTATTTGAGGGCTGGAAAGACCTACCACAAGAATTCATTACCAACCTTGTGTCAAGCATGGGAGCTCTTTGCAGAGCATGCATTTCCTACTATGGTTATCACAAACCCTGTTAAGAACCATGTCCCGCTTTTTCTAATGTCCAGGGAACAATCATGAATTGCGGTGACATAATTGTAACGATTTACTTTGAATAAAAGTATCATTTCTGTTCATCTCATTAAATATTTCTTTCAGTTATTTTGTAAAATGCATTTTAACCATCAGCAGTTTATTTGTCCCATTAGTCATCTGTTGGTTTCGGTAGATTGCTCTGAGCACTATGGGACTTAACATCTGAGGTCATCAGTCCCCTAGAACTTAGAACTACTTAAACCTAACTAACCTAAGGACATCACATACACCCATGCCCGATGCAGGATTGGAATCTGCGACCGTAACGGTTGCGCGGATCCAGACTGAAGCGCCTAGAACCACTCGGCCACTGCGGCCGGCCGGTTTCGGTAGATATTCAGCTTCAAAGGCACATTGGATGCTTTTAACTGTTGTACCCTGCATCGTGGATGATGGTTAATAACGGAACCAGAACAAATAAACAGCTGATCGTTAAAATGCATTTTCTAAAATACTTTACCGCTGTTGAACCTCTCCTTACAGTAGATTTTGAACCTCACCTTACGGAAGAACCTTTCAGTTATCTTCTGCATTATACTGCAGCAAAGAATGGTCCAAGTTTCGTAGAGCTATGTTACTTGGCACTTTACACATCATGCGAAAGTTTCTTTTGTACGTTTTGAACACTAGTATAGAGCTCTGACCTTACCAATTAATTCGATTTATGTCCAACTTTTAGAATATATTTTCTTTCTTTTGGCTTCGGGCAGATATCCGAAAAAACACAAGTTTTCAAAACAAATAGTTCGTGGACCCGACAGAAACTCTATTATCCTGTAATTGTTTTTTAGGTTCTGAAGAAGAAGAATTCTCTATCCAGGAACGTTCTTTGACCTTAATAATAACGAATCTGTAGAGAAAACTGTGTTGTGGCAATATGGAAAGAGCAGCGTAAACCGTAAATAATGACCAGGCATTGGACACGTGACGACAGCCGCAAGACAGGGGACGCATTGGGGCTGACAGTGCGTAGAGATGTTGCAAATAGAGGTAGCGGCGGCGGTGGCTGCGGCTGCTGTTTCTCAGAGGGAACCGCAAGCAGGGGTTGCGGAAGTCTTCAGAAGAGCAAGGGCGGCTGAGGCGGCGTTCGCTCGTCTCACGTATCGGCAGCGGCAGCGAGTGCGCATCAAAGAGGGGAGGGAGAAAGAAAGAAAGAAATGGAGAGGGTTGGGGAAGGGCAATGGTGGGAGGGAGAGACGGTGTGGCGGCCTGGCGAGACGCGTGCCAACTTCATCAGCCGGCGCCCCGGAATGCAATATCCGGCGTTCCGGTGAGAAGGGGAGGGAGAGCGAGAGAGAGAGGGAGAGAGAGAGAGAGAGACCCCCAGCAGAGCCATGCTCCGATCACATGAGGCTGTCCTGACGTCTGCTGCGCGTCTCTATCAGAACCACCTGCTTCTCAGCGTATCCAACATCAAATCAGGTATAAAGCAAATGTCCGGCTTTCTCATCAGTCTTTTTTCAGCGTAACACTAGCCGTACCAACTTATTTTGCATAGCACGTATTACCAACGGTGGGGAGGGGGGGGGGGAGGGGGCGAGGGGGAGAGGTGCTTATTTTTCCACCACAAAAAATAAGGGAAAAAATTTCGTTAACTGTTATTAACAACATCTTTGGTATTGACGTATAAGTAGGGTCCAGAACATAAAAATATCTCTTAGCTCAATTAGTAGTACCAACCAATATTCCGTAATGTGTGCATTGACAGTAGGGGTACCTTACGACCAGCACACAATTTTTTAAAAAAAATTTCTACGTACAGATTTCGTTAATTGTCCAGTTTCATTCATAACATACTATCTAATGATATACTGAGCTCTAATAGGTGATCAGAACTTGAAAATATGCACACGGAATTTGTCGTGTTGAACAATGAGGAGGTTTCTGCCGGTTACTCGCGTCTTTGTTGCACGATATTTCGACAGCGTGGCTTGCAGTCTTCTTCGGTGCTGTCTGATACTGAGATTAGTGGTTTTACTTATTTATTTATTTTGTGTGGCATTTCCGATGTACTACTATCCATGTGGCTGGACTCCTGCGGTGTGAAGGTAAATGCCTCAAGTTCATCATTATTTGTCTTAAGCATAGTCCTTGGCTGTGGGCCGTAGACCCTACTAAGGTGGTGAGCTTCAATTTGGCCACAGAGCCGAAGTACTCAAAGTACGTGGATGTCGGACATAGTGCTTCAACCATGTTGAGGGGTTTCATAATGGATATCTGAGTCTATTCCCTGAGTAACGGCACTTCAAGGTGGAGGTCCGGATCCTTGCCCGACAAGGAGCACCGATATGGCCCAAAACTACCGATCCTGGACTGTTTGGAGGAGGTGTAAGGATGTGGGGCAAACTGTATCCATTGTCAGGCCACTGTAAACATGTGCCAGGAGGATTATTGCAGAAAAAAGGCGGACCATGGTCCTGGTCTGTAGTTCCCCGCTGGCCAGTAAATCTGGGTAGATCTGGTGGAGAAAGTGTGGCAGTTTGATTCGTTTCTCTCGTAGATGTGTGCTGGAAAGTACCTTCTTATCCGGGATACCGAGGCCTTTAACTCTGTCCGTCCAGATCAGCGGTCGACTGTGCAGAATCAGGTGACCACGAAGATCACGGCGTCGTCGTGTGAATATCACCGTCTTCTTCTTTTCTGCACTGAGTTTAATACAGTTTTGTGCCACCCATTGTACAGTTAGTGTCAGTTGTAGCTAGAGGCCGTTGATAATGGCAGTGACTACTCGTCAACAAAGCCGTATCATCAGCAAATTGGGAAAGCACCACTCGCGACAGGAATGGAAGATCGTTAACGTACATGACAAAGAGAATTGGTGTCAAAACAAATCCCTGTGTAATGCCTTCCAAAAGGCGTTTGAGACTGGAGGCGTTCAAGTGGCCCCAGGGGTTCGTGACTGTGCGGCATCCCTCTTGCTCTCCAGCAGACTTCACACGGGAACCCTTTCCTCTACAAAGCAGACATTCTCGTTAGGCCGTCTCTGTCTTACATTTGGAAAAGTCTCAGGTGCCAGTTATGGTTTAAATTTCCCTTTCGTCTGCAGTGATGATTATGATGATGATGATAGGGTCCCATACTCCAAGAAGAACGTGGTGGTAAAGTATTAAAATCTCTAACTGAAGATTCTGCAATAAATAAAATATTTAATTAGTTCCCGACCGAGACGCCTTTCTTTCTGTGAAGATGTAACTGGCGATAAATTGGGAGATTTTCTCAGTTTTTACAACTATTTTGTGTAGCCCTAATGCTGTAATGAGTACTCTTCGTTCATGAATTTCAAACAGGAATTAACAACATTAAAGGAGCTGCAAATGTAGTGCCAAATGCTATTATCACGTCTTAATTTAGAAATGTCCCACCACGGTAGATAAAAAGGCCCAAGATATCTTTTCAGAATGAACTTCATTGCAGAGGGGCAGCGTGTCAAAAATTCAGTTTACAACAATATAAATGAAGGAATCATGTATGATTATTGTTTCAGCAGTATAATTTATAAATAAGAGTACAACATAGTAGGTTTCAGGAGGAGAAGTAGTTGTGGAATTATGACTAATGTTTTGGAGAGTGATCAGAGACAGAAGAAATTTGTTATTTGCGTCTCTACACAGACAGATACACCGTTAACATGACAAATTTCATTTTGAAAAATGGGTAGATGGGTAGAAGGTCTCATAAGAGCTTGTCAATTTTGTCGCGACGTCTCATTTTAGAGAGTGTACCGTATAATTCCAAAGAGCGTTGATGGCCTACTTTATAATATTGTCAGACCATGTGCAAGAGGAAGATGTAGGGTGTCGTGTTTTGTAATAATGAAGACTGTGAGTTTAAGTTGTGCGAAGCATTACTTAAAAAAAACATCATAAATTTCGAAACATTTATAAATTGCCTGAAAGATTATTTTCAAGAAATGAGGAGCCACGTAGCTCCTAACAGATAATAATCCAGTAACAGTTTAAGAGTGACTAGTTCAAACAGTTAAAAGTGTGTAATGGGATGAAGCATGTTATCATTTCGAAATTTCTTTCACAGTCGAATCCAGTGGAGGCAGTTAAAAGAATTATGTCACACGTATTCCACAGACAGAAGTACTCGACATGCAGAGGTGGTAACTGAATTTGAGAATATCTTGAAGAAGCTAGCTCATTTTAGTACAGGATTACTTCCAATAGAAATAATGAAAAGAGAATCTGAGTGTGAGCTTCTGCTAAAACCCTTAAGGACATATAATGAATACTCATATGCAGAGGAATGCTTTGATGCAATTTGTTATAGCGTGCGAAATAACAGAAACTCATACTCACGGTTACAAAATTAGAGATTTGCTTTAAGTAAGATACCTCCGACAGAAACTGAAAGTTCAAAATCGTCTAAAAAATTTATAGAATTAAAGCTTACACGACTGGGACACATTGCTGCTAGTAAACTATTCAAGGTATAAGGTCGTGGACCAAAAAATCATTCCCTTCCTAACTTTTAGTCCAGAACTGAGTTCTACATCTTCAGACCAGCGCAATTCTGGACGTCAGGTACCGAAGAGTTTCATGGACTGCAGCGTTATACCTCGAAAGATTTACCAGCAGCAAACTGGAACGCTGGTAAGTTCAAGGGACCCACACGATATGTGACCTCTCTTAAAATCTTTTCTTATAGTCCCTGTCACTGCTCATGAAAAAAGGACTTCATAATTTGGACTGTAAGGTGGTTTTATATCCTCCATGCAAGTTTTACAGGCTGGTGTATGATCAGAAAAGATTGAAAATAAATTTTGTTTTAATGTGATCACTAGGAAAGACGTTACGACGAAAGACATCAAAGCATTAGAATATCGTAATTTCTATGGAAGGATCGAGCCACGACAAAAATAAATTTTTATGATAATTAGCATTAATGACACGGGACGCCACGTAACAGAACGTTCTAGATGACAGGAGGGCTTAAATGATGACAATCGGAAGATGAAATGTCTAGCATGACTTTTATGTCATTCAGATCTTCGTACAGCAAGATCGACGACGGATAATAACCACAAAGTACGCATACAACGTTCAGAAAAGCCACGGATAGAAGAAAAGACTACAGTCGCTGCTACTGTTCGGCACCTATCACGGACAGAGCACCCGACGCGGAGCGCCCAGCACAATTCATGCACTCGTTCCACACTGGAATCGCAGTGATGGACTAGCGAGTGGCTCGGAGAGACCGCGTGATACAGGCAGCCGCCTCGGGGTCGGCTGATCGCCGTCTGGAGGTGCTTGCCCCCCAGGGCCCCCATCAGCCATCCCGTTTAGATGACCATGGCCATGCAGGAAGGAAATTCGGCGACGACAACTAAGGCTGCGGACAAAACAACTTCTGTAATGGCGCGAACGGACAACAACTGAGGGCCTGGAAGCCGTCCGCGGTCGGTAAGCCGACGTCCTCCTCGTCACCGATCCAGAGCTGGAAACTGCCGCAGCCCTAAGTGAAGGACAGTGACTTCGAGCGAAGGCCATCGGGGAAAGCGAATAACAGACGACGGTGAAAGACGATGAAGAAGACCAACTGGCGCGTGATATTGCCGCTAGACGCGTCGAAATCACGCGGACGCACAATGAGGATGACTCTTCTGATTTTGACAACGCACCAGTACCAGCCACCGAATCTGAACGATGAATACGCAGATTTTCAATTAGTCCGAAACAAATGAACTGGACATGAGGAAGAACTCGCAGGACACCACTGATGCCACTAAACGACAAATTCCACTACCAACCTCCAACCAACTCGCCCCCTCCCCCACTGCAAGTGGAGCGTGAATAAATGGAAGTGGCGCCTCAACCAAGAATGGAAGACGCACAAAAACCTTCCACCTCTGGCTCAGGACATCCACCTAACCTTCGACAGACTAGAATTCCTCCAATAACCAAACAGATCAATCAAAGCCAAGGGAATTCGATCAAGTATCACTTCGAAACCATAACGGAGCAACGGACAGCACTGCAGTTCTACCAGAACGTAAAAATTCCTTTCCATACTCACCATCCTCCAAGTGAGAAGATGGTCAGGGTCGTCATTAAAAATCTCCTGGACGAAACTGCAGAGAAGCAAATTGGGACTGAGTTGCACGCCATTGGTTTTATGCAAGTTGGTGCATCAGTACACGGGATTTGCACCAAGACGAATACATTAATAGCCCAACAAATTTACTGTGTATCACTCCATGTTGGCCAAACGAATGATTCGATTTACCGCGTCCGTCATATCATGAACACAAAAGCGAAGGTGGAATCTTACAAACCTTAGGAGAGTTCTCCAAAGTGTCAACCCTGCCAGCGCCATTTCGAGGCTGCAAATTACTTTTTACTTCCCGCCAGGTGCGTCAAATGTCGAGGGCCCCACCACGCACTGAAATGAACGAAAACTCCAAATCAAAAACCAACTTGCGCAAACTGCCGCGAAGAACACCCAGCCACCCAGGCACTTGGACAGTGTGACGGTACGTCACATAAATATTGACATTT
The DNA here is from genome assembly GCF_023898315.1 of Schistocerca nitens. NCBI lineage: Eukaryota > Metazoa > Arthropoda > Insecta > Orthoptera > Acrididae > Schistocerca > Schistocerca nitens. The sequence continues at coordinate 495,092,346 of NC_064621.1, forward strand.
TTAACGGTTGTAAATCGTAGTTTACGTATTTTATGAATATAATTAGTGTAAAATATATAGTTAATGTTGTTGAAACAACTCATATGCAGCGATAGCATCTTTATTTAATGTCTATGAGAATAGAAAAGGATCGAAGGAGACCTGATTGTACGGCCGAGGAGGAAGGACGTATTTTGTGGGACGCACACTGTTTTGTTTCGCTATACGGAAGGCAGCCATTGAGCGGCTACACATATTTTATGTAAGTTATTTGTATTTTTTGCTAAAATAAACTTGTTATTATTATTACAAAATGAATTTCTTTGTAATATTTGTCACCTCAAATGCTCGCAGTGGCTAATTATTTTTAATAATCATTTTTTCAGTAAGTTGCGCTGCGAGAAGCTAATCTTCCGATGCAGCCTCTGGTCGGCCTTTACGCGCCGAAGTATTAATTTATTTTTCAGTGTTAACAGTAAATGTAAATGCGAGAGATTTCGTTATAAGAACCTTTTTAAATCGCAACAGATAATTAATTTACGTTAAAGTTCATGTTTTTAAACTATTCAGATTCCATGAGTTCAGTAAGTTTTATCTTGGCCGCTCCACGGCAACAATCGAAATTCTCTCAAGCCTTGCTTTGCAATCAATAAATAGAAATTAACAAAATTACATTCAATTCAGTTAACGGCAACTATATTGTAGTCATCACGTCCAAAATCTAAAGTTGGTACATGAATAACTGAGGCCCTTCAAGAGCCCGTTTCATATATACTTATGCACGTAAGTAAAAGTGATAAAATAAAGGCAATATCCCTGAGAGAAAGAATCATGATGACAAATTAAAAAAATAAAAAATATATAAAAAATATATGTAATAATTTCCTTTGTATGTGACGTAACGAATAAAAACGGACGTCACAACAGGTTGCAGTACATTTCAACAAGCTTTGTGCACTTACACGATACACGACAAAGCCGCACGTTTACGAGTACAGCAAGTGGCGATAACAACTCCACCACTGACTCTAAATACAAAAAAGGAATTTCAAACCGATAGGCTCCATCGGCCTTCTCGGAGGACGGCATGGCAAGGAGGACGACGACCACCAACGGCAGCTCCACAAGAACGGTCTTCCGACTACACAGAACTTCTGAAGACTTTCTTTAGCATTTATGGTCTCCTCTCTAAGTTATAACAACAGACCGTACTCGCCATAATTACGACTACGTTGAAGAATTTTATTAAAGTTCCTACAATCTTCTCCAAATTAATGGCCCTTTCCGAAGGTGTCATGGCACTATTTGCACCTAGCTGTGGCCCATAGACCCACCATATTAAGGGACCACTCACTCTTTGTGTTTAATGCCAGAGGAGTTTTCAAAAGAAGACTGAATTGGAAGAATTTATACTTCGTCATTGCGTGCAAATTCTATTTGTTACTGAAACACACATAGCCTGCCATAGGACAGACTGTGCCAATGGCCACGATGGGGGTACAGCCATTTTTATCAAGAATTCCATCACGCATGCACCAACGACTCTCTCAGTACTGGAAACTCTGAAGCCGTAGCCATCACAATTTTTACCGCCAACGGTCACAGCACACTTATCTTTGCATACCCCATCTCCAAATTCAATTCACTGAACAGGATTTCTTGCCAATATTTGACAGATTTGAGAAAATCTTGATGTGTGGTGACCTCAGTGCAAAGGATCTGAGGGGAGAGAGACTCTATACTTTGGAAGAAAGACTTGATGTTATTACTTTCGTGACAGACATAAATCATATTCCATCGAACCCCCATCAAAGACTGGATGTTCAGTAAGTGGCCATGCTTAAGAATCTGAGGCTGTATTTGCAACTTTAGACGATCAACGACTTGACTTGGGCTTTACTTGGGCATGATTACAGAGGCTTTGCATTCGATGCAACATCAATCACAAACGTCCACAATTGGGATCAGTTTGAGCGGTGGCTGAAAAACAATGTCCGAACCAAAGCAGACATTTCATCTGCAGCTGGTATTCATGAAGCCGTTGAGACACTAACTGGGCAAAGTCTAAGAGCATTCAGACAGGCACCACTCACCATCACCTACCTCATGCCTTATCAAGAACACCTTTGTCCATTCATTCACGATTTGAAAACTCTCAAGAACAGGGCTAGGCGTCGCTGGCAGCGCTATCACAGCGGAGAAGTTCGGCGGAAGATGAAACTCCTTTACCGGCGTGCATAAAAAAATCGAGCTGAGATGTGGGAATACAAAATGACCACCTTCCTGTTCTAAGTCAGAAACCAGTGGAATCTTGTCCGCACCCTACAGAATCCACGACCACTTGTAACAACAACAACGCTGTACTATTGTACATATAATTTTTTTTCTTCTGATTTTCGATAAATTAGTGTAATCGATATTCTGATTTCATTTCTTTTCTTTTCATGTCATTGTGTTAAGAAAACTGTAAACAAATTTCGATGTGAATATTAATGTTTATGTCAAATGTCAAACAATATTGTAACAGATTTGAAATGTAAGAAACGTTGAATCTGTTGTAAGATGTTAAAGTTGTAATTGTGCGTCTGGTCCATACGTAGGCAATGTATTGGAATATGTAGAATGCTAAACCTCTGGTGAATACCCTGTCTGTAGGGGAGCGGTAAAAGGTGGATGGCAGGCGAGCGCGGGAAAATGCACACGGGCGCTGCACGGCATAACGGGCTCAGCAGTAGTAGTCGGAGTTGGGCATTGGTCTGAGCCACACGTTCTGGATCGAGGAGGCTCTCCTGGAAGACGTAGTTTCATTGAGCGTCGGATGTGCCGTCCCGACGCCTATACAGCATGGCAAAATTCCATAGGCACTAAATGGAAAAGAATTGCGACGCTAAGAAGAAGCAAAGTGCCGATACATCAAGAGCCATTGCTGTGATTGTATGTGTGCCCTGTGCCTCGCCATCTCGCTGCCTGCCGACCGCCGCATCGATACGAACAGGTTGAAACTTTTAGTACTGTATTCGTGTGGACCAGTGTTACTTTTGTTCCATACTGTTTAATAACAACTTAAATTTCACCAGAACTGTCCTATCATTTAATTATCCTCACAACTAACCTAGACAGGGTCCTATCCACATGTTGTGCAATCCGAGTGTCCCGAGATGAAGATTTAAAGTTTATGTTAATAATAATTACTTGCAGACCTAGCTGTGTTATAATGATGTTTAAAGAACTGTTTTTGTTAATGAATCTATAGGTAAATAACAAAGGTCTGACAAAGTGGGAAAATAATTTTGAAATTGGTTTAGTAATGAAGTTTAATTATTTTGAGGCAGCTATAATGGTAATTAAATGAGCAGGAAACAAGCTAAAAAGAGTAGTAACTCATATAGTGGAAATTTTGAGTGCTTAATGATTTCAATAAATTAATTGTTTTAATACAGTGATCGTAACAGTTTCAGGGTCCCCCCCCCCTTCTTTCTTATTCATTTGAATTCTGAAGTGTTCTAAACTGATTAGACCAGCAAAGTTAAAGCCAATACAAAAAACCAAACTTTATCAGTGTTTTACATTTATCAAAATTGACATTGTGTGTGTGTTTCGAAAGTGCTATTTCTAGGGTAACCTATGCCCGATTTTAATCAGATCAATAGACAGTACGAAGTTTCGTAGTAAACATTGTAGCGTAATGTTGTGTATTTATGGTTTATCCATATTGGTACAGAAAGTGAAATTATCAGTTCAATAGATTTTCTGGTTCTAAAATTTACCATATTATGCAGTGTTACTACGTTTTGTTATGCTCGAACGTACATCAACTTGTGCAGGGAAGAAACTCAGTTAATGCCTAATTAGGCTGGCGACCGTATTATTAACAAATTGGTAACATCTTCTGTGTTGTTTCTTGTCCGTCCTGACGTGTAGTTGCATTTCGGACTTGCTTGACGTATCATTGTTATTACTGAGTGGGTGTAAGTCTGATTTGCCTCCATTCAGGTACACGCGGTCAATGTCTATACAAAAATCCTTTCTCTTAAGGTGAAGCCCGTCAACTTACTATAGTACAGGCTTTACGGAGTATCGTGTGCACTAGCGCAGCGTTACACACTGAACCGAGCACTACAGGGACCCGCAGCACCGACGTGCGATCCACTCTCCAAAACAGAACTTTAAGCTTCGGCTTACGAAGCTCAGGACGATTTTTTTGTGGTTTTAGGGCACACAATTACAGTGGTAATTAGCGCCCAGACTAAATTATGAACGCACTGCGAGGCACAATGTTAAAACAGCTACTTCAGCCGTGTATCCACTCGTGCTACACCTTGTATTTAGATTGGATTGGTTTTCCTTTTCTTCCCCTGACATGTTTGTTTGATATGTTGTCTGTCATTAAGTGGCTGCTTGGTTGTATTTTCCCTCTGCTATCGATATCTGCGTTTGCTTCCGGGAATCTGCTATGGAGGAAGTGAGATCTTTGACCGGTTGTAATCTAGTGTGACTCTCCAGCGCGAAGCAGGTGTGGTCGGTTGTACGGTGTCGCCACGTGACGTATGTCGGTTGTGTGTAACGAGCGGGTGGAGTTGACGGGAGAGCTCCCCGCGTGTGGGTTGTATTCAGAATCGACCCACGAGTAGTTGCTGTTCATTTCACCTTGGTGGGACGTTAACAAGCTTCTCTAAATCCTCCGTTTCAACACTGGAGTTTAAAAGGAGACACCTAACATGAAGCAGCGGTCTCTACCCGACAACGTTGCAGAGAAGACGTGAACTCTGGTGGCAGAGCGTGTTGTCGCGTGACCGTGGCGGGTTGGGTACACTGGCGACGCGTGCGCGGTCGGATGTGTGGATCCTGGCCATCGGAGGTCGTGTACTGCCTGTTCGGGCATAATTGCAAGTTAATTTAGTGGAAGGTTTAATCGTTTGCGTAACTAGTGCTTCTTCTGCCTTGTGGCCTCCGGCGATTGGGTTTCCTGTCCCCGGCACTGGTGTAATTGAAGACAGTGACCTTTCCTCCTCCTCTCGTTACTGCCAGATGGGAGGTGTAGTTTTGGCAGTATAATTGTTTCACTATTCTGTCGTGTGTTATGAGTAAATTCATGCTTCTTCTTCGTTGATCGTGTGGTCGCTCATTCAGGAGTGTGTGGTGTAGTGTTTCCTTGCACAAGGTTACCTCTAATTCTGTCAGCACGTTAAGCCGTCTTATAACAAGTTTTCTCTGGCTAAAATTCGGTGCAGTGATCAGCATGAGAGTGGAAATTGTGTTTACGGGCCTATTTAAATTGGTCAGTATTCTGTCTAGCCTGAGCATCCCTGAGTGGGTGATTTGTGGCCGCCTTACACGTCCGTCATATTTGTTATGTTCTAATGCTATACCATGACACTTTTGTTTAAAAACTTTTTTCAATTCCTCCATTCCTTTATTGCCAGTAATGGTGTGTTTGGTGAGACCTTTGACTTTTTTTTTTAATGGCGGTGTTGGTAGCTTCACTACCTCACCGTACCTTATTAACAAGGTTCTGTATTTACTTTAGTAGCCTGTTTACTAATGTTCTTTAAATTTTTTAACTGTTGTATTGCTATAAAATTACTCGATTGCCGTTAGCGGTGTGTTTTGAAAGGCTGTTATTGCCGAATTGCTAGGTTTTGTGTGTGTTTTTTTAAGAAATTTTTAAACTGTTGCATTGCTATAAATACTTGATTGCCGTTAGCGGCGTGTTTTGAAGGGTTGTTTATTGCCGTACTTGTACTTCATTTTTGTTTAAGAGGAATTTTTTTAATTGTTGTATTGCTATAAATGATTTGATTGCCATTAGCGTTGTGTTTAAAAGGTTGTTTATTGTCGTACTGTTAGTTTCTGTAAGATATGAATAAAACATTTGTGTGTGAAAATCTCAACTCGACATTAAACGACTAGAACTTTGGCCCCGTTTCCCAACTTGTGGTGTGGCTTGTAGTAACCGTAACCACTACGTGTGTCACAACTAAAAAGGACAACACTATAAAAGGCACATTAACAGGCAAGGGATTAAAGGAAAACAACATAATCAAATGTCCTTAGACAGGTTTGTCAAGTGGATAAAACGAAGAACGCGAGCAGCTGCTCCTGGGTGATCCGCTAAAATTACATCCAGAGTACATGGCAGGCCAAGATCAATGTGCAGTGTTTTAAAATTCGGACAGGACGTTAAAATGTGGCGTACAGTCAGTAATTGCCCACATGGGCAAAACGGCGCCGGCGCAGCCGTCAGCAGATGGCGATGGCTGAACCGGCTTTGTCCAATCCGTAACCGGGCCAGAACGACCTCTTCCCTCCGAGAAGGGCGCGAAGAGGTAGTCCAAGCCGTGGGGAGAGGTTTCAAGGCCGGAAGCTTGTTTGCAGTGAGTGTAGACCAGTCGGCATGCCACAGCAATAAAATGCGCTGACAAGTGACCCTGCTAAAATCAAATGAAGCCACACAACAAGAAGCTGTCCGAGGCTGCAGGACCGCAGCCTTGGCCGCCGCATCTGCAGCTTCGTCCCAGGGATACCGACATGGCCAGGAACCCACATAAGGGTAGCCGGAGAACAGTCGTCCACCAGCTGCTGAAGAGAGCGATGGATCCGGTGCACGAAAGGGTGAACCGGATACGGATCACTGAGGCTCTGGATGGCGCTCCGGGAATCAGAGCAGATGACATAAGCAGAATGTCGGTGGCGGCGGATGTAAAGAACAGCCTGATAGAGCGCAAATAGCTCAGCTGTGAAGACCGAACAATGGCCATGGAGCCGGTATTTGAAACTGTGTGCCCCGACAATAAAAGGACAACCGACACCGTCATTGGTCTTAGAGCCATCTGTATAAATGAAGATCGTATTAATGAACTTCGAACGAAGTTCGTGAGCAGTATACTGAAGCTGGGGTAACCTCCTTTGATAGCGAGCTGAGAGCAAGGTGAACGCGAACCTGAGCCTGGAGCCAAGGTGGCGTTTGGCTCACGCTCACTCTAAAGGTTGCAGGGAGTGGAAAACCAAGTTGCTGAAGGAGGCGACGAAAGCGAACTTCAGCGGGTACCAGGGCAGATACATACAACCCGATGTTGTATAGAGGCGGCGTAAGATGGACGGCCGTGCAGAGGAGTATACAAAGCTCCCATAATCCAGCTTTGAGCGGACGATCGACCGATATAGGCGAAGTTGGACGGTTCGATCCGCTCCCCACGAAGTACCGCGAGAAAACGGAGGACATTTAGGGAACGGGTACAACGGGCAGCCAAATATGACACATGTGGAGACCAGCTAAGTTTCCTGTCAAATGTAAGACCTAAAAATTTTGTTGTCTCCACGAATGGGAGAGCTACGGGACAGAGATATAAGGACGGTGGGAGAAACTCTTTGTAGCGCCAGACGTTAATACATACCGTCTTCTTGGCAGAAAAATGGAAGCCATTGGCGACACGGCAGGAGTAAAGACGGCCAAGACAACACAGAAGACATCGCTCCAGGAAACATGTACGCCGCACGCTGCAGTAGATGGTAAAATCGTCCACGAAAAGGGAGTCTCATACATCAGCTGGGAGGCAATCCATTATTGGATTGATCGCTATGGCGAAGAGAGTGACGCTCAAAACTGAGCCCTGAGGCACCCCATTCTCCTGGCGAACGGCGTCGGACAGGACAGAACCCACACGTACCCTGAACTTTCGATACATTAAAAATGTAGGAATAAAAAGAGGGAGGCGACCGCGGAGGCCCCATGTATGCATGGTACGGAGAATGCCCGCCCTCCAACATTTATCGTAAGCCTTCTCCAAATCAAAGAACACAGCCACTGTCTGGCTCTTCCGCAAGAAGGTGTTCATAATGAAGTTCGACAAGGTAACCAGATGGTCAAAAGCAGAGCGGCGCCTACGAAATCCACATCGTACATTGGTAAGTAGGCGTCACCTTATAGACACAGCTGGTAAGGGAAATGGGTCGATAACTGGAAGTCAAGTGCCTGTCCTTCCCCGGCTTAGGAATCGGGACAACAATAGATTCGTGCCAGCATGTGGGAACATGACCCTCAATCCAGATGCGATTATAAGTACGAAGAAGAAAACCTTTACCCGCAGGAGAAAGGTTCTTCAGCATCTGAATATGAATAGAATCAGGCCCCGGAGCGGAGGACCGTGACCATGCAAGTGCACTTTCGAATTCCCGCATGGTGAATGAGGCATTATAACTTTCATGATTCGAGGAGCGGAAGTTAGGTGGCCTTGCTCCTCTGCCTGTTTTCGGGGGAGGAAGGCAGGGTGGTAATGAGCGGAGCTCTAAACCTCTGCGAAAAATCGGCCGAAGGCATTGGCGACATCCTCAGGGGCCATAAGGACGTCATTCCCGAGCATCAAGCCAGAAACTGGTGAGTGGACCTTAGTGCCAGATAGCCGGAGCAGGCTACCCCAGACAACTGAAGAACGAGTAAAACTGTGGAATGAGCTTGTGAAAGCAGCCCAGTTGGCTTTCTTGCTTTCGTTAATAATACGACGACACTGCGTACGTAATCGTTTATAATTAATATAATTCGCCATCGTAGGGTGGCGTTTAAAGGTGCGTAAAGCACGCCGACGAGCACGTATAGCGTCTCTACATGCTGCGGTCCACCAGGGGACAGGTACGCGACGTGGAGAAGAAGTAGTATGAGGGATCGAATATTCAGCAGCAGTTAGAATGACTTCCGCGAGGTGTGCGACCTGACTATCGCAGCTGGCGAAGTTTTGATCCTGAAATGTCGCCCTAGAAGAGAAGAGCCCCCAGTCTGCTTAGGAGATGTTCCAACTAGTTTAGCATGGAGATGGGGTATGATGCAAGAGCTGGATAACACAAGGGAAGTGGTCGCTCGAATAAGTATCAGAAAGAGCGTACCACTCAAACCGACGTGCAAGCTGGGTAGTACATTTAGAGAGGTCTAAATGGGAACAAGTATGAGATGTGTTCGAAAGAAAAGTAGGGGTGCCAGTATTGAGGTAGTCAAGATTGAGGTGGTTGAAAAGATTTGCTAACAGGGAGCCTCTAGGACAGGATGCTGGAGAGCCCCAAAGGGGATGGTGGGCATTGAAGTCTCCAGTCAACAAAAATGGTGCAGGTAGCTGAGCAATAATTTGCATCATGTCTGCCCTATTAACAGCAGACGACGATAGAGTGTAAACAGCACAAATGGAAAATGTGAAAATATGGAGAGTAATTCGGATTGCAACTGCCTGCAGATCGGTGTGCAGTGTGATGGGATCGTAGTAGATATCTTCCCGGACCAGCCGTCCGGGGTGGCCGAGCGGTTCCAGGCGCTACAGTCTGGAGCCGCGCGACCGCTACGGTCGCAGGTTCGAATCCTGCCTCTGGCTGGATGTGTGGGACGTCCTTAGTTAGGTTTAAGTAGTTCTAAGTTCTAGGGGACTGATGACCTTAGAAGTTAAGTCTCATAGTGCTCAGTGCCATTTGAACCCATCATCCCGGACCAGCAACATAACCCCTCCATGAGCGGGAATACCTGCCACAGGGGGTAGGTCAAAACGCACAGGGGTATAGTGTGCCAAGTCAATACGATCGCATGGGCGTAGCTTCGTTTCCTGGAGAGCTACTACGAGCGGACAGTGCAAGCGTAGCAGCAACTTTAAGTCCTCTCGGTTGGAGCGAATGCCGTGAACATTCCAATGAAGACGTGCCATTGTGAGAAGAAAAAGAAAAAGGAGAAGCAAGAAAGGGTCACCTCGAAGGCCGCTGAGGGCCTGGCTTCGAGCAAGCACTGCTGCCGCTATCAATAGGCGGAGAGTTATCGTCCATTTTTTCAATAGGTTCGTCGGCCACCATGTTAAGATGGTCGGCAGGAGGAGCTTCCTCCGCCGGTGAACGGCCAGATGTTCGGCTACCAGCGGTGCCGCCAGGCGAAACGGATGACGGCCTGGGGCGGCAACCGCTGGGTGGCGCAGGAGAAGAAACGCGCAATGGCGGAGAAGAAGAACTTGTCTTCCTATGAGCTTTCTTGGAAAGTCGTTTAGTCGAAGTACCGGTCGATGGCTGGGAGTTCGGGGTAAGTAAGAAGTCTTCACGAGACGGTTCCTTCTTGAAGGCCCGTGCATCAGACTTCTGGGTCTTAGTCTTGGCAGAAGCTGATGAAGGTGCTTGTGTCTTAGGGGTGACGGGAGGAACAGGAGACGTTGACCGGGCGATCTTAGCACTGGCGCGAACGGACGACCGTAAGGTCAAATCGCATGTCTGCATCGATACCTCCCTGATAGGCCGAGGAGAGGCGAGGACGGTACTGTATTTCCCCGCATGGAGCAGCGTGGGCTTCCTACTAGCAAAAAGCTTGCGTGGAGCCGAGGTGGACACTTTCTCTTTGACCCGAATTTCCTGTATACAGCGTTCATCCTTGGGGCAGTCGCGAGAGGACGCTGCATGGTCACCCTGACAGTTCACGCAATGAGGAGATGGAGGTGGACAATCACCTTCATGGGCATCCCTGCCACAAGTGACGCATTTAGCCGCATTAGAACAAGACTGGCGGGTGTGGTTAAAACGCTGACACTGGTAGCAGCGCATAGGTGTCGGGACATGGGGGCGAACAGAAATAACCTCATAGCCCGCTTTGTTGCGCGACGGCAGCTGAACACTATCAAAGGTCAAGAAAAGTGTCCGGGTCGGTACAAGGACATTGTCGACCTTTTTCATGACCCTATGGACAGCCGTCACGCCCTGCTCAGCGAGGAAAGACTGAATCTCCTGGTCAGTCAATCCGCGGAGTGTGAAACGTCCCCTTTGAACATTTATACATGATTGTGCTTAGCCTGACACACCATATTTTTAGCGCAACGCAATCTGACTTTCAATAATCCCTACAAAAGAATGGCCCTGACTGACATCTACCTTTCACAAATCACTTACCTCACCAAAAATCTTCGTTACTCGAACTACTGCAAAACAGCGAGCGCCACTACTGCCAGCTAAATAAAAGATTCAAACTACGGAAGGCACTAACTACTGATAGGCATAGTTAGGAAATGAAAGATTTTAATAGAGAACAAACAATGTATTTACCTTAATAGTTTTGAAAAATCATAATATACATAACAGATCATGACATCCAGTCTTACAAATTTCCAAACTCCGCCATCTCTCTCCCCACATCCACCACTGCTGGCGGCTCACCTCCAACTGCGCAACGCTACGCGCTTTTCACATCCAGCTGCCGCTGCCCAACACTACAATGGCAGACAACAATGCAAACTAACCACGGACTGCACACAGCAGAGCCAGTGATTTTCATACAGAGCGCTACGTAATGTTGCCAATAAGAAAACAAACAGCCTACTTACATAGCCCCCATGCTCCCCACAAAAAATTTTACAAATTGTTTTCGGCAGTGGCCAATATAGATTTGAAAAAAATTTTCATAATCATAATAACAAAGAAATCAAATGCACACACTTATTGATACAATGTTGGTCAAAAGCTAAAATTTTCTCACAGTCCATAAAGACAGTCCTGATCATTCATCACAGTAAAATTGCAGTGGTTTTTTTCCTCAAAGTCTGAGCAGTAAAAGAAAATGCACACGGAAGTAGTGGATTTCCATGCAATCTTGAAGAAGTAGTGTTGTCCTTTCAACGGAAAGACAGTGCTGACTCTTGACATGCAGACAGGTATTGGTCCACAACAGACCAAACCCACAGCAGAGTCAGTCGAAATTTTGAAGAGTATTTGTAGGTAGGTCATCACAGAGCAGACCCACTGTAGTCCTGGTAGAGATTACGGTATTGGTGGGCCACCAGAGGTGCAGACCCACTGCAGTCCTTGTAGAAATAATGATACTGGTGAGTCAGCAAAGGTGTAGACCCATTGTAGTCCTTGTAGAAATGGCCAGCAGCCATCTGTTGTGACTGTGCAGGTGCACAATCACCATTGAAGAGTCTTGCGGATAATATAGCAAGTCCATAACCACCACTTGTGCACTCACAAAATTTTTGGAATTGTCCTTAGAACCAGCAATGCTGTCATCCAGTCCCTTGCTGAATTATTAACACACGTGGAAACACTAACAGTCCCTACTTGTCTCATATTGTCCATATACTATGACCAACAGAAACGTGTGCAGTGAAATGTAACTTACAAGTTAATAATATGATGAACTGGTGTCAATTACAATTTTAGAACATAAGAATACAATAACAAAGGTACAAAATACATCATTAAATAACATAAAATTACAGATAACATTTGTAGAAACACAGGCTTTACAAAAGAATAGAAATAAACCTATACATCTGTGTTACAGGAATTATGACATAAGTAAATACATAAAAGATCAGAATAACTTTTTAAACATCACCTTCACACATGAGCATTAAAACAAAACAGAATAAATAATGTCTAAACATCTTTACAAAGTAAATAACATATTGTCAGAAAAATTCTACTATGTAACTCTTATTAGCTAAACACATAAAGACAGGAAAAAGACAAAGACACAAGTGTACATAAACACATAGCTGAATAATACGAAAGGAAAGACAGGGTTCGTTTTCAAGGTAACATTTGGTACTGCAGTCCAACCCAAAACTTCATTCCATAGATCTTTCGTCTTATTTCAACATTTGTTTCCACCAAAAAAATTCTATCCAAGCATGCTTTCTGTATTTATATGTTCACATATTTCTTACCTCATTATTTATTTTCCATTATCTTACCTCATCATTTATTTCCAAGAAAATCCTACCTAAACCTTTTGTCTCTAAACCCTACTTTTTTTGTTCATATCCTCTTTTAAATACTTTTTTGACCAACCATTTTCTTATAGCTTCTCAATGCATTTCTTTCCATTCATCACAACTCGTTCTCTTATATAGCCTACCCCATTTTAAGCTAACTTAAATATGAAACGTCCCCTTCGAACATTTATACATGATTGTGCTTAACCTGACACACAATATTTTTAGCGTAACGCAATCTGACTTTCAATAATCCCTACAAAAGAATGGCCCTGACTAACATTAACCTATACCTTTCACAAATCACTTAGCTCACCAAAAATCTTCGTTACTCGAACTACTGCAAAACAGCGAGCGCCACTACTGCCAGCTAAATAAAAAATTTAAACTACGGAAGGCACTAACTACTGATAGGCATAGTTAGGCAATGAAAGATTTTAGTGGAGAACAAACAATGTATTTACCTTAATAGTGTTGAAAAATCATAATATACATAACAGATCATGACATACAGTCTTACAAATTTCCAAACTCCGCCATCTCTCTACCCACATCCACCACTGCTGGCGGCTCACCTCCAACTGCGCAACGCTACGCGCTTTTCACATCCAGCTGCCGATGCCCAACACTAAAATGGCAGACAACAATGCAAACTAACCACAGACTGCACACAGCACAGCCAGTGATTTTCATACAGAGCGCTACGTAATGTTGCCAATAAGAAAACATAAACAGCCTACTTACAAGTGATCTAGTAGATACCACACCACGCGACGAATTCAAAGTGCGGTGAACCTCCACCCGGACAGGGAGCGTGTACAGTAGTGTGGCCCGAAGGAGTTTTTCTGCCTGAAAGGCATCTTTTTTTTTCTGTCCCTTCTCCTTATCAGTGTTTTCCACGTATTCCTTTCCTCTCCGATTCTGCGTAGAACCTCCTCATTCCTTACCTTATCAGTCCACCTAATTTTCAACATTCGTCTATAGCACCACATCGAAAATGCTTCGATTCTCTTCTGTTCCGGTTTTCCCACAGTCCATGTTTCACTACCATACAATGCTGTACTCCAGACGTACATCCTCAGAAATTTCTTCCTCAAATTAAGGCCGGTATTTGATATTAGTAGACTTCTCTTGGCCAGAAATGCCTTTTTTGCCATAACGAGTCTGCTTTAGATGTCCTCCTTGCTCCGTCCGTCATTGGTTATTTTACTGCCTAGGTAGCAGAATTCCGTAAATTCAATGACTTCGTGACCATCAATCCTGATGTTAAGTTTCTCGCTGTTCTCATTTCTACTACTTCTCATTACCTTCGTCTTTCTCCGATTTACTCTCAAACCATACTGTGTACTCATTAGACTGTTCATTCCGTTCAGCAGATCATTTAATTCTACTTCACTTTTACTCAGGATAGCTATGTCATCTGCGAATCGTATCATTGATATCCTTTCACCTTGTATTTTAATTCCACTCCTGAACCTTTCTTTTATTTCCGTCATTGCTTCCTCGATGTACAGATTGAAGAGTAGGGGCGAAAGGCTACAGCCTTGTCTTACACCCTTCTTAATACGAGCACTTCGTTCTTGATCGTCCACTCTTATTATTCCCTCTTGGTTATTGTACATATTGTATATGACCCGTCTCTCCCTATAGCTTACCCCTACATTTTTCAGAATCTCGAACAGCTTACACCATTTTATATTGTTGAACGCTTTTTCCAGGTCGACAAATCCTATGAACGTGTCTTGATTTTTCTTTCGCCTTGCTTCCATTATTAGCTGTAACGTCAGAATTGCCTCTCTCGTTCCTTTACTTTTCCTAAAGCCTAACTGATCGTCACCTAGCGCATTCTCAGTTTTCTTTTCCATTCTGTTGTATATTATTCTTGTAAGAAGCTTCGATGCATGAGCTGTTAAGCTGATTGTGCGATAATTCTCGCACTTGTCAGCTCTTGCCCTCTTCATAATTGTGTGGATGATGCTTTTCCGAAAGTCAGATGGTATGTCGCCAGACTCATATATTCTACACACCAACGTGAATAGTCGTTTTGTTGCCACTTCCCCCAATGATTTTAGAAATTCTGATGGAATGTTATCTATCCCTTCTGCCTTATTTGACCGTAAGTTGTAACGTCCCCCTCACTTATCGACCTTAATGACAGTGAAAAATTAAACCGCGCGTACCTAATGGAAATTTGGGAGAAGCAATCGTCACCGATGTTAATCTGTCGGTAAAGAGGGAGGAAAGGGTTACATCCAAATGAAAGGAAAAATTCAAATGAAACTGGTGGAAATTAATTTTGAAAAGGGGTAAAGTTAATAAAGAAAGTAAATGTGCGGTCGTCACGTTAACAATTAATTGGCGCTAATTAGATATTTGAGATTTGGGTGAAATTGCGGTCGCCAGTCCTAAGGACAATTACTATAGTAACTGAAAAAGAAAGGTTATTACACATATAATTAGCACTAGAATCATGGCAACTGAAGGTTGACACGTGTAGTGTGAAAACTGAAAGTTTGTCAGAAGTAATAAATTTCGCTACACTCTGACTTAATCTAGCAAAAGAATTAATAAAACCGCTAAATCGAAAGTTAATTTAGTGACTGAAGTTAATAGTGAGCTTTCTTTCTGAAGCACATCGAAATTCAGTAAAATACGGTTAGTCTTGGACTACCTCAACAATCATTTCAAAAGCTACTTGAATCTACGCAATTTAGAAATAAGAGATTTAACTTTGAACTTGAATTAAATGATTCTGAACAATTAACAATAGTAAAATTTAGTACGTACCAAGCTGAGCTGCAGTCACAGGTAAGCTAAAATACGGTAACAAAACTCGCACTCTTAATTTGTGCTTGTGTAATCTAAATATAGTAGCCAGCTATGAACACCTTAACTGAACTTTGAAATTAAAGCAGTGAAATCGCATGATGCTGGCATTTGAATTTCAACGACACTCGGGTTCATTCCGGAAAAGGAAGGGTCCCTGCTTGGTAATGCAATTGGGACAATGAGCAACGAAGGTTCATGCTACGTTGCTGTAATTTTGTGATTTGAACAGTTTGAGAAGCTGAGGTCTGCCATACAGTTCTAAAACTTTACGTGCTTCCAGTCTTCCCTGTTGGTTGATTGAAGGTTTGAAGCCGTCGATCGCGGAGGTGGCGATAGTCACGCATTGTCGGCCGTCGCTGTTGCAGAAGCTGGATGTTGGCGCGCCTTCTTCTCGACACGGTCACCAGGCGAAACGGGCTCTTGATGTGCGCCAGCTAATGCTTCCCGTCCGCGACACCGTGTCTGAAACTACCGTAGCAAGTCGAGCGCAATTACATGCTGTCAAACCCCGAAAGCGCGGCAACTCGCGGGAGTGTCACACAACACACCTGCTCCACTGCACTACCCCAGCCAGACTCTCTCTCTTCCCGCGCTGCACGCGACAGAGTTAACACTCCCAAAGATCCTAAACACTTTTGTTCTCCACACGACCTATCGATGTATTCGTTCGATAGCATAGTTTTCCCTAGGCCAGCCCAAGGGTATAAATACAAATAATATTTACAAAACCAACCAACATATATATATATATATATATATATATATATATATATATACAGTAAAACAATTACAATATATAAAGAGACAGAGAGACAGAAATGTCATATCTTCAGGTGACAAAATAAGGAAAAATCTATAGTACAATAGATGGAAATAGAAGGATATGCATTTCCGGCGTTACACGTGCCCCACATTGTCTGAGGATGTTCATGTAACGTAAACAGACTCAGAAAATGTCCCAAAAAGGAAAAAAAAACAGCGGAAATTCATATGCTCAAAACATCAAGGAAATTTAGCATTAGGCTAATTAACCATAAACCAATTTTTAGACCATAATAATTGAGTGGAGACACTCCTAACCTTATTCCACTCTGTCATCTTACACAAAAGAAAACAGGTTGACAATATATTAAAATTAATAGAAATCATAGAAAATGGTTTAGCTATTCAAAAAATCAAAATTCTTAACAGTATCAAGAAATGTACTACTACTTACAAAATTAATCAGAGTACATGGTCATAAAAAACAGGTATATCAAACTACCCAAATTAATAATTAATTACATAGAATACGTATTTTATATAACCTTTTCATAATTAATATTCTCGTCATGAGAATCCACTTAACGCTAAACAAGAAAATAATACACAGCAGATCGAAAAAAACATAAATATTGACAGCAGAATTCTTTCACATCAGCTGTCCGGGAAGAAAAACAACTCCGCCTTCCGTACCCGCAAGTACAAAGAATGCCGACAGCGGCACAAGAGCCAACAGCGGCACAAGAGCTGACAGCGGCTGCGCCTCGCCAGTATTGTTGCGCCCGCCTGTGCGGCACGCTTGATCTCACTCGCCCTTGTAACGGCATTTGCAGAACGTCCGTTTCACTGAATTCTTTCGGAAAAACCCACTCCCGAGTAATCTCAAGGAGTCCATTAACACTATCACAGTGGATAACTCAACACTGTCCATCATCACACGCATTTACTAGCCTGAAACTTACAACAGCGTCTAAGTACATCGGCAATGACTAGTAAATCACATGTTTATGAAATCTTACAGCTAGTTACAAAATCATATTTACATTCGTTAATCTACTGTGACTCAGCTGAAAACTTAAACTAGCAGCTTGGATTTTTAAATTGATTAATATTCAGTAACTCTTAAATCATTTAATCAACATTAATTACTTATTAATTACAACTTCTTTAATGACCTCTAGGTCAGGCAAAAGCATGGCAATCTAGCAAATCGTTTAAATCTTACACTCTATATTTACATACTGTACAAATTACCCTTTCTGTGGTATTAATCAATCCTAGGTTGGTACAATTTCAAGTCTACAATGTTCCGTATACCTAATAGTTTTCCAGAGCTTGGATACTCTAAGCAATAAGCATTTGTGTGAGGTATACCAATGACTTTATATGGTCCATTATAAACAAACGTAAATTTATAGATTTCATTGTCTATCTCGCTCGATTTCTCATGAGCTTTTACAGGTACTAAATCTCCGATTGCAAACTTAGCAAAACGCGCTTTAGCGTCATGACGACGTATGCGAGCATCGGCTTTTAGCTTCATTACTTCTCGCAAACGATCCTTTTTCACACCAATACTAATGTCAATCCGTGGAGGGAATTTGATTATCTCTTCCAATTCACTTTCTACACTTTTGTCAATGCCGAGATTCCTCACGTTACGGCGGTTCAAATTCATTTCTACGTCAATGTCATCTGGCCAGTTAACAATGTGTATAGGCTGGTATTGCCTATGCACACCGTCAAAACTAACTACTATTGCTTTATCTTGTGACGTACATGTCAAAGTTTTGGTTTCGCAATTAGTCACTGCACGGTACTTTAATAGCCAATCTAACCCGATAATTACTTCCGTAGTTAAGTCTGGCACGACGACAAACTCTTGTTCAAATCGTGCCCCACATATCTCGAAGTTGACAAAAATCTGTTTTGTGACCGGTTTACTGGCCTTCCCAGTAGCACCGATAATTTACACTCCTGTTACTGGCATAACTATGATGCCAGGTCTGTCTTTCAGTAACTCAAATGTTTTCCCAGATACAGCACTCCATTCAGCATTGGTGTCAATCAACACGTTTAGTTGTAGGCCGTGCATATTAACAGACACTACTATCTGTCTACACTTGTCCTCGACTGTTTCTTTATTTTCCCACAGTAAATCCTCGTCTATATCCAGGTCATTCCAGAAAAAACCATCCGGCTTTGATCCTAAATCCGGCTTATCTGTCGGCCTTTTCAGCCTCTGTTCACATACAGTTTTAATTTCAACACGTTTGTCCTGAGGCTTAGTCTGTAGCTTCGCCTCCAATACCGAAACCTTTTCCTGGAACTCGTCAACTAGTGAGTGTTGCTTTGCTATCAATTCATTAATTGTCACCTTCGTTGATTCCTCTTTGGTCAGATTGATCTCATCTGCCAATCTACCTGGAGGAATGTGCCCAGTAGTATCTGCAATTACTTCCTCTAGATCTGCGCAACCCACACTGCTATCGTCTGACCGTATAATGTCAGCTCTAACCTCATACACGCTGTAATCTATGTGATTTTCTACCAATCGTGTCCGGCTATCACTAAAATTTTCGCTATCTTTCTCCTTAATACTCTCGCAATGTTTAAACTGGAGGTTTGCGTCGGATGGGTCGGCTACTTCTACCACTATAACTTTCGGTAAAGTCTGCCGGTTAGGGCCAGAACTTTCCGTTACTACTTCAACATCCAACTCCTGCGGGACGAAACACGACGATTCTTGCTCGTGCTCCCCATTAACATCAACTATTTCTAGTAAAGTCTGCCGGTTAGGGCCAGAACTTTCTATCACTTCACAAATACTATCTTCCTGTGGGACGAGACGCGGCAAATCCTGTCCGCGCTCCCCATAAACACTTCTCCCGTACAGGCCCCTATAATCTCTTAGTTCGTCGTATAAGCGACCGAACTGCCTTAACCAGACCTCATCCCTCTCTGCATCCCTCGCTCAATGACGAACGTGTTTTCCGACATCTGGTCCTCTCTCAACAATTGCGAATCATTCTTAAACTCAATCTTCATTTCCGCTGTGGGTGTTACAGCTGCCACTTTATAATCGTTTTCCGGAACACTACTTAAAATGTTCTCACTGACAGTGAATGTATTTTCTACCGCCGTGTCTACAGCTGATCTACTACTTGTGGGCGCACTCCTTTCTCCTAACACTGGCACACTCTCCCGCCGTTGAATATTCCATACGGAATTTTCATAACGACGAAACCTAGGTTTTCTCCTGTTATTGGGCCTCCAAAATTTCTCCACGCCCAGTCGGCCCCTCACCGGCGCGGCTAATGGTTTCCCTGTCTCGTCCCAGCAGATCTGCTCCCCGGATGCTGCTGAGGCGGCTGATCACACCCTCTGGCGTTATTACTATTCTGCGAAGCCCGTATCACGCTAGTATGATACTGGTTTCCGTCATTCCTGTTATTATTTGCATTGTACCGATTGTCATTACGGCCCGAACCACTATTGTTATTGCTGCCAAGATTGCGGTATGCATTATTCCTATAGTTATCATTGTTGTGGTTGCTGTGGTACCCGTTGTTGTTACCACGGCCTCTGCCACTATCGCGATTATTGCGCCAATTGTCCTCGTCCTCAACTCTTTCCAGGAAATCATTGATTGTCCTGTAATTGCTTCCTATGTAGCGTTTTGTGTCATCTGGAAGCTTCTTGTAGAGTTCCCAGGCTATTTCGGATTCCGTGCGGCGATCGCGCAAATATTCCAACTTGCGGATCCAGCCCTCACAAAACTCCTTCATCGAGCCGCTCGAATTCGCATCGAACGGCCTCGATACGACAAATTCGCGCTAGACACTTTGCTGTTTTTGCTCTGACCAGTATTTAGCCAGAAACTAATTTTTAAACTCGTCAAAAGTCAGGTTGGTAATGTTGAGGTTTAAGCCCTAACGCTTGGCATCACCAGCCAACACATCAATAACCGCATTAATTTTTCCCTCATTAGTCCATGATCTGGGTATATCTCTTTCACAATTTTTAATGAAATCCGTCGGGTGTATACCGCCTTTTTTCAAGGGGTCGAACCGCTCCTCTTTCGTCAACAATTCCGAACTACGAGTATGTGCACAGATTGGCACGTAGCTCTGTTTTTCGTCAAGTTTCTTTTCTAATTCCGACACTCTCGTAATTACTTTGCAAGTGGTTGTCGCAAGCGTTTCCACTTCCCTCTTTTTCTCTTCGCAGGTATTAGACTGCTTCGTCACTTTGGTATCTACTTCGGATACTAAAACCTTTAAAGTTTCCACCTTCTTTTGATCCTCTTTTTTCACTAATTGAATTTGTTTCGTCACCTTATTCTCGATGATCGGAGCAACTGCTTCGCCTACACTTTTCTCGATTCTGCTAATTTCGGAATAAAAACGAGTATTTATGCTCGCAATTTCCGCCTGAACGCCTTTCATTTCCTGTTTAAGATTACCGATTTCGGTATTAATTACAACAATATCTTCTTTGATATTATCAACTTTTGTGTTAAGAACTCCAACATTGTTGTTAACAACATTAATAGCTTTGTTCTGATTGTCTAGCTTCCGCTCAATTTTTTCAGACTGACTCGTGTTTTCGTTAATCAAAACATTCAATAAATCAGTTAAATTCCCGTAAACTACCGGTTTTACTTTCGTAGTGGCTTCCTCTTTAATTGTCCCCACGTATTCGTCATCAAGGGATTCACATTTGATTTTCACTTCCGATTCCGAAACATTTTCTAAAGTTTGGAATTCCATTCCTGCTCTTTGTTGCGTTTCGGCGGTCGCGTCTTTTATGCTAGCCGCAGTAAACAGTAAAACAATTACAATACATAAAGAGACAGAAATGTCATATCTTCAGGTGAGAAAATAAGGAAAAATCTATAGTACAATAGATGGAAATAGAAGGATATGCATTTCCGGCGTTACAGAGTCCTCCAAAGGTCTTTTAAATTCCGATTCTAATACTGGATCCCCTATCTCTTCTAAATCGACTCCTGTTTCATCTTCTATCACATCAGACAAATCTTCACCCTCATAGAGGCTTTCAATGTATTCTTTCCACCTATCTGCTCTCTCCTCTGCATTTAACAGGGGAATTCCAGTTGCACTCTTAATGTTACCACCGTTGCTTTTAATGACACCAAAGGTTGTTTTGACTTTCCTGTATGCTGAGACTGTCCTTCCGACAATCATATCTTTTTCGATGTCTTCACATTTTTCCTGCAGTCATTTCGTCTTAGCTTCCCTGCACTTCCTATTTATTTCATTCCTCAGCGACTTGTATTTCTGTATTCCTGATTTTCCCGGAACATGTTTGTACTTCCTCCTTTCATCAATCAACTGAAGTATTTCTTCTGTTACCCATGGTTTCTTCGGAGCTACCTTCTTTGTACCTATGTTTTCCTTCCCAACTTCTGTGATGGCCCTTTTTAGAGAAGTCCATTCCTCTTCAACTGTACTGCCTACTGCGCTATGCCTTATTGCTGTATCTATAGCGTTAGAGAACTTCAAACGTATCTCGCCATTCCTTAGTACCTCCGTATCCCACTTCTTTGCGTATTGATTCTTCCTGACTACTGTCTTGAACTTCAGCCTACTCTTCATCACTACTATATTGTGATCAGAGTCTATATCTGCTCCTGGGTATGCCTTACAGGCCAGTATCTGATTTCGGAATCTCTGTCTGACCATGATGTAATCTAATTGAAATCTTCCCGTATCTCTCGGCCTTTTCCAAGTATATCTCCTCCTCTTGTGATTCTTGAACAGGATATTCGCTATTACTAGCTGAAACTTGTTACGGAAGTCAATTAGTCTTTCTCCACTTTAATTCCTTGTCCCAAGCCCATATTCTCCTGTAACCTTTTCTTCTACTCCTTCCCCTACAACTGCAATCCATTCGCCCATGACTATTAGATTTTCGTCCCCCTTTACATACTGCATTACCCTTTCAATATCCTCGTACACTTGCACTATCTGTTCATCTTCAGCTTGCGACGTCGGCATGTATACCTGAACTATCGTTGTCGGTGTTGGTCTGCTGACTATTCTGATTAGATCAACCCGGTCACTGAACTGTTCACAGAAACACACCCTCTGCCCTACCTTCCTATTCATAACGAATCCTACACCTGTTATACCATTTTCTGCTGCTGTTGATATTACCCGATACTCATCTGACCAGAAATCCTTGTCTTCCTTCCACTTCACTTCACTGACCCCTTCTACATCTAGATCGAGCCTTTGCATTTCCCTTCTCAGATTTTCTAGTTTCCCTACCACGTTCAAGCTTCTGACATTCCACGCCCCGACTCGTAGAACGTTTTCCTTTCGTTGATTATTCAATCTTTTTCTCATGGTAACCTCTCCCTTGGCATTCTCCTCCCGGAGATCCGAATGGGGACTATTCCAGAATCTTTTGCCAATGGAGAGATCATCATGATACTTCTTCAATTACAGGCCACATGTCCTGTGGATACACGTTACGTGTCTTTAATGCAGTGGTTTCCATTGCCTTCTGCATCCTCATGTCGTTGATCATTGCTGATTCTTCCGCCTTTAGGGGCAATTTCCCACCCCTAGGACAAGAGAGTGCCCTGAACCTCTATCCGCTCCTCCGCCATCTTTGACAAGGCCGTTGGCAGAAAGAGGTTGACTTCTTATGCCTGAAGTCTTCGGCCGCCAATGCTGATTATTTATCAAAATTTAGGCAGTGGCGGTGATCGAACCCGGGACCGAAGACGTTCTGATTATGAATCAAAGACGCTACCCCTAGACCACGGGTACTCCCTTCTGAAAAACAAAAGGGTTGACAGATGAAAAATCCTGTCCGTCCTCAGTTCGAGAAACTACGAGGAACTTTGGGGCAGGCGGTAGTACCTTTGTCACTGGTGGCTGGTCTGGTTTCCGTTTTTGGGCAGAAGTCGAAGAAGAGAAATCCATTGCGGATGAATCAGCCATGGTTTCCAGCGTCCCCGATGGCGCGCTCCTTCGTTGTGGGGACCCTCTCAGAGAGCGCTCCTGCCTTAGGTGAATGTTTACACCTCAGGTCACACCTCCCGAGAAACGGACGGAGGGACCAATCGGCATCGTCGGAAGGTGTCAGCTCGGGCCTGGCCTTTACCAGGGGGTACGCACGGGCCCTACTTGTCTACCCAGGGAGGGGAAGTACTCTTTACCCCGTCACCGGCTACCCGTGCGAACGCGTGGGTCGGCCTTCAGGCTTGCACAGGAAGGAAAGAAGAATAGGAAAAAAAGGGAGAGAGGTAGAGAAAGGACAAACGCCGAGGCGGAGACCATAGTGTGGACAAGAAGGCAAGGAGAAGAAGGCAAGGTAAAAAGTAAGGAAGACAGTGAGTGAGGTAGAAGGACAAAGGAAGGAAACAAACAAAGGAAGGAAGAAACCAGAATAAGCGAAAACCAAAATGAAACCAAAATGACCACAAATGTAAGTCTTTGAACCGTCCGTCTCCAGACGCAGGTGCAAACTACCCCCTTGAGCACGAGGGACTCGTTTTAGTCGCCTCTTAACAGGCAGGAATACCTCGGGCCTATTCTTACCCCGGATCCGCAGGGGGGAGCGCAGGACGCTGTGGGCATCCCAGAGGCTGATGGCGGTGTAGATGGGACCATGCAAACAGCACAATCAATCAGGAAGAATGATTCTTCAACTACTCCCGGCGTATTTCTTGCTTGAACCGTCCACGGATGTATTGCCGGTCCATAGTGTCCAACGGGCACTATATTTCGGCGATCAGACATGTCGCCATCGTCAGGTGCGCTGACGAACTGAGCTCCTGAGGGCGGGCGGCTGTCCTAAATCCCCTTCCGCCGCGAGACGTTCTCTCCGTGGTCCGCGCCCGCGAGCGCGCTTCGGCGGTCGCTGAGAGGCTGGCGTCGACTGCAAAGCTGCAGACAGTCCAGAACAAGGCGCTTAGGTTAGCGCTTCACCTGGCACGAGAATTCAGCACAGGAGAACTCCACAGAGTAGCAGGAGTCCCGCTGCTCAAACACCGATTCCGGTAGGCGGCGCATCGTTTTTACGCGCCCGCCTGGATGTCGGAGGACGACCTTATACGCAACTTGGGAAACCAAATGCACTGACGCCCGACCACAAGGTGGCCACACCTATTGCTGGAGTGAAGGCACGCCGCAGCATGAGCCAGATGAAGTAAACGAAGAAACGCAACCCTGAGGAAGATTACGACGAGAGGACAACTTCCAACACACCCAGGCAGAAGTAGGAAAGGCGTGATCCGCTCACCCTACAACACACCGGAGTACGAAGATCCGTGAATGTACGTAGCGTAGGCTGGCGTCGATGCCTGTGGTGGCGTCGCTGTAACTGCCTCGTCCGCTCTGGTCGCTCGTTCGTTTTCTTTGCTGAGCCTCTTTTTAATTAGACTCAGTGCTGGTTCCCATGCCTTGCTGAGGCTATAGCCGCAATCTCTGTTGATTAGTCCGTCCCTGGTACGAATTTCGATAGCCTCTCTAACGACGCTGTCCCAGTATTTAGATGTCTGTGCCAACATCTAAACATCAGTCAGACTTTCAAATACACTGGGCTTGGATATTTTTGCTGTGTGGCACATACTGTACCCCAATTTAATTAAAAATACTGTCATTCTGACGAGGTTATCCCGGAGGTCTCCCTCGTTTTAATTCACATTCTTGATCTGGAAATCACCACCCAAATTTTCCCGATTAAAACTCCATTTTCCACACTAACGGTCCGCTTGGTATTTGGCTGGAAATTCCCTACCTGCATCATGGGTCATTACTGTAACTGCCCGGCCTGCGTACATCTACATCTACATGACTACTCTGCAATTCACATTTAAGTACTTGGCAGAGGGTTCGTCGAACCACAATCATACGATCTCTCTACCATTCCACTCCCGAACAGCGCGCGGGAAAAACGAACACCTAAACCTTTCTGTTTGAGCTCTGATTTCTCTTATTTTATTTTGATGATCATTCCTATCTATGTAGGTTGGGCTGAACAAGATATTTTCGCATTCGGAAGAGAAATTTGGTGACTGAAATTTCGTAAATAGATCTCGACGCGACGAAAAACGTCTTTGCTGTAATGACTTCCATCCCAATTCGCGTATCATATCTGCCACACTCTCTCCCCTACTACGTGATAATACAAAACGAGCTGCCCTTTTTTGCACCCTTTCGATGTCCTTCGTCAATCCCACCTGGTAAGGATCCGACACCGCGCAGCAATTTTCTAACAGAGGACGAACGAGTGTAGTGTAAGCTGTCTCTTTAGTGGACTTGTGGCATCTTCTAAGTGTCCTGCCAATGAAACACAACCTTTGGCTCGCCTTCCCCACAATATTATCTATGTGGTCTTTCCAACTTAAGTTGTTCGTAATTTTAGCACCCAGGTACTTAGTTGAATTGAGAGCCTTGAGAATTGTACTACTTATCGAGTAATCGAATTCTAACGGATTTCTTTTGGAACTCATGTGGATCACCTCACACTTTTCGTTATTTAGCGTCAACTGCCACCTGCCACACCATAGAGCAATCTTTTCTAAATCGCTTTGAAACTGGTACTGGTCTTCGGATGAGCTTACTAGACGGTAAATTACAGCATCATCTACGAACAACCTAAGAGAACTGCTCAGATTGTCACCCAGGTCATTTATATAGGTCAGGAACAGCAGAGGTCCCAGGACGCTTCCCTGGGGAACACCTGATATCACTTCAGTTTTACTCGATGATTTGCCGTCTATTACTACGAACTGCAACCTTCCTGACAGGAAATCACGAATCCAGTCGCACAATTGAGACGATACCCCATAGGCCCGCAGCTTGATTAGAAGTCGCTTGTGAGGAACGGTGTCAAAAGCTTTCCGGAAATCTAGAAATACGGAATCAACTTGAGATCCCCTGTCGATAGCGGCCATTACTTCGTGCGAATAAAGAGCTTGCTGCGTTGCACAGGAACGATGTTTTCTGAAACCATGCTGATTACGTATCAATAGATCGTTCCCTTCGAGGTGATTCATAATGTTTGAATACAGTATATGCTCCAAAACCCTACTGAAAACCGACGTCAATGATATAGGTCTGTAGTTAGATGGATTACTGCTACTACTCTTCTTAAACACTTGTGCGACCTGCGCAATTTTCCAATCTGTAGGTACAGATCTATCGGTGAGCGAGCAGTTGTATATGAGTGCTAAGTAGGGAGCTTTTGTATCAGCGTAATCTGAAAGGAACCTAATCGGTATACAATCTGGACCTGAAGACTTGCCCGTAACAAGCGATTTGAGTTGCTTCGCAACCCCTAAGGTATCTACTTCTTAGAAACTCATGCTAGCAGCTGTTCGTGTTTCAAATTCTGGAATATTCCATTCATCTTCCCTGGTGAAGGAATTTCGGAAAACTGCGTTCAATAACTCCGCTTTAGCGGCACAGTCGTCGGTAACAGTACCATCGGCACTGCGCAGCGAAGGTATTGACTGCGTCTTGCCGCTTGTGTACTTTACATACGACCAGAATTTCTTCGGATTTTCTACCAATTTTCGAGACAATGTTTCGTTGTGGAACCTATTAAAGGCATCTCGCATTGACGTCCGTGCCAAATTTCGCGCGTCTGTTGTTAAGAACCCGTTTCTCTGCATTGCTGAGTGCGAATCTCCTATGTGTGGTAACACTATTGAAATGCATTCTGATTTCTAAACTCACTTTGAGGGTTATCAGTTAGTTGCTCTCCTGATGAAGACAATGAAGGATATTCTCGAGAGCACAGATTTTCAAAGATAACAACGTGTCAAGTGTACCGAGAACTATTAATTCAGAAAATAAACTTATTTATTTAAGAAAAAATGAAATTGAACATCTTATTCGAATGGATGTCATAAGGTAAGTTTCTATATTTCGCAAAACAAAATAGAGTGAACAGCTAGCGTGAAGTCCATCGATATGCTACAGAAAATTTATCACGCTGAAAGAATAATATGAACTTTGTGCATTAGCAGAAGGTAGTCCTTGAACATTTCATAATATGCGTGCAACAACTAAAATGGAGCTTTGTAGATACACAACTCAATGATGTGTCTTCATCATATTATAAACTGGCTCAGTGAAAACAATTTTCTGTCTCAGTAAGGGACGACCAAACGTAAGTTTTGTACTTGTTCATAATTTTTCACAAGATATGTCGTCTATTAACGTGCTAATCAGCACTCCAACTGAGTCCAAAATGAAATACTACCGGTGCAATCAGCAGTGCACTGAATAAATAATCCGATGATAGGGTGATCTGTAAGCATACGACATGTATTGACAATGAATTATTTAACTATACAGAGGAATAGTATCACAAGCTACTCAACTGTCACGATATGTCTCTACAAGCCATATCATAGAAACGGCCAATTTGTGAGCGTATTCTCGAGAAATCAATTAGTTTTTCTCAGAATTAACATCAGACACATTTGCTATTGCTCCATTGATAGGAGCAGAGTGGACGACACACTATACAGGGCCACTATTTAGTGAGCACATATTATGAAGTGCGTGTGATCTTGTTGAAAGTAATCACAACACGGTAATGCATGCTAGAAACTGTTTACTTAGCATTTAGTGCATTCTTCACCATCACTGCAGCTTTAAATGAGAGGATTCTCTTGGGAAAGTATAAAACAATAAACCAATTATTATTGTGTATTCATTATATAAAAGTGAACAGATTGAATAATACGTGGAATTAACACATAGTCATTATGCACACTCCTCATCAGGAAGTAAGGCATTCATACAGCAACGTCACACAAATATGTATATATGTATGTGGGATGTGGCACTTACAAACTTTTCCATTTTCAATCTACAATTGTTGGCATTATACTGTCTACGAAGCACGACGAAATATGGCAAAGCTGTGTTATAGAGACATAAAGAAGAGTCCATTTGATGAGAGCAGCTTATTAATTCTCTACAAATTAATGAAACATCAGTGTCTTCTCAACAATATGTACTTGAACTATAAACGGAGGGTGTCTCTCCAAATAGACGTCTGGTGCATTTTCTCAGGTGTTTCGCAGATGTTTGCAAATTCCATTTTTGCAATGTGTTGATGGAATTGAAGCAAACACATACCGCTTATCATGTATTTCATGGCACGTCCATTGTCAACGGAAAATATCCGTTTCTTTCCAGTCAGAAAAACAAAATGCTTTTTAAAGCGCAATTTCACGTGACCATCAGATAGAGACATCCCAGATTAGTCTCTTTAACGATCTGCATTAATAGGACAGTAAATCACCAGCACTCCAGCAACGACTGAGTGGCGCTGTTGCGTGGCTATAGCAAACAGCACGAGCCAGGGTCGCACGAAAGGCGGGGTGGATCTGTTTCACCATCCCCGTTAATACATATATCTAAACCGAATATCGCAGTACGCTAATTTGGGCGCTGCATATAATAGCTATGCAAGATTCATCTTTAAAAACGATTTTGCTTATGTCAGGAAAAAAACAGACGCTATCCGTTGACACTGGGCTTCGCATGAAGAACGTGACGAGCAAATTTGCTTGGGCTGACTCCAGCTACACGTTGCAAAAACTGGCGTTGTAAATGTCTTTCGAAATAATAGTGAAAATGCGCCTGACGACTGTTAGGAGCCGGCCGATGTGGCCGATCGGTTCTAGGCGCTTCAGTCTGGAACCGCGCCACCGCTACGGTCGCAGGTTCGAATCCTGCCACGGGCATGGATGTGTGTGATGTCCCTAGATTAGTTAGGTTTAAGTAGTTCTAAGTTCTAGGGGACTGATGACCTCAGATGTTGAGTCCCATAGTGCTCAGAGCGATTTGAACCATTTGAACCAACTGTTAGGACGGACACCATACACACTATCGGAAAAAATCTTAACAACAAAAAAATAGTTAAGGTAGAGTAATGACATTTCGGGAACACAACTGTGTATGTAGCATCTTTAAACGATTAACAATGGAAGATTACAGGTTATTGTAAGTGCGACATAAACAATGGCAAATGTGAAATGCTGGTGCAATAAAACTCCGTGTAACAACGAGATCGTTGAATCCAATCATGCAAACGCGCACTTGTTGTGCTGTACAGGCGCCAGATGTCAGTTTGTGGGATGGACATCCACGTCTGCAACATTTCGTCGGTTAATGCTATATGTGGATCACGATGGAGTTGTCGTCCGAAAGTGTCCAATATGTGCTCTGTCGGAGACTCATCTGGTGATTGAGCAGACCAGGGTGACATGACGACTCTCTGTAGAGCATGTTTCGTTAAAACAGCGGCATGGGGGCGAGCGTTATCCTGTTGGAAATACCTTGTGTAATGCTGTTCATGAATGGCAACACGACAGGTCGTATCATCATACTGACGTACAGTTTTGTAGTCAGGGTGCTTGGGATAACCAAGGGAGTGCTTCTGCTGTTATACGAATTTGCACCCCAGACCGTATTTCCAGGTGAAGGCCCGGTGTGTCTAGCACGCAGAAAGGGCAGGTTGCTGGCCCGCAACTGGCAGCCATATAACTAACACACGGCCATCACTGGCGCAGAGGCAGAATCAGCTTTCATCATAAAACACAACAGCCCTTCAATGAGCTCCCGCTTGACAACACTGATGTCGCAGTTGGCGATTGTTTGAGGTCACTGGAATACATGCTATTCGGCGTCTGGTTCGAGGCTGTCCTTGAAGTAACCGATTTGTAGCGGTTCGTTGAGTCACTGTGGTGCCAAATGCTGCTCTGATTGCTGCTTTAAATGCTGTACTATGCGCCACAGCCATACACCGAACCCAATAGTCTCCCTGAGTATCCGGAACCTGGTCTTCTTGCGACTGCACATTCTCGCGACAAACGCTGCTATCAGTCATGTACGTGGCTACATGGCATCCCAAGTCTCTCTGCAATACCGCAGAACGAACATTCAGCTCCTCTTACCCTTTTACACGACCTCATTCAAACGCAGTGAGGTGTTGTTAATGGCGTCTTTGTCACCTGAAATGCATGCTTATTAAATATCTACTCACGACCTCCAATCGAAAAAGAAACTAACGCTCACGCCTGTCACAGCATGTATTTAATACAAACCTAATTTGAATTTTCCTAGTGGCGCCACTAGAGCCAGGCCTATGAGACTGTCACGAAATTTGAATAGACATCATCTTCCCGATATACACCTACGAACTTTCGTTTGTCACACGAGTACTTCTCGGTGTTGCGATATACACTCCTGGAAATTGAAATAAGAACACCGTGAATTCATTGTCCCAGGAAGGGGAAACTTTATTGACACATTCCTGGGGTCAGATACATCACATGATCACACTGACAGAACCACAGGCACATAGACACAGGCAACAGAGCATGCACAATGTCGGCACTAGTACAGTGTATATCCACCTTTCGCAGCAATGCAGGCTGCTATTCTCCCATGGAGACGATCGTAGAGATGCTGGATGTAGTCCTGTGGAACGGCTTGCCATGCCATTTCCACCTGGCGCCTCAGTTGGACCAGCGTTCGTGCTGGACGTGCAGACCGCGTGAGACGACGCTTCATCCAGTCCCAAACATGCTCAATGGGGGACAGATTCGGAGATCTTGCTGGCCAGGGTAGTTGACGTACACCTTCTAGAGCACGTTGGGTGGCACGGGATACATGCGGACGTGCATTGTCCTGTTGGAACAGCAAGTTCCCTTGCCGGTCTAGGAATTGTAGAACGATGGGTTCGATGACGGTTTGGATGTACCGTGCACTATTCAGTGTCCCTTCGACGATCACCAGTGGTGTACGGCCAGTGTAGGAGATCGCTCCCCACACCATGATGCCGGGTGTTGGCCCTGTGTGCCTCGGTCGTATGCAGTCCTGATTGTGGCGCTCACCTGCACGGCGCCAAACACGCATACGACCATCATTGGCACCAAGGCAGAAGCGACTCCCATCGCTGAAGACGACACGTCTCCATTCGTCCCTCCATTCACGCCTGTCGCGACACCACTGGAGGCCGGCAGCACGATGTTGGGGCGTGAGCGGAAGACGGCCTAACGGTGTGCGGGACCGTAGCCCAGCTTCATGGAGACGGTTGCGAATGGTCCTCGCCGATACCCCAGGAGCAACAGTGTCCCTAATTTGCTGGGAAGTGGCGGTGCGGTCCCCTACGGCACTGCGTAGGATCCTACGGTCTTGGCGTGCATCCGTGCGTCGCTGCGGTCCGGTCCCAGGTCGACGGGCACGTGCACCTTCCGCCGACCACTGGCGACAAGATCGATGTACTGTGGAGACCTCGCGCCCCACGTGTTGAGCAATTCGGCGGTACGTCCACCCGGCCTCCCGCATGCCCACTATACGCCCTCGCTCAAAGTCCGTCAACTGCACATACGGTTCATGTCCACGCTGTCGCGGCATGCTACCAGTGTTAAAGACTGCGATGGAGCTCCGTATGCCACGGCAAACTGGCTGACACTGACGGCGGCGGTGCACAAATGCTGCGCAGCTAGCGCCATTCGACGGCCAACACCGCGGTTCCTGGTGTGTCCGCTGTGCCGTGCGTGTGATCATTGCTTGTACAGCCCTCTCGCAGTGTCCGGAGCAAGTATGGTGGGTCTGACACACCGGTGTCAATGTGTTCTTTTTTCCATTTCCAGGAGTGTATAATAAAACGTTCCGACGATGTTCAGGGACTTTCTGAACATGCTGAAATCTACTATATTTAGAGGGAGAATAACCTAAAACTTGCACCGGAAATGCTGTAGAAGTTGAAAGTGCTACTGATTTACGGTTTCCACAGAAATGGATGGTAGCCAGGCGCTCACGTTATTAGGCAATCAACAATCTGTAACGATAATTACAGTGTTTTTTTGTGCAAACATACAGTTTTTTGAGTGGAACAATGTCGACTGACAATAGAATGTCAGTGATGCTCGTTGCAGGTTTCTAATGCGAGATATCGTATTTTGAAAATTTCCCATACCAACACTGCGGTAGCACGCACTAAAGAAGAACGCAACTGCGCACACCAGTTGTGTGGATTCTGACCAGTGACGAGGCAATTGATCATCACATGTTGTGTTCAAAGTGACCACCGGCAGCAGCTGTACACGCTTCCAAGCTGGTATGGAACGACTGATACACATCTCAACGGAGCTGTCCGATAAGGCCGAATAATACTAAAAGTTGCATATCATCGGGTGTAGCTGGTATAGCACTGTTGAGACGTGGGACTTCGGGAAAGCAGGAAAGGTGGGGACGGGGCCTAATGAGTTACCGTTGGTCGCACAGAAAACACATACACTCTATTTTTAAAAACCAGACTCTCAAATATCATTTTACTACACTGGCGGCCGAAAGCCGTATAAGAGGAATTGCCAGTTATTGTCGGCTGAAGGCCACAAGCAATGTTACACACAATCTACGGCTGAAGGCCTGTTAAGAAGGTTGAAAATTATTCGTGTGCTGAAGGCCACAAGCAATTTCAGGATACACAAGGGCTGAAGGACTGGCTGCTGCCGGTGGAGGTTCGAGTCCTCCCTCGGGCATGGATGTGTGTGTTTGTCCTTAGGACAATTTAGCTTAAGTAGTGTGTAAGCTTAGGGACTGATGACCTTAGCAGTTAAGTCCCTTAAGATTTCTCACACATTTGAACATTTGCTGAAGGCCTGAATTACAAATAAGGTGGATAATTACACTTTAAAATACTAAAACCCTATCTAATAACATTAATAATTTGTAACAAGCTGTAGTTACGGCTGAAGGCCTGACTAAAACAGGACTGAGCATTATTTGTCGACTGAAGGCCACAAACAGTGTTACAAACAATTAACGGCTGAAGGTCGGAATTACAAGTAGGAAATAACATGTGACTACGAAGGCTTTCCCGGCGTAATAATTGATAATATTCTTCTCGGGTATGCAGCCAGATCATGACGTCTTCAAGACACAATATTTCTGCGGTCCAACTGGCCGCCATCATCAGGTGAGAGCGCCGGTGCACAATCTCGCCGGAACTGACTTCCCAGCGCAAGCGGCAGCCCGTATATAGGCCGCAGAAAACCCACAACGCGTGCGCGAGAAGGTGCCGTAGCTGCCCTCTAGTGCAGTAAACATGCCGCGCCGCCGGTGGTGGAAAGAGGCGAAATCGAGATATCGCTGTCAAAAATAGAAGAAATTTTAAAAAATTCTGTTCCGACGATTGAGACGCAGACCGTTGTTTTTTAATGTCAGATAACACCGGGTCCCAAGTCTTACTTAAAAGATAACCCTTGTCTCTATTAATAAGATTGTCAGATAAACGAATCTCTATGGATTCTTTTAAAACACAGTCCCAATAGCGAGATGCAGGGGCAACCATTTGTGTCGCATCATATTGCATTCTGTGTCCCTCGGTGAGACAGTGCTCCGCTACATCAAAAGTATTTTTCGTCCGCCGGCCAAGCTTAGAGCGTTTCTTGGCTCTGTTAAGGATGACTTGGGTTTGAGGAAGCCCGGTGTGTACAAGATCCCTTGCCACTGTGGGAAGGCTTATATTGGTCAGACGATCCGGACCATTCAGGACCGATGTGTTGAGCATCAGCGGCACACACGGCTGCTTCAACCCGAGAAATCCGCAGTGGCGGAGCACTGTCTCACCGAGGGACACAGAATGCAATATGATGCGACACAAATGGTTGCCCCTGCATCTCGCTATTGGGACTGTGTTTTAAAAGAATCCATAGAGATTCGTTTATCTGACAATCTTATTAATAGAGACAAGGGTTATCTTTTAAGTAAGACTTGGGACCCGGTGTTATCTGACATTAAAAAACAACGGTCTGCGTCTCAATCGTCGGAATAGAATTTTTTAAAATTTCTTTTATTTTTGACAGCGATATCTCGATTTCGCCTCTTTCCACCACCGGCGGCGCGGCATGTTTACTGCACTAGAGGGCAGCTACGGCACCTTCTCGCGCACGCGTTGTGGGTTTTCTGCGGCCTTTATACGGGCTGCTGGGAAGTCAGTTCCGGCGAGATTGTGCACCAGCGCTCTCACCTGATGATGGCGGCCAGTTGGACCGCAGAAATATTGTGTCTTGAAGACGTCATGATCCGGCTGCATACCCGAGAAGAATATTAGGAAATAACATGTTAAAACATCAGAGTAAATTTTAAACAATTGTGACAACTTGTCCAAATAAGACGGAGTGATCCACAGAAAGTGCTCCCTGGATCGAACTGAGGAAGGTGACTACAGCTGTGTAAGCGGTGAGACAGGCAGCCGAGAGTGGTACTCACGTAACAGGGTGGCAACCCACACTAGGGGTAGCTTAAGCGCCGACCGATCGATTAAACAATCCGCCTAAAGTCCGATCACCGGTACAAAGATGGAATATATTTAGGCACGGGCGAAGAGACGGACACACACACACAAGTGAAAGTTGCACTACTCGAACATCACGGTCCATTCAACCAAAACTCGCTGAATCCGGTCCTTGATGTGGTCTTGCACTCTCGTGACCACATCCTTCCGTCGGACAGTGCGTGTGTGTCGCCAGCTGTCGGGCGAGTACTGGCTGTCCGGACCTCACTGCTGCTCCGTCCCAACTCAACTCACCGGACACGCGACGACCCGGAAATACTAGAGGCCGCTCCAGAGATGGTACCACAGTACGCGCTATCGATAAGTGCTGCTGCTGCCACTCACGGAAAGACAATACGAGCAAACATAGTGGCGCTAGTGAACACACTAAGAAAACGAGACGCCACTATCGCTATTACAAGATGCCGAGCTATGAACAGCATGAAAGCGAGCCGCACACGGCTCAGTTGTACATAGCGTCTTGTAACTTTCTTCACAGGAAAAAGTATACAGGTGTCAAAGCTGGTGTACGGGCCGGCCAAGGTCCAGGTCCTCTGTGTCCAACCCAACGATTTGTAAGCAATTTGGGGAAGACATACCATAGTACTTCGTGCACTATGGGTGCCACAGGTTCCTCCCCGTCTGCAAACCCAAGCGCCCACCAGAGACGGTGTCGCCAAACGTGCACTTTGTTAGCTTTCCTAAAACCGTACGAGAGAGTGATACAAAAATTGTACGTTGAACGATAGTGAGGATCGAACCCGAGCCAAGGCCTCAGTGTACCCGTGCATTATCACCTACGCACTGAGAACAACTGTATCCGGTGGGTCGCTTGAATTTGGGCGCACAAAGGTCCGATTGGCTATCTTCAATGCTAATTAACTCGGAAATGGAGTATCGCATCAAATTGTTTTCTTAACATTTATTTCTCACCACAACTTACTCTGTAACATCCTTAAAAGCTTCTCAGGCTGTTTCTCACCTCCCTGTACAATCGTTCTTACTCTGAAGGAGAAAAATGGAAAAATGTCGTACTCGAAAGAGGAAAGACCTTGGCAAGTGTACGCCATTCCGTATTTCATCTCAAAGGCCAGCTTTATTTATCAGTTGCAAAAAAGAAATAAATGGTGATGATGTTTGAACTGGGTGTAGCCACCCTAAAGATATTGAACGGTAGGGCTGAGCCAGAAGGCAAGAAATCAGCGTTCACAGCTGAAACCATGTATAACTTTTAAATAAAAATCAACAATCTTATGACGTCACTAAAGTAGCTTTTGAAGACAATTAAAAAATTAAACTGTACAATATTAACGACGAAATGGGATTAGCAGCTGAAACCAGCGAAATATCTCTTAAAGAATTAAGAAACTAAGCAAATTTAAACATTAATAGGTATCTGAAATCAGCCATGCTGCATGTTAATAACGAAAAACTTAACGTTTACGAAAATTTTCAATTCGCTTTTAAATATGATGTCTTAAAAGACTGAAGAAGATTTGGTAACAATTAACAACAGCAACACAAGTTATGTGTCACGTCCGTTGGTGACAAATTCAGAACCAGGGGAAGTTATACAAATACAATTCATCCCCACGACAGGCAGGAGAATCCGACTCACAGGGTGGGAGATGTGAACACGCCACCCAGGAGTATGAACTACGATGCACTAAGAACTAAATTAAGAACACTTTTAACAACGCACTGCTTTTTAAAGGGCGGCACATAGTTCTTCGTTTCACCTTTTAAGAACCACATATAAATAAATAAAAAACAAACATTTGCCCGTCAGCGAATGTATTGATAAGCAACAAATCACTTAACAGCTGGGTACCATTCTGATTATAGGAATTAGAAACCAATAAGGCTTACATTCCCAAAAGTGAATTGGCAAACGTTTACTTGTGCTAATTATGCAGCAGGAACAGACATTAAACAGTGTTTTGTAATGAAGAAAATTTAAAATCTCTGATATCTAACATGTTTTTCAGCAAGAGAGTAGCCATCAGTAACGAATCAGAAGGCGCTTGCTAACGTAAACTCCGCTATTTCCAATGGCTAAGCAACCGAATCTCACATGTCAAACTTGGTTTACAAGGCTGCTCATAACAACTACATTGGAAAAATATATTTTTG
Source organism: Schistocerca nitens (assembly GCF_023898315.1). Classification (NCBI taxonomy): domain Eukaryota; kingdom Metazoa; phylum Arthropoda; class Insecta; order Orthoptera; family Acrididae; genus Schistocerca; species Schistocerca nitens. Next base: position 495,129,116 of record NC_064621.1, read on the forward strand.
TTTTAGCAGAATTTACCACAAAAAATCTCAGGTGGATCAACTAGAAACCCACCCATAATGTTTTACAAAACGTTAACTGAAATGATTACAGTGAAAAGTCACTCTGATTAGATTCATTCCACTAAAATGTTTCACAGATGCTTAACTGAAATGATTTCAATGAAAGGGCACTCTGATTAAATTGCACTAACTCAACTAAAATGCCCTCCAAATGCTTGACTTAAATGATTACAGAGAAAAGGAATTTTGATTAAGCTAGACTTGATACTAATGAAAAGGAAGAACAACACACGGTTCAACCCTCAACATGGTCCACAGTATGTCACTCGAAATGTGACAAATTTAAACAGGCAGTTCTCATTAACGTAACCCTAGCAGATCCGTAACACAAACCACGTAACTGTCTTTTGCCGGCCGCGGTGGCCGAGCTGTTCTAGGCGCTTCAGTCCGGAACCGCGCTGCTTCTACGGTCGCAGGTTCGAATCCTGGCTCGGCCATGGATGTGTGTGATGTCCTTACGGTAGTTAGGTTTCAGTAGTTCTAGGTCTAGAGGTCTAATGACCTTAGGTGTTAAGTCCCACAGTGCTCAGAGCCATTTGAACCATTTTTTATGTCTTTTATTTCACAAATAGTCTGCAATGAGAAGAGTTGTTTTCATTGAGATAAACTTCCACACTTTCGTAGCGAACCCCAAAACCAGCAAACACAGCAGATCTTCCGTGAAAGAGAAACTAATCGCAGCTCTACGAATTTAACAAAACGAGGCTCAAAAGCCACAGGAAGAGTCTCGCCAAAAATTCTGATGAATCGGTATCGCAGAATCTTCACACGCTCGGCACAAGCCAATTTCCAGAGTCCCATCGCCACCACAGCCAACCCAAAATTCCGTCTTGGCGGGATGAGTCTGTGCTTCGCAAAAGCCGTTTACTATCGCCTCCAGGCAGGGGAGCTAAAGCGGCCTCGCTCCCCGCAAGAGCTCCTTCCGATTCGACCGCAAATTCCAACTGTGAACCTTCGTGGCGGTCAAACCTCCTCGCGCGGAGAAACACCAAAGATAGTGCTCTGCTACCGCGATCTAGCGATCGTTTGATAGATGCGACCCGACATGGCTGAATGTCATCAGTTCTTCCTCAATAGCACAAGAAGTCTTATAGCAAATTGTATAACCTATGATCCCAAGACCTGAGTTGTGTAAGGATAAGAAATAGATAACTATTTTTTTGCTTTAATTATTTATAGGCTGCATAGTTTGGTGGTAACAATACTACCTAAGATTTTGGATACAAAAAGAGATACGTTACCCTCATAAGTGTGAGCATTCCTTGTAAAAATTTTGAAAGAAATGTAAGATGACTTTTGTTAACTATAGTTCTGCTTGTTGAAATACTACTGTTGTTTTTCTGTACTTAAATTACTACAAGTAATCCTTAGTGCCTCTGTATCGACGTCACCTGGACCAAAAACTTTCTTATTGACACTCAGAATTAGAAGGTTTCCTGGTACGGCAGAATCGAACACTCGACCACCTGCATGCTAACCGAAAACGCTATTCACTGCACCAACTGCACAGCGCTACTGCTAATTGCTGACAGAGGTGGTAAACGTGCATGTGATTACAGTGTTGCTAGACTGACAAACGTTAACGTCCATTTAATGCCGGGAATATGTGAAGGTCGAAATTTTGTGAGAGATATTTCTGTGTTCCTAGTATGTGAGCAAGTCCGAGTGTGCGAATATTTCTTCACCCTATATAAATATACAGGCTGTTTCACAATTCTTCCTACACACTTCTAGAGGTTATACAGGGCACCTGTAAGAGCAAGTTTAGGTGGGAACCCACGTCCGGAAACGTCATCTAACAACATTACAGAGCACACACACACACACACACACACACACACACACACACACACACACACTACTGGCCATTAGAATTGCTACACCAAGACGAAAAGCATATGATAAACTTGTATTCATTGGAGAAATATATTATACTAGAACTGATATGTGTTTACATTTTCACGCAATTAGGGTGCATAGATCCCGAGAAATCAGTACCCAGAAGAACCACCTCTGGCCGTAATAATAGCCTTGATACGCCTGGGCATTGAGTCAAACAGAACTTGGATGGCGTGTACAGGTACAGCTCCCCATGCAGCTTCAACACGATACCACAATTCATCAAGAGTAGTGACTGGTGTATTGTGACGAGCCAGTTGCTCGGCTACCATTGACCAGACGTTTTCAATTGGTGAGAGATCTGGAGAATGTGCTGGCCAGGGCAGCAGTCGAACATTTTCTGTATCCAGAAAGGCCCGTACAAGACCTGCAACATGCGGTCGTGCATTATCCTGCTGAAATGTAGGGTTTTGCAGGGATCGAATCAAGGGTAGAGCCACGGGTCGTTGTTGTTGTTGTTGCGGTCTTCAGTCCTGAGACTGGTTTGATGCAGCTCTCCATGCTACTCTATCCTGTGCAAGCTTCTTCATCTCCCAGTACCTACTGCAACCTACATCCTTCTGAATCTGCTAAGTGTATTGATCTCTTGGTCTCCCTCTACGATTTTTACCCTCCACGCTGCCCTCCAATGCTAAATTTGTGATCCCTTGATGCCTCAAAACATGTCCTACCAACCGATCCCTTCTTCTAGTCAAGTTGTGGCACAAACTTCTCTTCTCCCCAATCCTATTCAATACCTCCTCATTAGTTACGTGATCTACCCACCTTATCTTCAGCATTCTTCTGTAGCACCACATTTCGAAAGCTTCTATTCTCTTCTTGTCCAAACTGGTTATCGTCCATGTTTCACTTCCATACATGGCTACACTCCATACAAATACTTTCAGAAACGACTTCCTGACATTTAAATCTATACTCGATGTTAACAAATTTCTCTTCTTCAGAAACGATTTCCTTGCCATTGCCAGTCTACATTTTATATCCTCTCTACTTCGACCATCATCAGTTATTTTGCTCCCAAAATAGCAAAACTCCTTTACTACTTTAAGTGTCTCATTTCCTAATCTAATCCCCTCAGCATCACCCGATTTAATTTGACTACATTCCATTATCCTCGTTTTGCTTTTGTTGATGTTCATCTTATATCCCCCTTTCACGACACTGTCCATTCCGTTCAACTGCTCTTCCAAGTCCTTTGCTGTCTCTGACAGAATTACAATGTCATCGGCGAACCTCAAAGTTTTTACTTCTTCTCCATGAATTTTAATACCTACTCCGAATTTTTCTTTTGTTTCCTTTACTGCTTGCTCAATATACAGATTGAATAACATCGGGGAGAGGCTACAACCCTGTCTCACTCCTTTCCCAACCACTGCTTCCCTTTCATGCCCCTCGACTCTTATAACTGCCGTCTGGTTTCTGTACAAATTGTAAATAGCCTTTCGCTCCTTGTATTTTACCCCTGCCACCTTCAGAATTTGAAAGAGAGTATTCCAGTTAACATTGTCAAAAGCTTTCTCTAAGTCTACAAATGCTAGAAACGTAGGTTTGCCTTTTCTTAATCTTTCTTCTAAGATAAGGCGTAAGGTTAGTATTGCCTCACGTGTTCCAACATTTCTACGGAATCCAAACTGATCTTCCCCGAGGTCCGCTTCTACCAGTTTTTCCATTCGTCTGTAAAGAATTCGCGTCAGTATTTTGCAGCTGTGACGGGTCGTAACACATCTGAAATGTAACGTCCACTGTACAAAGTGCCGTCAATGCGAACAAGAGGTGACCGAGACGTGTAACCAATGGGACAGCATACCATCACACCGGGTGATACGCCAGTATGGCGATGACGAATACATGCTTCTAATGTGCGTTCACCGTGATGTCGCCAAACGCGGATGCGACCATCATGATTCTGTAAACAGAACCTGGATTCATCCGAAAAAAATTGACGTTTTGCCATTCGTGGACCCAGGTTCGTCGTTGAGTACACCATAGGAGGCGCTCCTGTCTGTGATGCTGCGTCAAGCGTAACCGACGCCATGGTCTCCGAGCTGATAGTCTATGCTGCTGCAGACGTCGTCGAACTGTTCGTGCAGAAGGTGGTTGTCTTGCAAACGTCCCCATCTGTTGACTCAGGGATGGGGACGTAGCTGCACGATCCGTTACAGCCATGCGGATAAGATGTTCGTCATCTCGATACGAGGCCGTTCGGATCCAGCACGGCGTTCCGTATTACCCTCCTGAACCCACCTATTCCATATTCTGCTAAAAGTTATTGGATCTCGACCAACGCGAGCAGCAATGTCGCGGTATGGTGTGTGTGTGTGTGTGTTTGTGTGTGTGTGTGTGTTGTGTTGTGTGTGTGTGTGTGAACTTTCTAAGTTGTTGGAAAAGGATAAATTAGTCAATTTGAGGTAAGTATCCTTCTAACGGAAATGAACTAGTCGAAATTTATAAGAGGAAACCTGTCTGACACCTCTGATAGTGTAATATATCTACTGGTATTATTGTTGCTAAATTTGTAGAGTACTCAACTTTCAGAGTTAGTAGTACGGATAGAAACAAGCAAAAAATACCCAGTAAACTCTCTAAAATGCATAACTGAGGAGCTAAGCGCACTTGCTCATCTTCGCTACTGTGAAACACAACTCCTCTATTGAACAATTGCTCATAGCTCTTATGGTACACACTATGGAGACCATGTTTACTAGACATTTCTTCTTCTCTAGTTCATCATACTACCATGTATGAAAGCTCCCTACTCTTCTGTCGCAGCAACAACAGTATATCTCGTGGTCCAGAAAGGGGGCGATTTTCGCTGTTTCTTAACTGTTTTCGTCATGTAGACAGGAAAGTTACAAACACTAGCCTGTCTTCAGTTATGCTACTTGTAAGTCAAGAAAAAATAACGCAATAGAAATCTATCTAAATTACACTTGTCACTATGACATGATGTATATACTTCTACCGTGCGTAATACAGATACAATTTCTGTGTTGAAAAATTATGTCCTTGATGAGAACGAAAGAAATATTTTATCACCTCAATATAGCAACAAAAGGGACAGCGTAACAACACAACCGACAAGAATTTCAAAGAGCGTGTTAGTTTCAATTCTGTTTAAACACCAAAAACATTTCTTTGTTAATTCCATTTTATCACAAGCGGGTGGAACAAATAAAAACTCAGAGTTTGCACCATTTGTTGTGCGGCCAGTAATATAATTGGGAGTTATCGTCGCAATGTGTTTACTCATTTGTTTCCGAGTTTCCCTCTGCGCCGTTAAAAGCAAATATTGCCGGGCAAAAAAGGACCAAAGCTGTGTTTACCTTAAGCCCTGCGGGTATTAGCTGCCAAAACAGAGCTCCTATCCCACACCCTCCCGCAGCGTGCAACCCAACCTCCCTCTCCCCCTCTCGTCTAACCCAAAAAAGGACACGCGGCATGTTCATTTAACTGCCATGAGTAGCTTCTGCTGTGGTGGCGCTGCTTGTTCACAGGCCGTTAGCCTAATGACCGAGGATTGGCGTGATAAATGCCTTGTAACACACTCCCACTGCGTGCGTCTGGGCATGAACGAAATATTTCGCAGTGCACGAAAAAATGGAGTCATTTATTTCTGTTAGGCACTGACGAGACCAATTTAGTTTATAAATGTACTGTCTCAGGTTCCCTGTATCAGCCTGTCTTCTGTATACAGATCTCACGTGCTGTCTAAGGAACATACACTGTAGCCCTTAGCTTCGTTAACTGGCTACAAATCCAGCGACACAAGATGACGTCACATTGACTTCTTAGTGAAGTCAGCGTGGTTAAGCTGTATCTGTATTTATTTTTCGATTTATTTACCCTGAAGGATTAAGAAATTCTTCTCATACATCTGACTCTGCAATCCGTATATTTTGTGACTGCCTTAACTAGTAATTTTATTTGATATTTAACACTGCGAAATAGTAATAACAGAAAGTAGTACATTAAAAACATAACGGTCATATCTGATTGTGTATAGTGGAATAACAGACACACTTACTGAAAATAAGAGTCTTTTATCATTTTTGACGATGATCTGAACTTTTTATGGACCGTAAAATTTCTGTTGATTGCCAACACTGAATCGTACTTCAGACTGACTGTCAATGATTCGTTTCAATCAAAGTTAACTACTAACTGCTTCTATTGTTTTCCTTCTGTTCAAATGAAAATAATAGCAAAATTTGCTAACCAAAGTTAAGTGTATTGATAGACGTAAATCTGAAAAAGACTCTTACATAATTTATTTTGTTTTTTGTTTCATGAATCATCCTATAGGGATTAATGTAGGGCTTCCCAAAAGCACTGTATTACAGATACAAAGAACACCTTTCCAGATCAATGTAAATTCACAGCAGCGCTCATACACTTCGTCATCAGATCTGTCATCAGTGCTCTTATTGACAGCTATATCCTAGGTCTTCCTGTATGCTCTTTTCAATCCTATTTAACTGTTCTGTCTCATCTTGCCACCATTCACCTTCGCAGCGATTCCCGGCGTCAGGCACATATCTCTGATGTATGCGAGTAGATGATCTAATGGGTCACCATTAAAGGTGGCATTTCCCCATATCTGACTTTGGTTTCTACATGATTTACTTTTCCGGTTAACGGTTCTGACAAATTCCATCCAAATGATCCAACATTTTACTTGTCTCGTCTCGAGAGAATACGTTATCTACAATAGATCAAAAGCGATGCAGTGTTCACTTTTTTGATGTAGTCACCTGTTTCCAATGAAACCAACAGTAACGATGGTACGGACTCGTGACGACAGAAATACTGCTTCAGTATGAAAGTTACCGATATGTCTTCTTTGTTTCAGTTCCGTCTTCTAACGGTCGTTAAGATTAACATATTTTTATCCAGTTGCTCTAGGTCATGGCATTTCCTGTTACATTGAACTTGATTGTGTTACTAGTAATATTTTGGACTGTTTGTTCTATTAATTAGCATTTTCATCTATAGCCACTTCACACACTCCTCGTTGTAGATAATCAACCACAGACTCACGAATACTTTATTTTAGATTTCCGGTGAAAACTAATTGTGAAAATGCTTAGCTCCTTATACTCGTATTTGAGACGACTATTATCTCTAGACATACGTGAGTCACGAAATAATCCATTTTACGAATCATTAACCAGATTTTAAACTGACATTCATATTGCAGGTTCCATAACTCTCTATCAAAGAAAAATACGAGCATGTCGGCTGAATGAACCAGTGTCATGACAAAAAAATCGTATCTTTGGGAAGTGTAATGAGATATTTTATTCCGTAGTACTTGTTACATCTTTATCTGTCGATTAAGGAAATCAAGAGTACGCTCTAAGACATCAAACTTCTCGCAAATTTGGGCTAAAACGATGAGAAAAGGCTTCCCGGGAACCTTAAAGATTGTCGCTACCATAATTGCTGTGCTCGACGGGACAAAAGAAGAGCTCGAAGAGGGCTGAATGAGAACAGCCCAGACGTGAACGATTCGTCACAATTAGGTCGTCGGTGCCAACGCCCCACCCACCGAGTTTCAGTCGAACCCAGTCGCCGCTAACGACCACTCCTGCTGTTTCTTTTGTCTGTGACACTGACGCGTGCAAGATTAAAGGTCTGCAAACAATGAGACAACACGTCACCAGACAGATGATTAAAAGAAGAGAACTTTACGGCTAACTTTCATTTCACAGTCTGAAACGTTCATATCTCCTGATCGTGTTCGAGCAAATTGGTTATGTACGTATCAAACAGATTACAATCCGTGGCTTTCGAGGGAGTGTTCATAACTAGTTCCCCACAGTTCCTTCTCGTGATCAGCAGTCACAGTTGTAATACGGTGAAGAATAAAATTATCATTTACGAAGACATAACTGGAATTCGTAAGAGTATCTTAACCTTTTATTAAGCACTGCTTCGAAATTGTTAAAAGCAAATGCTTAGTGGTCCTTTTCGAGTTAATTCTAAACATTTCAGAGGCTGTAGAGTAACCATCGTAATGAGATATTCTGATCGAGTTCATGAGAAAAATGTATGGATAAGAATAGTTTGCATTTAAGATTGGTCTCGGAACAAAGAATGCTTTTCCCTATCCAGGACGTAGTACAAATGTGTGTGAGTTAACGAGCATTTCGTTCTCATTTAAGTATATGGCCGAAAGAGTCAGACTTCAGGAATTGTGAAACGAAACCCGTCGCCCAGGACCGGATGCCACAAAAGGTGCAGATTCATCACGAGATGGAGAAATCTATTGTCTATTGAGGCTTAAGCGCTGTAGTGTGCAAGTGAGACAGACGAGAACCTCCGTCATAGCGAAACCCAGTAGAATCCGTTTGTGGCCGAGGAGACGTAGCAGTGTTACATATGGTGGACTTAAGATTGGCCATTAAGGGAAACATATATGAAAACTATTTAATTATGTAGTAATGCAGGGAATCAAGCCACAGTAATTTTAATCTGCCATCCTCCATAAATTTTCATGGTGATCCCAATAAAACTTGAACATTGATCATATCTATAATAATTTAGGATTTACTGTTAAAGTGAAATTCACAACTTTTGTAACAAAGACCTGAATGCTAAAATCTGAACGATTTGGTCGATCTAAACGATCGACATTTCATATAGAAGCGCATCATTAAAATGACAAACGTTGTAAATATCAACTCTGTAACTTTGTTTGCTTAAAAGATATAGTAAATTTAAACTATCAGTATTTTCAGTTAAGCATCTGAACATCATTTCCTCCACACAAAACACATTGAACGATGAGAGCATGACACCTTATTGATTCATTAGGTAATAGAATATTTGTTGTTAAGTTTGGCGAATAACAGTTACTTTTGTTCTTTATTTAGTTATCAGAAAGCACATTGGTACACGGCTACTGGCGTGACATTGAAAGTTAAGAAGGAAATTGTATTGATTTTATGTAAAAGAATTTAACGTTTATTATGTAATGGAATTATTGCTACTTTATTTAGAACGTGAATGTGTTCAAGTTTTAGTTATTTAAATGTGTTGAAATGTAAATTAATGTAAAATAAGCCGTAGACATTCACATGGAAGGCTTCAGGAAAGGGAACTGCGCTAGTCAGTTGAGCGAAGATATTCGGTGCGCGGAAAAAGTCGTCGGAGACGGGCAGAGGGCAGTCTGGACGAGACACCAAAGGGGATAGTTCGGATGGAGACGCGAAAACGGACAGTTCGGCGTGAGACACCAAATGATACAGTTAGGATTGAGACGCGAAAGCGGACAGTTGGTCTTTAGGGAGCGTACCGACTTAGAAAATTTCGCTTTATGTGGTATCGCGGGACCTCGTCACTGAGCGGTGAGCAGCCGCGTGCCTATTGTGACATCTTAACTTCTCGCGTAGTTAACGAGGTGGAGTGTTGAACTTTTAATCCACAATGAGATTGTGAATAATCGAACTGTGTCAAATGGATATGCGCTCGAGTGTAACAGTAACTCTAAATACGACCATTTTCGCTATTAGTTTGCTTTCAGAATAAACATTATTCTAACCAAATCGCAACATGTGGCCTACATCATTTATGGGTCGTTAATTTAGTTCCCGATATTATTATTACTGTTATTATGTGTTATGTTAACGTTGTATTTCGCGAACTTGCCATCAGTGAGACAATTTAACCAAAGGATTACAAATGTCCAGCATAGGGCGTGTAATGCGACACGTGCGGTTCAACCCCTAGACGAGTTTGAGCCAAGACATTTTTACAAAAAGGATCCGCATGTGAGCCCGAACATCTATGGTATTTAGCTCGAAAGTGTCTCGACCAGCATGTAGATGATACTGCTTGTTTTGTAAATAATGAAGAGGTATCTGACAGCGCTAAATGTCACGTTCTTAATTACCAGCATAAACTCGAAAAGCTTCATAGTAAATACATTTCTATAACTGAGAAACTGTATTAACAAACAAACCAAAGTTACGCCAGCTCACAGTTCTCACACAACCCACAAATGGAAACAAAGTATCTATCAACAAAGCTGGTCGTTGATGTCTGTGCTTAGCCAGTGCTTGACGGTCGGCAACATTTCCGCGCAAAAAGCATTGGGACTCTGACAAGGAACCTCTTGAGTGCGAGGTCGAAAGTTTAGTCTTCAATAAGGCTCATTTTAAAGTGATGTGTCAACATTTATGACACCAAAAATTAGTACGCCAAGGAGCCACAGAAAATGAGTTCAAATGTTCAAATGGGTCTGAGCACTATGGGACTTAACATCTGAGGTCATCAGTTCCCTAGAACTACTTAAACCTAACTAACCTAAGGACATCACACACATCCATGGCTGAGGAAGGATTCGAACCTGCGACCGTAGCAGTCACGCGGTTCCGGACTGAAGTGCCTAGAACCGCTCGACCACCGCGACAGGCAGAAAATGAGTGTCGGGGAGACGCATAGATCAACTTTCTATGAGATGTATGTACTACGCTTCACAAAATGGACATCGTCGACATTCAAGACCTGTTCAAAACAAACCATTAACTTGCACCGAAAAAACACGGCGCGCCACAGTTATCACAAATTTTCCCACCATCAAATTCTAAGAAGAACTCGTTGGGGGTTACAAACATGTAGGACGTTCAGCTATGGCTTGCAATATTCTTGTGAGTCTGGTATTTATTTGATAATGTGGAGACAGTTTTGTGCTTTTACCCGTCAATGCAATTTAGCGATCTGTGTAAAATAACCACTGAAAGCCCCAGGTAGAATAGGTGGATGGTGCTTCGATACCGTTGGCTTAAGTAATTTGCGGTGTAAATTGGATAAGAGCCAATCATAATGGTCTATTCATTGACATCGTTTGTGCTGGGATATAGGGGTCTACACACAGTCGAGGGAACGTTTGTGTATGTTGAAATCTGGAGTGGTAAGACGTTAAGAACGTTGCGAAGACTGAACTGCCGGCAGCGGTAGCCGAGCGGTTCTAGGCGCTTCAGTCCGGAACTGCGCGACTTCTACGGTCGCAGGTTCGAATCCTGCCTTGGGCATGGATGTGTGTGATGTCCTTAGGTTACTTAGGTTTAAGTAGTTCTAAGTTCTAGGAAACTGATGACCTCAGAGTTTGTCCCGTAGTGCTCAGAGCCATTTGATTTAAAGACAGAATTCGATGTTCTTTTCGTAAACAGGTTCTGTTAGGGTAAGTCCGAAAGAACAGATACCATCTTATATATATATATATATATATATATATATATATATATATATATATATACTCTTACGGGAATCGGCAACGCGCCGCGAGTAATGAGTGTAATAAACGGGGGCACTACGAATGTAGTGCGGGACAATACGTTGAGATTTTGGATTTCGCGGGGAGGCGTGCCAGAGATAAATCCCTGCAGTCGCGCTATCCTCTGTGTTCTCGGTGGCTCAGATGAGCAGAGCGTCTGCCATGTAAGCAGGAGATCCCGGATTCGAGTGCCGGTCGGGGCACACATTTTCATCTGTTCCCGTTGACGTATGTCAACGCCTGTAAGCAGCTAAGGGTGTTCATTTCAATGTAATTTCAGGTAAGACTATGACATACATCATGTACTATTGAGGTTTGAGTAAAGTAACCACGTTTACAGAGTTGGCAAATGGCTTAAAGCAAAGGTACAGAGGACAAAGTAGTGTTTGCTTCTTTCGAGAAGAGTTAAGTAAATTGAGACAACTGCTAGCAGAGGCCGTCGCAGGGTTTTCGGAGAGAATACTCAAGTTGAACGCCCAAACTTACGAGCTGATTAACGAACCGGACACTGATGCAGTTTTTTTGAAGGGGCTGAGTATAGGACGCTGTGTGTATTCCTAATGGAGATTTCTACAGGCTTTTCTGACACTGAGAATGGAAAATCCACCAGATACAGAAGCAGCCCTGCAGGTAGCCAATCATCAGTAAGAGGTTAATAATGCTACATTGTTTCGTAATGGATAGAAAAAATGTTTGTGTCAAACAAAGAATGTTACCACCATTCGAAGAAAGGGTCACTTGAATGCACAATGTGGCCAACCGCAATGTTTTAATGGTCAACGAAACGGTTATAAGGCACAAGAGTGTAGCTCAAAGAAACTGGGTCACTATGATGGGAAAATGAAATCGTTAAAAAATAACGGTAATCATCCTTCCGTGGAGGAGGAGTCCCCCTAAATAGAAGTGCATTCAGTGCGCATACTGGGATAGATTCTTCGTTTGTGGCTTGTTGTGGTTTTCTGGTAGGTGATTACCAGTCTAGACCTCGTGGATAAGAGCAGACTACAAGAGCCAAGGTATAGGTTACACGCAATGGGCGGTAACGCAGTTGATTCAGTCGGAACAACACGCCTCGGATTTAAAATCGGAAATACAAGGTTCCATGAGCAAAGGGAATTGTTATCAACTGTGTGAGAAGGTTGTGTTAGATTTTATGGTTAGGCATCATGCTAGAATCAACCCTTTGGCAGGGAACGATTGAACTCGATACTAAGTTATTTCCATAGGGTAAAAGAGTAGCAAGCATTTCTACACCACAAAATTCATCCGTTGCAATGGCGGCATCGAAAAAACTATTAATAATTGTTTTGCATGACAGAATACCAGCAGGTAGAGGAAACCCAGTCTGGGTACCAGAAGACAGTAACATTCCACTGGCTGTAGTATGTTTGGTAGAACCACTAATAAATTATAACATGTCAGATGAGCAACGTTGTTTTCTACGTAGGTATACAAGGGATATTAATGATCAGGTTATGGTGACAGTGAGCCGGGATAATTTTGGCGGCGATGAAGTGAGTTCTCCAAAGAGACGGCTGATAGCCACAGTAGAGGTTATCGAAAAGGAAGGTATTGAGGATTCAATACAGGGTGGAACAGAGTGAACCGTCGACATACCTGCGTTACGAGAAAAAGTTAAACATCTTCAGGGTAAAGATAGGGCATTAATGGAATCATTGTTAATATGATATACGGATTTGTCCATTCCTTAAGGAGAGTTACCTGATACACCAACCACACAACAAAGAATACCAACAGGCAATCAGCCGCCAGTATTTAAAAAACAGTATTAGCTGCCTAAGAATTTACATTCTTCACTAGAGGAAAAATTGAATTAGCAGTTATCAGATGGGATTACAGAACCGTTAGTGAATGTGGGTGAATGTGGGTAAGAAGCCACCAGATGGAACAAAGGAATCATGGTTTTGTTAAGAAACAGATTTTTAAATGAAAAAAAACGTTAACAGATGCATTCATGATCCCTAATAATACTGACACATTAGGTAATTTGAATCAGTGCAAGTTTTTTTCATCTCCTAGATTTGAGATTCGGCAAAATGAGGTACACACCGAGGATGGACCTACAACAGAATTTACTCTGATTTCTGGCCACTACCAATATTGTAGGATGCCTTTTGGTCTGACAACTGCACTAGCTACATCCCAACGTTTATTAGATGGATTGCTTAGAGTTTTAAACCAAACCAATGCGTGGTATATCTTGATGATGTAAATATATTCGCAAAAGGCCTGAAATAGCATGTGCGTTTGCAAATAGCACTGGACAGATTGAGAAAGGCTTGACGTATGCTGCACAATCACAGGTACTCCATCTGTAGCTTCTAATTAGCCAAGATGGAGTTCGTCCCCTTACATCAGCAGTTTATTACTTTCCGGTCCCTCACACAGTTAAACAATTACAATCTTCCTTTATGTTAGCGAAAAACGACAAAAAATTGGAGAAGGGGTTTGCTGAAGTGGCACAAACATTTTAAAAAAATATTGTGGAAATGTATTACGTTTATCTGGACACCTGAGTGTCAGACAGCATTTTAAAATTGATAAGGTATGTCAACTTCAGATCCAGCTTTGATTTTTCCACATTTCCCAAAAGATTTACTGTCTCGTGATGCAATGTGTATGCATCTAGTCAGGTTAATAAGGCAGAAGCAAATTATTTTACATCAGAAAACAATTGGGTAACAAATACGTGTTAACAGTAATTGATCACTTCTCAAGGTATCTGCTAATGGTAGCAATACCAGATCAGCAAGCAAGCACAGTAGCTCACTCTTTGGTACATCACTGGATATTTAAATTTGGAATGCCACAAATGATTATTGCGGACCACGGCAAAAATTTCATGGCTAATTTTACTAAGCAGTTGGATCACTTTCTGAAAGTTAAGAACTTATGTACAAGTCCATTGCACCCACAGGCAAATGGTCATTCGGAAAGTGTTCATAGGACTACGTCTAAGACGCTAAGTCATCAAGTGATTTCTCAACACCTAGACTGTTACATATGTTTATATTTTGTAACTTGCGTGTGCAATTCAGAAACTCATACAGGAACAAAACTATGACCTTAAGAGGTGATGTGATTGAAGCAAAGTTGTAAAAAGAAGGTGATCACGTTAAGGCATTCAAAAAATCTCTAAAGGAAGTCTGGCAAAAGGTTAAATGGGCTAAACGTGATTAAGACTGTTTTCTTAATACTAAGTTAACACAAAATCATTAGAGTGTCCAGAGTTGGTGGCGTTAAGTAAGATTTATCACAGTATTAGATAGACCGGTGTGTAGTACTTGCTAACATGGCCCCGCAGAAGTTGGATGGGATAGATACCGGGTAAAACATCAGACAATGCCCTCAAGTATTTTAACAGATCAACGAACAGCTCTCAGAATCAATTTGCAACAAATTAAAACTCAAAATTCCTTTTTAAATAAAGGAAAAAAGTAAAAATTGCATAATTCAATGTCAAATAAAAGATTCTAATGCCACTGATTACCATCAAGGTGTACTCAAACCCCAAAGCCAATGCGATACGCTCCGTTTCACAGAATATTTTCCTTCCTCGTAAACACTTTACACCATAAACATCCTTACGTGTGATGCACACTATCGCAACTAATTGCGACAAATAATTAACCATAAATGTTACAACTAAACCGGTATGTAAAACTTTTCCTTTCAAAATCAAAAAACGGAAATCAACTCTTAAGCTCAGTGGTTACATCCGTTAAAAAAATTTACAATACATATCTTTAGATTTCGTCGTCGTCATGCGCTGTTGTGCACCGTACTGTCCTTCAGAATCACATGCGGAACGGGAAGGATTTTCCACGATGGATAAAACGTTAACACGGCGCAACCAACTTACACCACTTGCATACTAGGATTATACGTCGATGTGGATGCGGTTCGCAAATCTTAAAAATGGCGAGGGAGTAGACGCGGTACTACTGAACACGTCGACTATACCGCACGCACCACACCAAACAGCAGTACGGTGGGGTAGACAAGAGACAATTCAACAACTGTTGCAAGGCAACCCCAGCAAAGTCGGTAAGAAAATATTTGGGGCCATAAACTCTTGGGAGGCCCACACCAAACCAAGGAATGACGTTCCAAGCTAAATTATGAAAACACTATCTCCGATTTCAAATGGCTCTAAGTACTATGGGACCTAACATCCTGCCCGAGGCAGGATTAGAACCTGCGACCATAGCAGCAGCTCTGTTCCGGACTGAAGCGCATAGAACCGCTCGGTCACAACGCCCGACCTCGCCGATTTCCCCACGACAATTGGAACCGTAAAATACCACAAGAAGTGACCTGTAATTAACACGACTTATAAGCGTCCGACTGAGAAGCTCCACAGTCGAAGTTTCTCTTACTACAAGCACTTTACAGTACCTTCACGGTTCACTCTCGGACAATACGAAACTGTCAAATTACTTGTTATAACTGTAGATAACAGTTTAACACACTGGCTCCGACTTAGGTTTCTTAATAAGATAAGCAATGATTCGGTCCCTCACTTGGATCCACTTTCGATCCAAAATAGTTATTTACTTCAAAACAGCTAAATAGATGACAATGCCGATATCAACGCTCTCCTTCAAAGCAGCGCTCTAACTGGAGACCACAGTACGGAAGCAAAGCTTATTCCACCCACATGTCTGGTATACCCGCCACCAACGAGCACCTTTTTAGCATTCTTGTGTTTACCTCATGCACCAAACCCGCCGTAACTCTTCGTCGGAATCCTAGGGCAGAACCAAGAAATCACTTCTCAGCCCTTGAATGACCACACGATGATCGCCCACGGGACAAGCCGTCCCTCCACACCAGGATATTCGAGCCCACGGCGTTCCGTCCCCAACCGACTGCTTTGCGGACCCACCGACCAAGTGGCCTTGCCCTCCGACACTGACGTCGCTCCTCAAGCACAGTCCAGCACCAACACCCAACAAGCCCCTCCCTCCTCGTTCTGTCCGCCTCGGGGCGCGTGGGAAGCTAACTCGCCAAAGATACGCGACGACCAGAGACTCCTATTCAACCTCGATATTGACATCGCGGCGATTACTGAGAAAGCGGGTCGGTGAAAAAAAAAAAAGCCCTATCGGCTCACTTACAAATCATTGAGCCCCGGGGGTAAGGCAAAAAAGCTTTTGACGAAATTTGCTTAAGTAGTCCATATCACTTGAATCAAACCTTTCCCAGCGTCCATAAATTCCTTACCTCAAGTACAAGTGCTGACGCCGCACAATAAATTAAGAAGGAAAAGAGTAAAGAAATACCGTAAAATGATCGATACGAGTTGACACCAAGGAATACATAGTTCTGGGTAACACTAGTATTTTTTCTTTGTTTCATTCAGTCGCGTAGTTTAGTTAGGGATATAGGTATTTTTGTTGTATTTCTAAAAACAAGGGAGTGGATACAAATTATTTTGTCTAAATATTGGCGAGGATGATGCCTAGATGGAATTTGGCGGTATATTAATCAATGGACTGAATGGGATGTAACGGGAGTAGGCCTTCACCTACCAGCAGTAATCATGGGTAGTACAGTATTTAGTAGTGTGCATCTGACATTGCATTGGCCAGATAATTTCTTTAGCTTTTTATCTGTTCACAACATTTTCTTTCTAAAATGCACGCTAGGGTTGCGTTATTACAGACGGAGATAAATTGAATGATGCAGAAGATGGGAAAATTTCTGGTGATCAAATGTTAAGACATGTTTAGGAATATCACCGTATGTGATAGCAGAACACGGTTAACATAAGTGTATCAACCACGAATACAATCACAATACTAACTTGAAGATAGTACCTGTTCTTTCGGACATGTCCGAAAGAGCAGATACCATCGGTGACAATTCAGCTCTCTTAGAATGAAATGATAATTAAATCAAGACCCTAAGCTGCCGACAGGCGTTGATATACACCAACGGGGACAGTTGAAAATGTGTGCCCCGACCGGGACTCAAACCCGGGGTCTCCTGCTTACATGGCATACGCTCTATCCTTATGAGCCACCCAAGGCACAGAGGATAGTGCGACTACAGGGATTTCATCCCTAGCACGCTCCACGTGACACCCACATTCCCAACTTAATGTCCAAACAATACATGCATAGTGCCCCAAACCATTACACTCATTACCCGCAGCAGGCAATCTTACTGAGTCCCGTAAGAGTTTGGGCAATGCGTGGGCATCCAGCACAGGAGAAGAAGGTCAATGGGCGGTTAGCCTTAACTACACTCCTGGAAATTGAAATAAGAACACCGTGAATTCATTGTCCCAGGAAGTGGAAACTTTATTGACACATTCCTGGGGTCAGATACATCACATGATCACACTGACAGAACCACAGGCACATAGACACAGGCAACAGAGCATGCACAATGTCGGCACTAGTACAGTGTATATCCACCTTTCGCAGCAATGCAGGCTGCTATTCTCCCATGGAGACGATCGTAGAGATGCTGGATGTAGTCCATTGGAACGGCTTGCCATGCCATTTCCACCTGGCGCCTCAGTTGGACCAGCGTTCGTGCTGGACGTGCAGACCGCGTGAGACGACGCTTCATCCAGTCCCAAACATGCTCAATGGGGGACAGATCCGGAGATCTTGCTGGCCAGGGTAGTTGACTTACACCTTCTAGAGCACGTTGGGTGGCACGGGATACATGCGGACGTGCATTGTCCTGTTGGAACAGCAAGTTCCCTTGCCGGTCTAGGAATGGTAGAACGATGGGTTCGATGACGGTTTGGATGTACCGTGCACTATTCAGTGTCCCCTCGACGATCACCAGTGGTGTACGGCCAGTGTAGGAGGTCGCTCCCCACACCATGATGCCGGGTGTTGGCCCTGTGTGCCTCGGTCGTATGCAGTCCTGATTGTGGCGCTCACCTGCACGGCGCCAAACACGCATACGACCATCATTGGCACCAAGGCAGAAGCGACTCTCATCGCTGAAGACGACACGTCTCCATTCGTCCCTCCATTCACGCCTGTCGCGACACCACTGGAGGCGGGCTGCACGATGTTGGGGCGTGAGCGGAAGACGGCCTAACGGTGTGCGGGACCGTAGCCCAGCTTCATGGAGACGGTTGCGAATGGTCCTCGCCGATACCCCAGGAGCAACAGTGTCCCTAATTTGCTGGGAAGTGGCGGTGCGGTCCCCTACGGCACTGCGTAGGATCCTACGGTCTTGGCGTGCATCCGTGCGTCGCTGCGGTCCGGTCCCAGGTCGACGGGCACGTGCACCTTCCGCCGACCACTGGCGACAACATCGATGTACTGTGGAGACCTCACGCCCCATGTGTTGAGCAATTCGGCGGTACGTCTACCCGGCCTCCCGCATGCCCATTATACGCTCTCGCTCAAAGTCCGTCAACTGCACATACGGTTCACGTCCACGCTGTCGCGGCATGCTACCAGTGTTAAAGACTGCGATGGAGCTCCGTATGCCACGGCAAACTGGCTGACACTGACGGCGGCGGTGCACAAATGCTGCGCGGCTAGCGCCATTCGACGGCCAACACCGCGGTTCCTGGTGTGTCCGCTGTGCCGTGCGTGTGATCATTGCTTGTACAGCCCTCTCGCAGTGTCCGGAGCAAGTATGGTGGGTCTGACACACCGGTGTCAATGTGTTCTTTTTTCCATTTCCAGGAGTGTATATGTGAATATGGTATCTGCTCTTTCGGACATGTCCGAAAGAGCAGATACCGTCGGACATGTCCGAACGACTGGAAACTACAATATACAACCACAGAATCGATCGGGTGTTTGACCCTGTGAAAACTATTCAAGTGTTTTAAACTCTAACAGACGATTTTTACAATATGCCCCACTGTATTTTGTGCTAATCGCATCCATGTTGTCTCAGCTAACTAAAAACTTGCAGAACAGCTGCAGTGTGGTGTTTAACAACTTTCTACAGTATGTCTGCCGGGGTAATACGAATAGCCGAAAATTAGCTGGTGAGCAAGTAAGTCTGCCAGACTCTCAAGACCGAGAACACTTATTTGTAATGCACTGTCTCCATACAATTTTAATTATCTATCTGTGAACTACATGGAGATTCTTAACACTGACTCCACCAAAGACAATATATAGAAGTGTTACATTAAAGTAGGAGACAATGCAGGACACTGTTTTCCATAATACCGTCAGATATAGATCTCGCCAAATTAAGACTGGCACCCACGAACACCGTTGCTCCACAACTCCTTAGAAAAAAAAAAGAAAAATCTCTCACAGAGTTAAGTCAGTCTCCGGAAAATAAAACGTCTTTAAGTGCAGTTAATGTGGTGTGTGTACCAAAAAGAAAAGTAGGAACAGAACAGCTCGAAGCCAAGAAAGGAAAACTGGAGTGTATAGCGAAGACAACTGCCATAAAGAAGAATATAAATTATAATTTGAAGAAAAAGAAGCTATTGCAAATGCACAGGCAAAACTTACAAATTACTTTAAGAACGGTAAGTAACGAAATCAGACTACCACTGGGGAACATAAAATATCTACGTTTACTTTTAATAGCACTGGTAAATGACCAGATGTTGGAGTCCAGGCAGAAAATGATGGTTTGTTGCACGCTTACTGCAGTAAAAGACAAACGAAAAACAAGTTTATAAAGCTCCATCCTCTTCATGACCTGTCTAAAAATGATAGTTACATTGTCTCTAAGTGTGATGGACGCGATGTTCTGCATTTAGCCACAGAACAACTGTTTGCAGAGCTTAGAACCGACAGAATAACAACAGTTCATGTCTACTCGCTTAGAAAAGCTCAAAATATTAAGTTCTATACCTATATTCCAAACGAATGTGCGACAGAAGAACTGGTAGCGTACACCAAGGGAGATGTGGTGCGTTATAATATCAGTATTTTAAAGGAAAAAAGAGGCAATACTAATCATGTAGAAGAAGAACACCGTAGATCAAGCAATATTGAAAACGATATGAATATCACAAAAATTAGTAAAGACAGACACCTCCTTCCTTTCTAAGAAAATTTCCACATACAAAAAGCATTAACACAAAATAAACAGTTGCTCAGTGACCAAATAAATACTGGAAACCAGACTCTATATAGAATAATTTATGAAATCACATGAAAAAGAAAAGAGCCTTTTCCATCCTTCACCCCCTCCCACTCTCTCACATACCCCCCTCCCCCCACCCCGCCCCCCCACACACACACTCACAGTTTCATTTCACCTCTCGCTTCTCACCCCCTCCTCTAACCCTCACTCCATGACACTGCTATATACTTACGTCCAATCATCACGGTTTCTCCTCAAAAAAAAAAAAAAAAAAAAAATCTCCATCGCTATTCCCTCTCTACTCTTACAAAGTAAATAAATACAGAGAAACATACTTAAATAGAATTACACACATACAATGATCTAATTTAAAAAAGAATATTTGTAGGTCAAAGACAAAGTACTGGAAAGGTTACGTAGGCAACACTACAAAACACAAACATTAACACATACTTAAAGTACGAGAACAAACAGAATACAGTGGTGTGCATAAAAGTGTATTGTGAGAAATGCATAGTGCTGCGGAACATCTAAATATAGACAAAAATTGTCAGTGTCTGACTCAGATAAACAACGATGTGCTAGTAGACGGCATTTCCCGATGTAAGCGAGAAAGCAGCAGAAAAATCACGTAAGTACAAACCAACCTATCCTTAACGAACTGTTTTTCTATTTAAATAGTAAATCAAAATGTAAATAAAGTTAATTACAGACCACTGATGATGCTTTACCACAATAAAGCGAAACGCGTCTGGTGAAAAAATCACGCATTTTCGTAGTTGCAACGACGGATCAGAAATACCCTCGTGAAAAATAAAAGATATAGTTTACAAGAAAAAAGTAGATTGTTTTCTTATTCGAGAACATTTCTGCAAAATAAAAAACTGGCTGCAGAAATAATTAGAAGATTCAAATGTAGATTTAATTTATAACATATAAAATTAAGGTGGATTTTATTAAAATCAAACCACCCAAAACTAAAGAAAGAGTAGTTTTATACGAAAATATTTGCTTGTCTTAGAAGCTAAACTAATAAAAATCCCAGGATTTTCAGTATTTACGATGATATGTGCATATATTTCGGATGCTAGTAGGGTATAGTTGGATGACCTTGAAAAGCAGTTGAAAGTAGGTAGTTGAGGGCAAGGAAGCCCTCTTTTTTTTTTTACCTACATGACGTGACTAGTAGTCGGGAGTATCGGTTTGGACGTCAGGTAACTGTGTAAAATGTGTTGGATTGTCGAAGAATCTAGAAAATTACAAATATTGATGAAAAATGCATAAAACGTATGAAAATACGATAAGAATGCGGAGGGGAAGAGGGTATTTGCATGATCGCCTGGGTGTATGAAAATCATCCCATTCCTTCACCAGTGGGATTGACAACTGATGAAGCAAACTGGGCGTGATCTATGAGCTTAAGTCGTGCAGGATACTCACTTTTCCACATGTCGTTATGCAGTGTATGCCATAAAAGTGAAAGACTCAGTGTCCAAAGATTTTGAGGTTTCGTTGACCGCCACGTAGGATAAAGCAGATCACTGATCATATAACTGGGTGAAATACGCACCACCAATATAGTGAATCAGTAGTCCTGGTCCCTTCGAAAGTGGAACATCCAGACATTTGGTACTTCATCACTGTAGAAGGTGAGGTTAAATGTAGGGATCATCACTTTCGGACAGCTGTTTGAAAACGCTCCAAACTGCCGCAAACCCTTCCCGTTTCCGTAAGCTGTGATGTCTTCTACATTTTTTTCAATAAGAAACCCCTCCTCAGTCTTTTACTTAAACCATTCTGTGTTTTGTGGAAGCAGCTTAGTTTACATCGTGCCATGTCCAGCTTTCTGTGAGAGAAAATGGATCGACTGCTGGTAATGTCGGTTTAGCACCCGACACAGACCTCAAAGTCATGGAAGAAAAACGAAATGATTGGCAGGGTACTCAGCTGTAGTTACACAGTGCTTCGATGAGTTACAGCAAAAGACAATGGAACAGGCAGCATATGAAACAACAACACACGATTCCTCCATTGTCATTGATAGTCTATAGCACATGGACTTCGTCCAGTGCAGGCAACAAAACCATACACAGGTCTGTGGAAGCGACTTCGATCACTGGCCGCCTGCTCCAGTGGACCAAAACTTGTATATGTCATAGCATCACGACATATGCTCGTGTTAACATCCAGACGGTATTTGTTTTCCACATAGGAGAAGAAAGAAATGCAATAAAATCTGATTTTTCTAACAGTTCACGTTAGTGAGGTTTTTATCGTTCGTAGTTTCACTCCCATGGGTCTTACAAAATAACGAGGGGAGAGAGAGAGAGAGGGAGGGAGGGAGACAGAGAGAGAGAGAGAGAGAGAGAGAGAGGGAGGGAGGGAGACATAGAGAGAGAGAGACATTATGCTGTCAACGAAGACTAAGACACGATGATACTGTCTTATTTCTTGCATGATAATCATAGGAAAATGGTAAAGGAGATTATGACACGTACAGGGCGTTATTTATAGACAGTTAATGGATATCATATCCTATGCTTCTGAATTTCAAAAATGGTTCAAATGGCTCTAAGTACTATGGGACTGAACTTCCGAGGTCATCATTCCCATAGAACGTAGAATTACTTAAACCTAACTAACCTAAGGACATGACACACATTCACGTCCGAGGCAGGATTCCAACCTGCGACCGTAGCGGTCGCGCGGTTCCAGACTGTAGCGCCTAGAACCGCTCAGCCATTCTGAATTTCTTTGTACAGTCCTGGTGTACTCTGCATTGTTCTGAATTTCCTCCTGCACGTAACTGTTTTATATTTCTCATTCTGTCAGTTTCGGGTGGAGGACAAGACAGTCTTCTAACTAATGGAACAGTGCTGTCAAAACGTGCTACGCTGTTAACAGAATTAGCGTGGATCTGTGACATCTCTTACTTTTGAAATCGGATAATTCAAATGGTATGTATCGAAGACTAGAGGATTTGTGAGAAAACAGCAGGCAGGCGATAATCTGACGAAAGGGGACTTGGGAGGGGAGCTGTACACCGTTTCTTGTATGTATTGTGGACAAACTTTTACAGCCGCTCACATACCTCTCACGAAATGTCTCCAGTGAGATAATTAGGGTCTAATGCGAACATATTTACCGAAGAACAGTTAGCAGCAGAAGTTTCATCTTTGGTTTTCTTGATAAATAAGGGACAACATTTGTCTTGAGTTCCGTGTGCCTGTAAATGGATCAGTTGACATATTAGCAGGTAAATTTACACGTATTTTTATATGCATACTTGCACGCCATAACACCGTACACGGTGGAATGTATATTGTGACGCAACTGGCTATTTCCTTCCCTATTCCACTCGCAAATAGAGCGGGGGAAAGAAAGGCTGTCTATATATGTATATATGTTACTATGAGCATTCAATCGTCGTATCCTATCTTCGTGGTTCCTATGTGAAATCGTGGCAGTAGAACCTATGTGTAGTCAGCTTCAGATGTCGGTTCTCAATAGTGTCTCTCGAATAGAACATCGCCTTCCCTCCAGAGATTACAATTTCAGTTCCTGACTAGTATAATCCGACTTTAAGAAAAAAATTTACTCGCCATGCAAAGGGGCTCCCAATGTAAATTTAATCAATTAGTCAATCAATTTGATATCAATGTCTAGCCGCCGCGGGTGTGGACGCGAGGGCGAGAGTACCAGTGATACGATTCGCGAGTAGGAGCGGTAACAGGTGTTTTTTCGTTTTAGTGAGATGTTTTAACGAAATTATAATCTCCTACCTCACTGGGAGAGATGGCTACTGTAATAAAATTAGATATATTACCGAATTAATCAAGTGATAAGTTGTAGTAACATGGTAGTACACCATGCGGTTAGCACTCCGTCGTCAGCCAAAAATGAGTTTAATATTCTAGTCCTGTGAAGCAGGGCATAACAAGTATTAAGCTGACAACTAGAGAGTTTTTTAACAGATTAAAGAAAAATTCAGAGAAAGTATAGTCTATGTCATACTGTTGCATTGGAATTTCGCAAGAACGAAACTGTCTTCGAAAATAACTCGTATAAAAGGAAGCAATCTACATTTCATGTGACAAATTCGAGGTGTACAGGCAACAACATCCCGTTTCGCATTGGTAATGTGGATTTTTAGAACTGGGAAGTTTATGTCGGGGTTGGATTGCAGTTACAAACACACATCCTAGTGGTACCCCCTTGTCTCACAGTGGCTAACCGAAAGTTACAACTTAGCCTCGGGCAAGTGGCACGTCTTACCTGCAGCACTGGGGACAATTTCTGAAGCAGGCGCCCTCTGGACGGCTGAATAGTGAAGTAAACAGTATGCTGGTAGAGTGGCAACAGAAACTGACATGTGTGTTGAATGAAAAGATTCAATATGCCGAGTGTTTGCGCTGGACGATTATTCCCTCTCATTTAATTGATTGGTCGATGGTTGCGCGGCCATGGTAACAGTCCCACCGGGCCTGGAGCATCTGATACGGCTGGTGTGTGGATTCCTGGAGTTGAGCTCGCAACTGCCTACATGGCAGTCAGCTGGCTGCGCGCACTTTGTGATCACGAGAGTGTTCGATCGGAAAGTGTCTTTCACCATATATATTTGGTGGAAACGTTGTGGTGGAGGAAGGTGCTTGTGTTCCCAAACGGTGGTGCATACAAGACCTAGGATACATTTAGCGCTACTATCTGTTTGTGGTGAAAGTTTAATTACTTGATTTGCGTAATGTTTGCATGTGATTTTCAAACGTTGAAAATCTGTTTTATTGCTACGAAAGACCATCATAATGTGGTGGTGAGTATATTAAGCGATCTCTTTGATTCTGTAAAGCGTTAAGCAATTGATTTTATAGGGTGGTGTAATTGGACTGTTTCCCACCACTTTAGGTATCACAATTGTGTAACCTCTCCCTCTTTCCGCAGCATTAGCCAACAAGAACAGAGTATTCTGTGGAGGGATCAAAACCTCCATCTGCATGTTTGGCGACAATGGTTCACACACTAACAGACAGTGGCCACTTGAGAGAGAGTGAAGGTGGTTTCCCAGGTATCGAATATCAAAGGGTTGTCCCCACCTGATGCTTTTTTTGACATGGCATACCCTCTCGAGGAGGGCTGATGACTGCAGACCTGTCACAGGCAGTGGCAGTGGCTTCTGGTGTGGTCACACAGAAGCAAACAGCTTGTGGGAGTGCGATTATGGGGGATATAAGGTGAACATTAACAAAAACAACAACGATAATGGAATATAGTTGAATTGAATCAGGTAATTCTAAGGGTAATTAGATTAGAAAACGAGACACCTAAGGCAGTAGATGACGTTTGGTATTTGGAAAGTAAAATAACTAATGACGGCCGAAGTAGAGAGGGAAAAAATGTAGACTGGCAATGGCAAGAAAATCATTTCTGAAGAAGAGTAACTTTTTAACGTCGAATATAGGTTTATGTGTCAGGAACTCTTTTCTGAATGTATAAATGGAAGTGAAACCTGGGCAATAAACTTTTTAGACAGGATCTGAATAGACTCTGTTGAAATGTGGTGCTACAGAAGAATGCTGAACATAGATCTGTAGATCAAGTTACTGATAAGGATGTACTGAGGAGATAGTGGGGAGCAAGAAATTTGTTAATTTGTTGCACAATCTGACTAGAAGAGACAAGTTGATAGGAAACACTGTGAACATCAAGGGATCAACAATTTAGTCCTGGAGAGAAGTGCATGTGTGTGTTTGTGTGTGTGTGTGTGTGTGTGTGTGTGTGTGTGTGTGTGTGTGTGTATGTGTGTATTGGGCGGGGGGGATACAAATCGTAAGGCGAGACCCAGAGATGAATACAGGAAGAAGATCCAGAAGAATGTAGGTTACAGTAGCTATTCGGAGGTGAAGGGCTTCCACAGGATACAGTAGAATGGCAAGCTACATCAGTCTACCCTTCGGACTGAACAGTAACACAAAACAACATTCGAGATAAATAAAGACTGCTATTTAACAAAGTATCTCATATTCATTTCGCGATTTACGTCATGTTCTCCGCTGGTACAGGTGAACATTTAATGTCAGATCTCAATAGAGCAAAATGTAAAGTACATCCAAACAACACGTGAAATGGAAAATAGTACTAATTAAAAATAAAAACATAGAATCTGTTGATAAGGTGTATACAGAGCAGTTGAAGATAATGAGTGAATAGACGGTACTAAAATAAAAAGAAAGAAGAAGAAATAGAAGAGAAGTAATTGTCAAACTAAATAGCTCTCTCTAAACTTAGTTTCCCATGCGTCTGTAAACCATTGTGCAACAACAGAAGATTTCACAGGGATACGGAGGGATGTATATTGGAAATTAGAAGGAGAATCAAGAAAACAAACAAGTGAATGCAGAATGATACAGGCGTGGAAGTTATTATTATTGCAAAAGAGTGTAATGAAAATGGGCGAACATTTAACATGGGAACACTAACATTTTAGAAAACCAATAAGAGTGTAACGCGAAATGATTCAAAAAAAAAAAAAAAACCTTATAAGCTGTGCCAAGTAGAATGGGTTTCGGAGGCCCTAAAACGTGAATGTCCGAGTAATTCTAAAGGGTTTCTAGTTTCTAGCGTCAACCTCCCGCTGGTTTGGCCGAGCGGTTCTAGGCGCTTCAGTCTTGAAACGTCCGGCCGCTACGGTCGCAGGTTCGAATCCTGCCTCGGGCGTGGATGTGTGGCATGTCCTCAGGTTAGTTAGGTTCTAAGTTCTAGGAGACTGTTGACCTCAGATGTTAAGTCCCGTAGTGCTCAGAGCCATTTGAACCATTTAGCGCCAACCATGTTCTTCATACCTTCGGATATATTCAGTTAGTAACATAGTATCGCACGACAACAAAATAAGAAAATGGTAAACCTTTCAAATGGAGACATACGTTTCTCATATGGATCATTTTCGTCTTAATGTGCAATAGTCTCTTTTGACATTTGGAGTTGTAAGTACAAGCTGTCGTATAACCATCCATCGTGGACGTATCATGGCAGTGAAGTGTGTAATGTGCTAGTCATTAGTAAGGTAGCTGCACCAAATATGGATCGCAATGGACGCCTGACAGAATGGCAGAAAGGGGCAATCAAGCTTCAACATAATGATGACGACATTATGTTTTAAGTTGCCCAGTTTATTGATGTATCGATGCGGAATGTCCAACACGTCCACAAGGCGCAGTTACGTAACACAGCAAGAGAATAGTGGTAGCAGAAAGACCACCCCCCCTCCAACATGGTAGAAGTGGTAAGTTTCTGTGGGACCAAACTGCTTGGGTCATCGGTCCTTAAGCTCACAAGACCCCCAACGACTAGGACCAATGTGTCAATGATAACCGGTTTCAAAAACGATAGGAAGCGCTGTACGTTAACGCAGTTCTATCTCTATCAGTTTTTAAGCGAACACTACGTTGGGATCTGCAGGCCACTCACCTTGCAATCTAATACCTAGTAAAAGGTCATTGTTTGAAGAGTGGCATAAAGCTTTCGTTGAGGTTGATGTTTCTGCGTTCTGTGTTGAAACTGGTTTGATGTAGCTCTCCATGTAGAATATCCCTTGCAAGCCTCTTCATCTCCGAATTAATATTACACTCTACATCCATCTGAACCCGGTTACCATATTCATCCCTGGGTCTCTTACCACAACTTTTACTCAACGCACTTCCCTCCATTTCGAAAGTCACAAATCCTTAATGCATCAGAATGTGTCCTATTGACTGAGCCCAGATTTTATCTAAGCTCCTCGTAATTTTCTTTTATCTCTGGTTCACTACCACCTCACTAGATACGCGATCTATCACTCCTATCTTCATCATTGTTTTATAGCAATATATTCCAAAACCTTCTAGCTCCTTCTATGAACTGCTTATCGTATACGCTTCAATTCCCTACAATGCTACCACATACAAAAATACCTTCAGCCAAGACTTTTGGACACTTAATTTTATGTTCAGTTTTCCTTGCAGTAGCCGGTGTGCATTTCGGCCATCATCAGTAGCTGTGCTGCCCAAAGACATCCATCTGCTACTTTCAGAATATCAGTTCCAAATCCCAATTCCTAATCTAGTTCCGCCAGCATCGCCTAATGAAATATGAGAACATTTCATTGCCGTTTCTTTACATTTGTTGAGGCTCATCTAACAAATTGTTTTCATGATACTGTCCATTCCGTCTAATCGCTCTTCCATATTCTTTGCTGTCTCTGACAGAAATACGATGAAATCAGCAAACCTCAAAGTTTTTTATTTCTTCTCCTTGTACTTGAATTCCTTCCCCTAATTTTTCTTTTGTAGCTTTCTTGATTATTCAATTTACTGACTGAATAACATCAGGGTAGGGTTACAACACTTTCTCACTCCGTTCTCAAATACTGATTGCCTTTCATGTCAGACGTGTGTATAAGCTGTATCCAACGTTTCGCTCCCTATATTTTATCCTGACACCTTACGAATTTCATAGAGTGTATTCCTGCCAACATGGTCACTTTTTTTCTCTGTCGACAAATTTCATAAATGTTGGTTTAACTTTTTTTAACCAGTCTTCCGATAAAAGTCGTAGGGTCAATATTGCTCTGCATGCTCACGTATTTCTCCGGAACCCGATGTGATCTTCCCCGAGGTCAGCTACTGTCAGTTCTTTTTCCACTCGTCTGTAAATAATTTTCATCACTATTTTGCAAGAATGACTTATCAAATTAATAGTTCGACAATATTTACAACTGTGGAATTGGAATTATTAAATAATTTTTGAAATGTTAGGGTAATTCGAATTTCTTATGTCCTTGCAACACAGGTAGATTACTTGTCTCTCCCAGGAATCACAGTAATTCTGAAGGAATATAGCCTGCCCTCGGGGCTTTTTCCGACTTCTTCCAGTGCACTGTCAGATTCTTCTTCGCAGTATAAGATAACGTCTATCTACTTCCTTCAAGTCTGTTTCTCTTATAAATTTTCCCTATATATTCCTTCAATCTTTCAGCTTTTCTTTCCTAACTTACAAGGGGAGGCCGCCAAATGTGAAATTCAGATTCGATTCATACTGCGCATAATAAAAGCTCATGGTCAGAGGTGTAATGTGGCAAAGCACCAAGATGCGCTTCTCAGCCGTTGTCGAGAAAATCGACAGTTAAAAGAAACCGTTGCGGTGAAGTACTTTCTACGATTAATAGTTTTCTACAGCGTCGTGGCGCAGCGGTAAGCGCTCGGGTTCGTAATCCGAAGGTCGCCGGATCGAATCTCGCGCCATGCATTTTTTTTTATTATTAGTTTCTTGTATTTCTGCATGTTGGTGAAGGCGGATCGCTCTCCAATTGTACCGCCTCCATTTTTCCGTTTTTTTAACAGGGTGTACCAAAGCTCTCCCGTCCACACTGATTTTCGACGATGTTATAAGTTGCGCTAGGGACCGCATCTACCTTCTTTCGAAGTTAGCAGGCAACTACGCTGTTATGCGGCGGATCGTTTCGGCCCATTCAACATCTGTCCTTCAAGTGTAACGAGTGAGTAATGGAGTTTATGTTTCATACCTGCCACAGCGAATTTGTGTTCGTGGGGTCTCTATTCTAATTCGAACGTTTGACTTACCTTATATGTATTCTTTTCGGAATATCGTTTCTACGTCTTCCGTTAACTATACGTGGTTAACATTATGAAGACAATTAATAACATTTGTGAAATAGGACTTTGTTTGCGGAAAACATAATGATGCTCGAACTCGCCAGTTTTTCCACGACAAACGACTTTCTACAACTTATTATATGCATAATTGTTGCAACTGATTGCCGGGATATATATATATGAATTACAAAAAACAAATACTAAAAAAAAAGTTGCGTGGTGCGAGATTCGATCCGGCGACCTTCGGATTACAAACCCGAGCGCTTACCGCTGCGCCACGACACTGTGGATTATTATTAATCGTAGAGAGTATTTCACCGCAACGGTTTCTTTTAACTGTCGATTTTCTCGACAACGGCTGAGAAGTGCATCTTGGTGCTTTGCCACATCACACCTCTGGCCATGAGCTTTTATTATGCGCAGTATGAATCGAATCTGAAATTCACAATTGGCGGCATCCCCTTGTTAGTACTGGTTTGGCATCTGAGTTCGTTTTATTACAATGATTTCTTCTCCTTCCTGCAAAGGCCTCTTTAATATTCCTATAGGCTTTATCTTTCTCCTAGTTATACTTGTTTCTACAAACTTGCATTTGTCCTCTAGTCATTATAGCTTAGCCGATTAGCACCTTCTACTATTTCAGTATTTCGACGTTTGTATCTTCTCTCGTCTGCCTCATTATTACAAATTTTTATATTTTCTCCTTTCGTCAATTACATTCAGTATGTCCACTGTTATCCAAGGATTGTCCTAGGCCTTAACTTTTTAAAAAATAATTCATGGTACAAACATGGTGTAATATATTTGTTGTTCGTGCAATTAGCTAATTTAGACTGTTATCCATTGTCGAGGACTTGTCACAGGCTTCAAGCTTCCCATTATTTTTTACTAAATAGGCAGTATACATGAAGAGGCACACATCACTTCCGTGTGTAAGACATTTATATCCAATTGTGCACTGCATTATACATGTTAGTAATTAGTATTACTGACAGATATTATCTAGAGAACTAGTAGATTGTGTAATATGTGCTACACACGCCCATGAGAGCGAGGTGAGCTTTACATACGTACTTGCTATTTGGTTAAAAGTGGTGGGAAACGTGAAGCTTGAAATAATAAGTGCTTGAAAGAACTATCATTTAAATGTAATGGGAAGCTTCAGGCTCGGGATAAGTGCTTGAAATGACTACCGGTCAAAATTAGATAACAGCACAGAAAATAAATACACACATCAAAAATAGTTTTGCATCACCTCTGTTCCGAGAGTTCCGGAACCTGTACAGGAAACTGAGATAGAGATCAATATAAACATTATTCCCGCCAATTTCATTGCTCATGAGTACCACACATTGCATTTTGTACCACCATACTGTCAGCCCTTCAGAACTAGCGGTCCAGACAGCTCTACACACCGGTACCTCTAATATTCAGTAGCACATCCACTTGGATTGATGCATGTCTGTATTCGTTGTGGCATACTATCCACAAGTTCATCAAAGCACTGTTGGTCCAGATTGTCCCACTCCTCAACAGCAATTCGGCGTGGATCTCGCAGAGTGGTTGGAGGGTCACGTCGTCGATAACCAGCCTTTTTCAATTTATGCCAGGCGTTTTCGATAGGGTTCATGTCTCGAGAACATGCTGGCCATTCTCGTCGAGCGATGTCTTCACAAGATGTGCACGATGGTGCTGAGAATTGTCGTCCCCGAAGACGAATGTCTCGCCAATATGTTGCCGATATGGTTGCACTATCGGTCGGAGGATGGCATTCACATATCAGACAGCCGTTAAGGCGCTTTCTATGACCACCAGCGACGTAAGTCGGACTCACATAATGCCACCCCAAAACGGCAGGAAACCTCCACCTCCCTGCACTCGCTGGACATTGTGTCTAAGGCGTTCAGCCTGACCGGGTTGCCTCCAAACACGTCTCCGACGATTGTCTGGTGGATGGCATATGCGAACTCATCGGTGAAGAGAACGTGATGCCAGTCCTTAGCGGTCCATTCGGCATGTTGTTGGTCCCATCTGTACCGCGCTGTATGACATCGTGGTTGCAAAGATGGACCTCGTCTTGGACGTCGAGAGTGAAATTTCGCATCATGCAGCCTGTTGCAAAAGCATAATTCTACATGGTGGGTTCCTCCGAGCCGCAATCCGTAGGAAGCGGTTATCCAATGCAGTAGTAACCTTTGGGCGGTTTGAGCGAGGCATGTCATCGACAGTTCCTGTCTCTCTGTATCCCCTCCACGTCCGAACAACATCCCTTTGGTTCCCTCAGAGACGCCTGGGCTCTTCCCTTGTTGAGATCCCTTCCTGGGACAAAGCAACAATGCGGAAGCGATCGAACCTTGGCATTGGCCGTCTAGGTATGGTTGAACAACAGACAACATGAGCCGTGTGTACCACTTTCCTGTTGTAATGACTGAAACTGATCGACTGTCGGACCGCTCCGTCTAATAGGCACTGCTCATGCAAGGTTGTTTACATCTTTGGGCGGGTTTAGTGCCTCTGGACAGTCAAAGGGACTGTGTCTGTGATATAGTATCCACAGTCAACGTCTTTTTCAGGAATTCTGGGAACTGGGTTGATGCAAATCACAGCATCCAGAATGAAATTTTTTTCACGTTATAGCGGAATGATCGCTGATATGGAAGTTCCTAGCAGATTATATCTGTGTGTTGGACCGGTAATCGATCCCGAGATCGTTACCTTTCGCGGGAAAGTTCTCTGCCGACTGAGCTACCCACGCACAACTAACGCTAGTACTTGCCTCCTACCTTGCAAACGCCACAGAAGCTATCCTGAAGCAACTTACAGTACCAGTGCACCTGGAAGAAAGGATTTTCGGAGACATGATTTGGCCAGAGCATGGGAAAAGTCGGAAGTTCCAGTCTCGGTGGCACACGGTCTTAATCTGCCAGTAAGTTTCATATCAGCACACGCTCAGCTGCAGAGTGAAAAATTCCATTCCGTAAACGGCCCCCAGGCTGTGGCTAAGACTTTCTCCGCGACATCCTATCTTCCAGGAGAGCTGGTCTAGCAAGTTTGGTAGGAGAGCTTCTGTGAAGCCTGGAAGGTAGGAGGCGAGATACTGAAAGACGTAAAACTGTGACAACGCTCATGAATCGTGCTTAGGTAGCTCAGTCAGTCTGCTTTCGGCGGCCGTCACGTGCGGAGCTCTGGCCACAACCGGGAAAAGTTGCTCTTGCAGCTGAATACCATGACGCAGACCAGCACCAGCGATGGTGGAGACATCACGAGTTACCCACAGGCACAGTGGGAGAGAGGAAATCATCACTGGGAGATGGGACGCACGCCAAGTGTAATTCTGTCTCACCAACTAATCCAAGGGGAGACTGCACTCTTCCGGCTACTGGATCAAGAGATGGAACAGAGACTGAGCCGTCACTACCTTCAGTTATAATTAATGTCCATTTACGTATCTTGTGTACGTTAGAGCAGGTGCAAAATCCACAGGATTGTAAAGTAATTAGTCGCCTCTGAACCCAGAAATCGTATGAGAGAGTAAAGAAAAAAAATACTGCTGCAAAGCCTTTTAACCACTTAGTAAGAGTCTCTATGAAGGCTGGGGCTTAGCAACGACCCTTGGAACCACATGCGTCATACTACGGCCAACAGCGTCACCTATTAATCTTGCAGGAATTCAGCTTTGTATGGATGAGTCACATCTGAGGTGAATGAGTGAAGTTGGGATGTTTTTTATGTGTGGTCTAGGATGACAATAGGCCCCAACACTCATGTCATCATTTTGACATCTCAGTACTATTTGACGATTTCTACTGTTACATTCCACGTTATGACATTTTGAAGTGACACAAACACATTCGGAAATCAACGGCAGTTGGAGGGGGAGGGCGGGGGCAGTGAGGAAGGACGAGGTACTCTCTCACTATTCTCTATATGTGAGCCAAGAAATCGTCTTTCTGAGATGACAGGAAGTTATCAGTATCTGGGCTGCATTAATGGAAGTGTGTACATTCTTAATGTGTGTGGTATCTTTATGGTGGCTCTCCTTCAAAAACAAGCAGGCAGTTTGGTTATTTAGCGATAAACTATGGAAACGAACATTTTGAAGCACTTACTCGGGTCAGAATGCTCGGCCTAAGAATTTCTCACATTGGTGTGTAGTTTAGGTCGCCCGGCCAACGTGTTACGACAGTGCGTAAACGTCTTTTGTGAACAGGGATGGCAGCCATAAAAAATCGCGAGTTTTCGCGTTCACTGTTTACCGGACACTATCGGGGGAGCCATCAGGTGGTGTCGTCCCTCAGTCTGCAGACGTTTTTGGGAAGCCTTAGGCAGTGAAAGCAATTTTAGAAGGAAAGCAACAATTATAGTGGCTCTGAAATGATTAATCTTGGGACACAAGAGCACTTCTCTTAGTTTAGACAGGGCTTCCGGTCAGACCCGTGGTAACATTTGAACCATTCGGAGAATGATCTACATGTGTTGTTCTCTTTAAAGCTATAAATAAACTCAAAACAACACGCTACCTAATATGGCTGCAGGAAAAAAAACGTCTCCTCCACTGTGCACGGGAATCTGCAAGTCAGGGATTGATCGCTTCTCCTGAAAAGGTAAGAATATTTTCAACTTTCGTTAGGATTGGTCGATGAGTAGAGCACACAAGTTATAGGGGATACATGGAGCTCGTGGAGTCTTGTTATTGGCACGAAACCCTTCTGGGGGAGTTTGCAGGAGTGCTTTTGTGGAGTTTACTGCTGTTTGATGGAAAGTGAGGAGAGAAAAAACTTAGTCTTCGGATTCAGACTCCAATCTGGAGAAGATAGAGATCTTGACTTTTGATATGAGTGGGGTGAGCTTGGAACACTTATTCTGAGCTTGACTTCACAGTAGCACTTATCTTAACTGGGGAGCCTGTGTTGTGAACTTAGCTCTACTGACAGTTCAGACCTCATTCATCTCGGGCAACTCGCTGTGCAGAAGGCACTGTTACCTGTGACAGATCTACCTCTTTGATATTTGACCTTCTTCTGCACACTGCCATGTAAGTGATTCAAATTGGTCCATGTTGTGACTGGCGAATGGAAGTGTCAAATGCTGTAATCTGCCGAGATTTCAGGGTTCCATTATAGAGTAATTGCGATCCGTTCAACAGAACGCCAGCCGCGACTTTGCATACTTTGTGCCCGCGATAGGGAACTACAGTTGCCGCAGATCGCTGTTCTGCAGATGCTACAACCACGACCACTACCTGTGACGCCGGCCGCTGGTGGCCGAGCGGTTCTGGCGCTACAGTCTGGAACCGCGCGACCGCTACGGTCGCAGGTTCGAATCCTGCCTCGGGAATGGATGTGTGTGTTGTCCTTAGGTTAGTTAGGTTTAACTAGTTCTAAGTTCTAGGGGACTTATGACCTCAGCAGTTGGGTCCCATAGTGCTCAGAGCCATTTTGAACCACTACCTGTGACGGCGCCACATATCGAGAAAACGGATACTACATTACCGCTCCGGCTCGTTAAGGTAAACAGGATCAGAATCTCGGCACTTGCTCTCGGCAGCACCAACGTAATATAATTTCTGTCTAGAATAGAAGCTTCAAAGTCTTTTCAGTGTTAGACAATTTCAAGTTGCGTTTCTCATGTTTTGAGCCACAGTAAATAGTTCAATCAGACAAACCATACTCTTTGACAATCAGCTGCCACCCAACGTTGCATATTTGTGTTGCCATCAGATCAAGTAATACTTTTGTCATGTCCCTTAACATTCACCCAAACCAAGTAACAGGAGGCGGTTATGTACCTGACGTTCACTGCTCTCATACTGACTGCGTGTGGTGAACGAGCTGAATTTATAAGATATAGTACATTATGAACCCATTTCAAGCCTACAGAATAACAACTTTGAATATCAACAGAATCCGCTCCCCGCTGAAATTACGTAACTTGAAAGATTTTCTGTATGCTACAGATATTGATATTATTCTACTTCAAGAAGTAACGGACATGGCGGTACGCGATATCTTTGGGAAGAGCACTGTAGTTAATGGTGGAACTGGAAGTCAACTGGGGAAAGCGATACCCTCGAAAGAGGTTACAATAGTGAGACACTTCAAAACATTCACAAATAATACAGGAATCGCCAGTACTACCTACAACACCCGGATAGTTAATATATAAGCTCCATATGGAAGCAACAAACGGCGCAGCCGAGCAGAGTTTCTTAAATATGAATACTGTTCCCCCTCTTCGGAGTTCATTATGATAATATCATCAGCGGGTGATTTAAACTGTGTCCTAAGTCCCGAACATCAGCTCCCTAATTTTGACTGGTCTATCAGAATATAACATATAATTAAGGAGTTGAATTTAAATAACACTTGTGAACACAAGAACGGTGAGGCATCCTAGTATGTAATGAGTAGATGAATTCTGACAGGCAAATCTCAAAGGAAATTTTAGATCCGAAACACCCACACAATGCGTCAATAAGAAAACTAAGACCAGTTACTCTCCGGAATAGTGATAGCAAAATGTGATTACTAAAAATGATAATGCGGGAGGTAACCGGCCCGTATCAAACTTTTGTTGATAAAAACAGATCAGTTATCCGAACGGTTTGCGAATAGAGGGACGTCATAGTAGCGACGGATATGTTCTCAGGTTTCAGTGCGCTATAATGTCTCTTAATTTCGAGAATGCTTTCGATAGGGTGAGCCACCAGTACGTTCTCAAAACAATGACTGCACTGTATTTCCCTAGTGTTTTGTCTACATCAGTGGTAGAATTTTGAAGAAAAAAAAACATCGATAATTATGATAAATGGTCAGATAACCAGGCACCTAGTTAAGTGCGACAAGGTCTACGTCGATGGCCTTGATAGCCATTGCCATTGAGTCCCTGCTAGCCGCTCTGCAGAATCAACTACGAGGGCTGCATATAGACGACCAAAATATTGTGTGTTGAGCATAAGCAGATACTGTGAGTCTCGCAATCACCGGTGACAGTGACGTGGAGAAGAGATTGCAGGTCATCAGCAATTACAAACTTGCATCAGGTGCCAAGCTAAGCAAAACTAAATAATGCATCATGAACGTAGCGCGTGGAAAAGCTCTGCAAACCACGGGAGATTTTAGTATGGTACCCGACATGCAAATTCTGGATATCGACTACAGGTCTAATCTAGGGCATGCTATAGCTTCAAACTCTACGTAAATCCCTGGCAGCATGCGAGCCACGCTCAAAGAACATAGCGTCAGGCTCTCTTTTCAATTATGTATATGGTCTCTACAGTGAACAATGTGGCCCAGGTTTTACCAATACCACGTGAAACAGCATCAAGAATTCCCTCAGTTTAGGGCCATTTTCTAACTCGTAGTAACATTTTAAAAGTCAAGTTTGACACGTTGACACTTTAAACCGAAAGTGGGGGATAAAATCTCACTGACGTTGGGAGAAAGCCACAAGCTTTATTCGTGTGTTCCACATACAGACTGTGGAACAAGACACCCGCCAGCCTCACGTCCCACTTACTAGACGCAATTACTCCCACTCTCTTGAATCCATTCATAGATGTACTGCCCGTCCCCAGCGACTTTTATCATTTTCAACAATTTTTATTCGGATTCAGTAACATTTAAACCAGTGTCCTCCCGTTGCACATGGTAAAAGTCATGAACATATACGTGAAATTAATGGAAAACAAAAGCAGAGGTGTGACTGAACAAAAATATCCGCGCTACAACTGGAAGCTCATTTGGAAAAACACCAGCATCCGTTACCTAACAACAAATGTCAAAATTATTTGTTACAAGGCAGTAAAGAGGAAAATAGCAACCAAAGCGAAACTTCACTCCAGCCATATGGATGATTCGCCACATGTGAGAAAAACGACCTGATAGACACCGAAATGCATAGATTTGTGTGCACTCAAGTGAAGGACAACTCGCAAGTTATCAGACAAACTCTGGCAAATCTTAGCCACGATAATACGAACTGTACCTCCCCCCTACCCTCTACCACCTACATCTTGCCTGTCGAATTTTTGAATCCTAGCGATGTGCCATATACATTAACAAAAAGAAATGCTGTAAACTGGCTTAACGGCTAAACAATACATTAGCTCCTGACTGAAAAAATAAAACGAAAAATCATTTCCACATGTATCTTTTCCTTCAACGTCATAACCTAATGAAGATGAGAGACATAAGGAAAGCTTCACAAATTTTTTAGTAAATATAATTATGTGAAACATAGCGTGCAAAATGAATAGAACAAGACTTAAACTCAAGAACTAAAATAACGAATTCTCGATAAAATCATTTTTCCTCGTACGGTATTTTTTTTTACTTATTAATATTTTTTAAGGAAATAGAAATATACTCTGAAGAACATAGCTCAGAAGCATCTTATTTTGTGTTGAAACAATCTCGGATGAAAACTTCATCTCCACGCCAGAAGATGTCGTACTTTTATTTTATTCTATTTTATTCCGTGTGTCAAAACTTCTTTTGCGAGAACAAGTGACTACCCTAACTGATTCTGTTCTGCGATACATTCATCGGTACTCGAAACAACCAGAATGGCAAGATGGAGCTTCCAGTGAGTGAAGTGCTCCAAGTTAAGAGAAGACCAGCTTGGTGAATAAACCTCGGGAAACTGATGCATAGGATGAATTATAAGAAATTGCGAAATAAATCCGGAAACAAACCATCGTGAAGACGAGCTTCGAAGAAGTTGCTGAGATGAAATAGTTCCTTGTGCTGACATGGGCTTGGATGAAGTATTATGAAAAAAGAATTGCATGAAAATAACGGAGCTACACGGTGACTGGTGACAGGTATGGGGCAGGAATCGTGGACGGGCCTCGGAATCCTCGACCACTGTCACCTTTATCTCCGCCTCCCTGACTGTCTGGAGCTCACCATCGTGTCCCTGAAGAAAATAAAATATAAAATGAAAAATTACTATATATTTACAAAGTCAGTGGATATGTGTCAGGTTGTCCAGGTCTCAGAAACCGTGAAAAAATATAAAAATATAAAAAGTAAAATAAAAATATTCAAATAAGTCGGTAGAGCACTATCTCGCTAAAGCCAAAGGTTCCGACTTACTTTGAGTCTCGGTTCGGCAAACAGTTTGCCAGAAAGTCTCATGTTATAGCTTGTTTGGACCTTGTTTTCTTTCTCGAAATGTACTGGGACTGAGGACTCCCACAACAACAAAATTCATGTCTTTTTCGTTTTGGATCCTCTGCTGCCTTTGCTGCTTCATTCCTCAAAGCTAGCCGTTCATCTTCTAATTTTCCTCGCTTCCCCTGTTTCAATCAAATATTGTCTAATGCTGCCTTTTAAACTCTCAATAATATCTGATTTTTTCAAATTATCCAGGACCCGTCTGTTACTTTTTTGCGGTTTCTGAAGTTCTGTCTTGCAGTTCATAACCAATAATTGGTTAAAGTCCATATAATGGTACACGTCTTCAGTGAGCCAAGCAACGTAGAATTTAGAAAGTAGGTGACTGGAGGAGTGTGCTATCGTCCAACGACTCACTTTTGTCTCTCCTCAAATGATTTCAAGGCCTCTAGTATAGCGACTGCCTAATTAGGTGTTTAATCCGCAGGTTGTGGAGAGCGTAGTTCAGGTCGTTATCCAGGTGTGATGAAATTGGGGGTGTTCTTCATGTCACGACTTGGCCCTTTCACTCAGGTTAATCTTACATGAATCAGGTGGTTGATTTTCACATTCTACGTACCCAGTTGTTGCCCTTTTACCTACATCTTCGTGATGACTGTGATGTTGAGGCTCCCATCCTCCAAGATAGAAACTTTTTCACAGGGCTGCACACATATATTTATCGTTTGCCGAACAGTCACGCACACTATCACACCTTTATTAACTAGCTAAATTGCTCGATCTCAGTCCAACTGAAAATGTCTGGGAGTACAAGGAACCAGGGATAAACGGAAAGACAATTTCACAGGTATATGGTAGTTCTAAGGGTTCTAATGCTCAGTGAGTGGCTGGAAATGGATACGGAATATCTGAAGAAAGTTGTTTGTTGACGGCATTCATCTCTGAATTCCAGTTTTTACCAAAGCTAGCTGTAGCGCTATATGATTTTAGAGTGATGTATCCTGGAATTACTACTTTTCCCTCTGGTGTTCATCGATTATTATCTGCAGCAAGATAGTTTCATAGCGACAAATGAAGCTCATTAAAAAATTGTTTCACCTTAGGAAAAATGGAAAGAGAAGTACAGGCAAGTACATTCGTAGCTTTCAGAAGTTTATAGTAATTAATTTCGCAGGCTATGGGATTTCCTAAATTCTTCAAGCGACGATGCAGCCAACAAATTATACGAGGATTAATTTATAAGTCTTTTCTATTAAACAGAAAGACATATGAAAATTGTTAGAAAGTCTTAAAATGACTGTTATTATCTTGTATTTGGTAATAACAGTTGCCATTAGTTCATAAGGAATGTTAGTTATTTTCTGCCAACTACGAAAGTATTTCTATCTCAGTTTCACGTTTTTATTAATGGAAAAATGACAAGCTATTTGTCCCTCCAAAAAGATTTTTGCTGTCGAAATAGCCGGTGCTGTAAGTAAACTGTGGCGTAAAATGTGTGTGTGTGTGCAATCTTATGGGACTTAACTGCTAAGGTCATCAGTCCCTAAGCTTACACACTACTTAATCTAAATTATCCTAAGGACAAACGCACACACCCATGCCCGAGGGAGGACGCGAACCTCCGCCGGGACCAGCCGCACAGTCCATGACTGCAGTGCCTGAGACCGCTCGGCTAATTCCGAGCGGCGTGGCGTAAAATGTGAAATTTATTTATAGAGACGTAAATGTTATTTAAGCTAATACTGTTGATACCGATTATGAAACTGTATAATGTACACTTTAATCAGTAGCAAAAAACAATATGTGGAAACGAAAAACATAAATAACTATAGTTGAAGATGGCACGTCACTCAATCTAATTCCGTAGAGCGAAATCTGCAAAAAGCAAAAGAACTTCTTAAAATTTCAAACGAAACAGAGTCGCTTGCTGGTGCATTCTGCATTTTCTCCAGACGCATGCCTTTGTGAAATACGCCAGAATTTGCCCAGCTGATACTTAACGGTATGAGGTGTCCGTTAACGTCTTTGCTGTCAACACCTGGTTTAATACCAACACAGGCTGTATTATTTACAGCTTAACATGTACTTTGTATAATGCGTTATATGCTGCCATTAAGCTCAGACGAGGATGTTTTATTGGCAGTTGTGTTCGGCTTCGGGCACTCATGTTGATTACCCGGTGCGCCATAAATATTTTACTAGTATCGTTTTACACCTGCGCGACGCTCTGTACAGCTCTCGTGTTCAGCATTAAATTCCTTGTGTTGAAGTCGCTCTTGTCGACGAATTTACGTCATTTTACAAGTATGCCCTACAATGAGTAAAGTAGCAGTAACTGTTGCAGAGGAGGTGGCTCCTGGAAATTAACGCTTTGGGATAATTTTGAAGGTCATTGATGAATTTTATTCATTTTGGATATTGAATAACAAATTACTGTGTATTCAGTCAACTCGTGTACAGATAACTGCGATCAGTCAGTTATGAAATCTTTGTTTACTTCCATAAACTACTTTTCGAGTCTTTACACGACCATGTTCAGCTGTGATATGGAGATGTTACATGTATAATTTTACATCGTGATGCTGGGTATCGGATTTGTGAGAAGATAATAGGAAACTGGCAACTTTAGTGAATGTAGCCGGGTGACGTGTTCTACAACCGCAGATATTTCGACAGCGGTGCACACCTTGTTATTTTCACGGCATAAAAGCAGCAAGAAAGACCAAGACGTGATCCATCTGTAACCCCGTGAGTTCCGCGGACATTTTGTAAACTCAAGATTCAGTATTAGGAATCACTTCAATGACGAGTGATAGTTATATGGAAAGTTGTGACGAAAACCGGATACCTATATTACTGCAACAGCCAGTAGGGTGTTGATATTAATGTTCACGTGGTGGCTTCCCCTTCTCCAGAGCCTACTGGCCACAGAATCAATCACTATTCCCTATCGATTCTGAGTGTCACTATAGATCCATCAGCATCCAACATGAGGTTTGCAACTAACGCATACCACAAAGGTCTTCCCAGAAAATTGTCACATTTTAGGCCTAGAGACAGTTCTTTAGTTTCCGTGTACAGAATCTACTCGTCGTGTAGTTAAGTACATTAATTTGGACTGGCGTTGACGAGAAGCTTGAAAAATTTCCATACAATATATACACATAAAATTTTATTATACTCCAGGAGTTATTAAAAACGCTTACAATGTTTACTGCCCCATGGCGTGTGATGAGAATCGTTCGTCTTTTTAAAGCCAGTACGACTGGTCAGGTTTATCTGATGATTACTTCCCTATCGAAACTACGTGTGAAATAAATAAAGCTATATTATGTTCCATGGATGATCCGTGCTATTTATCATAATGATTTGCGTATATAAATAAGGCAAAAAGATTTTCTTTTTATGTACAGATGTCAACTAATAATTCCTACCCACCATCTTTTACGTAGTGCTAGAATAGTAATTCTTCTACGGAATGTAAAAAGTTGAAAGTACAAACTTTTTCAGTTTGCTTTCAACTTTAACTTTGCAATATACCAGACATATTGAATCTTTTGGTAGTAGTAAACTGTTTGACCCACAGCACTTAACTGGACTGAAGGCCCCACTGTAGGGTGAGTGCAATCTTTCTTCACTGCGCCATTAGGACGAAGAGGGTTTTCATTAAGTAGGTGTCCGGGAAATTCGGTAACAGCAATATCAGCTTTTCTACTGGTTTTGTAACTATGCGTATCATACTTTCTTTTGAGCTGGATTGGAATTTTGAACAAAAAACTTAGTGAGGGAACAAATACACTGTGAAGTTGCTAAAAATTTCCAACAGTTGTCTACAAAGTGATCATGTCTGAGGCCAGCTGTTATTTTTACAACATGTTTTGGAGTAATGAAAACTTTGTTTCTTAAAGATGAGTTAGCCAACGCATTATTCCATACGCCATTATTGGATGAAAATTTGGAAAACATGTTGAGTTACCGATTGTTTCTTACCAGGATTTGCAATCATTATAGCGCAAGAGCAGTTACCCTCAGTTGGTTTAGAAGATCATAAACCTGATATCTACCATCTACATTCTGAACAGTATGGGAAACTAAAAATTTTGAAGTTTCCATCCAAGTTAGTATTCTGTCACCACGTGTTGCATTTATGACTGGTCTAGTGCCTCTAAATGTGCAGAACTCAATATGATGTTTCATTTTCATACATAGAATGAGGCCATTTGCAGAAAATCACGCAACACCACTCTTCAGAACATTATTTACCACTACTCCTGCTGCTGTGTGTGTATTTTCACCGCTTATAATACTCATCTCATCACCAAAAATAATGATTTACTTATTTTTTATTAAGAGGCACTTGTTCTTTCTTTTCTTTCTACAGCTTATCAGTTTTTATATATAAATTCGTCCATGGAAGAGCAAGAGTTCTTCAGGAGAACTCAAATCAATTTAAAATTTGCTTTTCTGCTTTCAGACGTACTGTTTTACTAGGCACATAACAAAAGTTTTGGTTGCTGCATACTGAAATCCTTTCTGAGCCATTGACTGTCTTAATAATGGGTAACGAAAGTCAAATGTCGCTCCGGTGTTGTACATATGGACCCCACTGTTCTACCGCAGTTGTCATGTATTATTTACGGCGAATTTCATTAGTAAATGTATTGTGACGTGACAGTTAGTGCCTAGCTCCTTGAAAGGTTCTTACATGGCGACCGTGGGTGAACACCACATAGTAGTCTTGCTGGTCGCTTTTGTGCAAGCAATACTTTTTTAAGTGGTTAGTTAGCCCAGAAAATTAATCCATAAGGCATTATTAAGTGGAGATAAGGAAAATATGTCTGGAGGTTCATTCGTTACTTTGCAAGGTTATAAAATATACGAAATGTAATAATAGCTGAATTGTTTGACAAGCCCGGTAATATGTTTCTTACAGATAAAGTTTTGATGCATTTGTACGCCCAAAAGCTAGTAGCAATCTAACCTGTTTAGCAACTCCAGCTCACTTGCTACATCAGCTGTTGATATGACTTTGTTGTTGTATAGAACTGATTATATTGCCTTTCTTCGAAGTTAGGGCAGTCCATTTTCTGAGAAGTACTTAATAATTCATTGGAAAATATAATTTTCAGCCTCTTCGATTGGTCTCGCTGTAATGGGATTCATAATTACTCTCGGGTCGTCTGCAAAAAGTGCCACTGTTGATGTAATCACATCTTCGAGTTCTAGAAGTGTTCTCCTATAGCTCTCTCGATGCTTAAAGCCCTAACGACGTTCAGAGCCGCGAGCGGTATTGGCGTTCCACGTGGATGAGCACTGCCCGCCGAGCAAGACCCCATGAGTTCAGCTGTTATCATCGCAGCCCTTATTGTACTTTTACTCTCATTAAAAATGTTTGTACAATAAATACGCTTTAAAAATTCTGTATTGCTGACGTTTCTCAAAGAAGGTTGCTTTACACGGAAGTATTTCCTGGAGGAAAACTAACTTCTCTCAGAGATCAAGCACAGATTAAAAATAATAATAATAAATAGTTTTGTGACACACAGCTTGCTTTATTCACACACAACTTCTACCAAACAACAGTTCATCTA
Organism: Schistocerca nitens; assembly: GCF_023898315.1. NCBI lineage: Eukaryota > Metazoa > Arthropoda > Insecta > Orthoptera > Acrididae > Schistocerca > Schistocerca nitens. The sequence goes on from NC_064621.1 coordinate 495,173,769, forward strand.
CATATACATATATACTCCGCTAGCCACCATGCGTTGTGTGGCGAAGGGCACAATTCGCACCAAAGTCATATTCCCCCCCCCCCCCCCCCTCTGTTCCACTCGCGGATCGCGCGAGGGAAAACGACTGTCTGAACGCCTCAGTATGAGCTCTTATTTCCCTTATCTTTGAATGGTGATCATTGCGCGATTTCAAAATTGGTGGTAATAATATATGCTCTACATGCTCGGTGAAGATCAGATTTCGGAATTTAGTTAGCAGCCCCTTCTGTTTAGCGCGTCCAGTTCAAACTTTCTATGAGATTTGTAGCTCTCTCGCGACGGCTAAATGCTCCAGTCACGAATCTTGCCGCTCTTCTTTGGACCTTTTCAATCTCTTGAATCAGACCCAACTGGTAAGGATCCCATACAGACGAACAATAGTCCAAGACTGGACGAACTAACGTATTGTAAGCTATTTCCTTTGTTGAAGGACTGCATCGCTTCAGGATTCTACCAATAAACCGCTATCTAGAGTTCGCCATACCCGTTACTTGTGTAATCTGATCATTCAATTTGAGACCATTTCGAACAGTCACACCCAGATATTTGAAGGACGTTACCGCTTCCAAAGACTAGGCATTTAGTTAGTGTTCGAACGTTAATGAGGATTTGCGCCTTGTTATACGCAGTAGGTTACACTTAGTAATATTGAGAGATAACTGCCAGTTGTTACACCACACATTTATTTTCTGCAAATCCTCATTGATTTGTTCACAACTTTCGTGTGATACTACTTTCCTGTGGACTACAGCATCATCGGCAAACAGTCTAAGGCCGCTGTCAATACCATCAACCAGATCGTTTATGTAAATCGTAAAAAGCAGAGGACCTACTACGCTGCCCTGGAGCACACCTGAATTTACGCTTGTTTCTGTTGAAGTCACCCCGTTCAGGACGACATACTGCTTCCTGTCTGTTAGAAAACTTTCTATCCAACCGCATATGTCATCGGATAGACCGTAAGCTCGCACTTTTTGTAGCAAGCGACGGTGCGGAACTGAGTCGAACGCCTTTCGAAAGTCGAGAAATATGGCATCAACCTGGGAGCCGGTATCTAGAGACTGTTGTATATCATGCACAAAGAGGGCCAGCTGTGTCTCGCATGACCGCTGTTTCCTAAAACCGTGCTGGTTTCTGCAGATGAGCTTCTCAGAGTAATTATGTGCATCCGATTTTCTACCCTTTTTACAGATTGCTATTACCTTGGACTTCTTCCAGTCCCGTGGAACTTCCTGCCGTTCCAATGATCTCTGATAGATGATGGATAAGAATGGTGCTATATTTGTAGCATAGTCAACATAAAATCTTACGGGAATACCGCCTGGGCCAGATGCCTTCCTGGCGTCTAAGGATGTTAACTGTTTTACAATCCCAGATACACTAAACACTATGTTAGCCAGGTAATCATGTAGTTTCTGTATTCATAAACTTTCGAAAGATCTTTAATGGTCCTTCGCGTCGTCGACTGATCAAAAAGATTCTATCATAAGGAGTATCTTGGAAAATACTTGACTGCGTTGTGGAATATTTGACTTAAGGAACCCAGCAGGACACACTAAACTGCGAATGTTCCACAGTAATCATCTGTCAGGCAGGATCAGCAGTGCTATCGGATCTTCGCTGTCGCTACTCCCGTGTACAGAACGGTAACGTCGTTGAATGGTCGTAAAAGAAACACTTGGATAGAATATGTGTTACATGTAATGTAATCTTTTTAAATGTGGATAAATGTAAGATAACGACCAAAGCAAAGAGAGAGTGAAGCGTGTAGTACAATTAGAACATTAGTGTTGAGTATCTTGAGCAGGGAGCTATGTAAAACTAGTGAGGTATGAACAGAGGAAGCGGGCCTCCTCCGTAGCCGAGTGCTGCGGATACTTTCGGTGCGAATTCTATTTCCGCTACCTCTCAGGATTTTTCTGACGAAGGGGATCTGGGAAGGGGTCCACTCAGCCCCATGATTCCAAAAGAGGAAGTGTTGAAATAAAGAATCACTGGTATCTTCAGGATTAGTCTACTGGCAATAATGGCTGGAGGTAGTGGCAACGTAATGATCATATGTTGTACGATGCCTTGTAGGCAGCATTCTCCGAGTGGGAATAGGTCCAAGGCCGAATCCGTGATAGGTGTACTCGTTTATGTTTGATAGGAAGCGACATGAAAGGGACGATCTCGTAAAATCATTATTAAGAAATGCGAATGGGAGACATAGATATGTAGGAATTGCAAGGCTGCTGTTAAATGTTAGTCCACTCACCTTTCTGTGGACTTCTCTTCCTCCACAGTCAACCCCACACCTGCTCTGTTAGAAAACGAGTAATGTTCATCAACTAGAGAAAGTTGTAGCGGAAAACACCCACCCTACTAGTGTCCACGGGTGGAATCAAATGTTTTATGTTATCAGTTTACTGAGATATTGGAGAATAAATAGTTTTTAAGTCAAAACTTCGATGTATTGCTACTTCTATTATTCGAAACGTCACCGAGTCCGTGCTAAGCTACAGTTACGGTTTCGACATGCACACGCTGAGTCACTCAATATCGTTAGCATCAGGTAACGAAGCGAACCTATAACGAGAAATATTACAAAATGGATTATCTGTGACAGAATGTTCTCTCAAACATACCACAACTTGTTTCCTTTGAACGTTCAGCTCACGTTCTCGACTGCTATAATGATACACGTTGATTTAGGTTAATCCAAAAATCACGTTTCACATATAAAAACTGAAACCAAGCAAGTTTGTCTTTTTCGCTAATTCACCTTTTTCACACGTTCGCTATTACTTTGCAGCAAACCACACTCAAGCTTAACTCATAATTTCGCAAGATTCTTACATCTGTTCAGAGCTTCTAGTGCACGTGTTGTATTTGTAAGACTCTAACTGCTGTTATACGGAACAATGCAATTCTTTAGCCAACAAATTATGTGCGAAACTACTCTCTTCTCATTGAGCAAGAAACAATTCCCCATTGTCTCTTAGTATAAACCAGCATTATCACGCGTCTTTTACTTCGAATCAATCACAGCATAATAGCTCTTATGAGAAACTTACAAAAATAATAAAGTTAAAATTCTCACAAATATCGAAATACGAGACTCAGCCAGGACGTCAGTTTCCCATAACTATATAAAAACAGACGACATAAAAACAAAACTTAATTTTCAAAGTGGTATTACCTTACTCTATTTTTCAATGCATTCGCCGTAGCTGTCAAGGTACGTGTAATGTGGGACCAATTTTTCAACTATGATTTGTTTTTGTAAACTATGCATTGTTAACGAATTAAGTCTGGATGTTTGCCGGACGGTGTGGTCCATGGAACTGACATGGCAATACTCAGTAGCGCTCAAATTTCTTGAAACCAGAGGAGAGGAAGGATTGGGCAGAAATAGAATTAGATAGCAGAGTGAGAACGTCAGGAAGATTTTTTCAAAACTGGTGATTTGTGTAGCTTTGCAATCTCGGAAATTGTTATATTTATGGTCACGCCATCGGGCAGAGTTTTGTAAAAGCGTCTGATTCAGGCTCCAAAAGGCGCACCGAACAAGAAGGGAGAGTCGGTCTGCAGACCGAATTGAACACTACTTCTCCTCTAACAGCGGAGGACATACTTTTCTCCTCTGGCCGCCATAAAGACGACTTCACCGCCCAAGGACCCGCAGAACACTTCTTCGCCGAGGACCGATGAGGGTTGGCTTCCTGTCTTCTAGCAACACTTGGCAGCAGATCGATCACAGATCACGACTTCTGCTCCGCTACATCCATAGCCCAGTCAGATGATTGTAGCTTAGGCGATCAAGGAAAGAGACTCAGGAGCTATTGGCAGGCACAATGTTAGGACTGAGCAATAGTTTCGTGGAGTGTCTGGGGACACATTACGCTTTTTCTTGATGTAACACGCACGTGTTAGACAACCAACCTTACAGCGTAATCACGCAATCACTGGACAGATGCCGCGAGTATGTTATTGTACAGAGTGTTTATGAGGCTATTATCTCAGCAACTCCTATTATGCTGGTCTTTGCAAGGACATTAGTATTACTTACGAGGGATAGGCAAAAGAATGTGAACAGTGGTAGTAACGGTGAAAGATGGCAGTGCCTTCAGGGCAGGCCACAGCTGAAAAATACCGGTCAGGCACTTCCCCTTTCATTTTGTTTCAGTGAGTATCATAATTTCATTTTCCTTTGATGCATCTAATTTTACCCTCATTGACATTAATCTGATGGACTATTAGGGTTAGGGTAAAACTCTGATTAATCTCACAGTGAAACTTCCTGGCAGATTAAAACTCTGTGCCGGACAGAGTCTGCCAGAAAGTTTCATATTAGCGCACACTACGCTGCAGAGTGAAAATCTCATTCTGTAATCTCACAGTACTTACATGACTTGAGTAGCAGTAGTAGAACTAATCTCGGCTATAGAGACAGATTTCTTGATGCTGGAGGTGACCATTGCATTAACGGCCACTTTACAACTTTCGCCGAGCAGCAAGCGAGTTCTTGGAACCGTCTAATTGCTAGCCCTGCTTTGTAGTTACCGAAGGTGGCCGTGGGCCCTGCAGGGTAGTTATTTATGGGCCACCACTCTGGCAGTCGGACTTGTTACACTACCAGCCAAACAAGATAGTGGGAACGCTGTGGCTGAATGCGAAATGACATTTCTTTAGAAACTGGCAGTGCCCGGCATCCTGGTGCTGGCCTAACCTCTTCATTAGCGAATGGACCTGGTGTGGGAGTCTGGTCTCCTTTTCCCTTGTGTTGATCCAGGTAAAGCGGTGTCGGTCTAGCGCCCAGCTAATGTGTTTATTACAAGAACAGCGTACCTTGTGAGACAGGACGATTCCCCCGATGTTGTGTTTGTTAGATGCCGTCACGCCTCGCCAAAACAGCGCCCGTTAAATCGTTTTATGGACGAGACAGAGCTTTTTTCACTAGGAAGCTTCCCTCAACTTGTGAAATGCTCCGAGGGTTTGGCTGCAGGACCTCCAGGCATTGTGTGCTGTTTTTTCGGAGAAAAGACTGTGTACCGCACTGCAGTGATTGGTTGAGGAAGATCGGGTCTCCATGAAAGAAAACACGATTGGCACAGTAATCAGTGCTGGGCCATGATAGGCTTATTCAACTATATTGGGGGGAACGGCTGTTTTTTGGAACTTTTTCATCAACAGTAGATTCTCGGACTTGCTTCTCGACTGTCACAGAGTACAGACGCTACAGCTCTTCCGTCTCTATGGAGTGAGCAGTTAGTTGTAAACTCGTCCGGACAACCGGGTGGCACTTTAAGATTTTTGTGGTCGTGACACAATCATGTAGATGCCTTTTATATTTTTAGAAACCATGTGAGGGGTAGCGCCTTTACATCCTGTCTATAAAGTCAGATGATAGCAGGTAGCTTCATCCAGATGATGAGTCATGGTTCTAGCGTGACAGGTGTATGTCTACGATCGAGCAATCCTGTGATTTCCAAGTAGCAATGGCTGTGGCGGGAAGGTGTCAGCACCGTACAGACTGCAAAGTCGTAAGTCGTAAATAGAATATAATTTGGAAATGAAGTCCATTATCTATGGATATTATGTCTTTTATAAATTATTGCTGATCTAATATGTTTAGTTATTAGTGTAGGTGAATGTGGAGTTATATAATAAACTAATATTATTATGTCGGTTAACTGAGTGTGAGAATTATGCCTTCACTTTCATGGGAAATTTGTAAAATGCAGTTGGCCAATTAATACTACCGGAGTAAGGGGAAACACCAAGCATTTTACGATGAATCAGTTACTTAAAGAGGCAGTTAAGAGAGTCTTCCAGAAAGAAAAATCATTTGCGCCCCACACCCAGCACAGATGTCCCATCACCTCAGTCCAAAGTGCCCCATTCATCTCTTTCCCCAGTCTGAGTATGTGCTGACTTTTGTTAGCCAGCGAGAGCGACACTTCGTTCTGTAATCCTTCGAAATGGTGGCTCCTATCCCCCCAAACGCGACGTTCGTAGTATCATTTGTTTTCTGAAGGCACAAAAGTTTCGGCCTATCAAATTTTATTGGCAAATGAAGAATGTTTATGTTGATAGTGCAATGAACGTGTCTTCAGTGAGTAAATGGTTCAGTCAAGGAAGAATCAGTGTCCACAGCGAAGATCGGACAGGAAGGCCATCAGTCATTGCCGCGTCAGCATAGACACTACAAGAACTTCGCAGTTTTATGCGGCACCAAGTAATTTTCACTTATTTCCGAAAATAAAGAAATTTTGCATGGCAAACAGTTTCAAAACAATTAAGAACTCGAAACGATAGAGGAGTGCGCAGGGCAAACATACACATGCACTAGAAGACGGAAAGACAAATTCTTACAAAGGATATTCCTCCCTATGTGAAAAGTGACCGTATACATTTAGTATCCCTGAGCAAAGAAAAGAGACAGCCATAGTGACGTGACTAATGTCCTTTCGCACTGATTCATTGCAGAAACATGATTATTACGCAACTTCCATTCACCTTTCATTAATACATGGAGGACGCACTTGAGGAGCTGGATTTACAAACCGTGTCTCACAATCTGTACATGAAAAATATGTTGTATTACAAGACTAATAGCAACTGAAAAGCTGGTAAGGACACATACGAATATTTAGTGCACACAAAAGGAACAAAAAACAAATGAAATTTGATAGTAACGTTACATGAAAACACAAAACTAGCAACGTTTATAGAAGGGAGTGACTGACAGTGGTCAATTGTGGTTTAGTGGTTACCAAAACAAAAATGAGATCTCCTTAAATCTGTGGCAGGGAAGCAAAGAGACAGTTCTAGTGTGTAATAGTCACCAGTGAAACAGATGATGACAAGAAACTAAGTGTCACTGAACATTTGTGCATAGAACAACAATGAGATACAGTTTTTTCTTTGCTTTATGAAATAAGTTATGGATGGTAGCGTTCTTGGGCTCGACCTACCTCTTGTAGGTGTCGACAGAATTGTTTTACACAAGACACTACACGACACAGGCTGATGGCACAGTTGTCTTTTCTAGTTCAATTTGTTCAAGGAGGTATGCCGAAGTGGCAGTGTGGATTAATGGTGCGAGTTGCAGGCGGTCTTACAGACCAGGCCCATGTGTAAGTCGGTAGGTGTGGGCGTTAGTGGCCATGACACAAGACACTAGACGCACATCACGCCCTGGTGATGCCGCTGGCCGCTGTGGGGCACGGGCAGTCACACAGGCCACGCCCACATGAGGACCAGCTGCACAAATGACAGCCGCCGTTTCTCACAATGTTTTATACCTGACATCTCCCTCAGGCTGGTGCACATACAGGAGGACTAGGTGGTGCGTCTCCTAGCACTGCGACGTGCCAGTTACCAGTACAGACTGCGGGTGGTCATGCGGAGCTCGCCCACATGTGGACCAACTATCTGGCAGCATGTACGAGGCAATCCAGGACATCCCACAGCTGATGGAGATGCCCTTCCATGGTAACCATGTTAACAGTGGCGCACCCTGGCCGCCCCTCCTTCCAGCCCACGCAGCTTCTCAGACCAGACCTTCGGCTGGTATCGGCTTGTCCACAGTGAGCGGTCCACTCTCGCGGATTCCCCAAGGTAACTTCTCTCACGTCACCTGTCGGCAAATGCGAGCGTGGCACGTGGTGGTCATTGTTCACTTCTCCCGGCACGAGTAGCCCTGGTCATCTGCCTGTTGCAGCATTTTCTACCGTGCCGGCTGCCTGGCTAGTTATATCACCCGCGTCTCTTCAATGGCCTTAGCCTCATCTCGTGGCAGTCAGTTTCTCGTCTGGCCTCCTTATATCTCCATGAACAGTGCATGTACAGACCACACCAAAACCCAGTTGTTACACTATCCACACTTTTTACAAGATCTTGTACACGATTACAGTAGCATATCAGATTCTGACAAACAATATATATATATATATATATATATATATATATATATATATATATATATATATATATATATATATACTCCTGGAAATGGAAAAAAGAACACATTGACACCGGTGTGTCAGACCCACCATACTTGCTCCGGACACTGCGAGAGGGCTGTACAAGCAATGATCACACGCACGGCACAGCGGACACACCAGGAACCGCGGTGTTGGCCGTCGAATGGCGCTAGCTGCGCAGCATTTGTGCACCGCCGCCGTCAGTGTCAGCCAGTTTGCCGTGGCATACGGAGCTCCATCGCAGTCTTTAACACTGGTAGCATGCCGCGACAGCGTGGACGTGAACCGTATGTGCAGTTGACGGACTTTGAGCGAGGGCGTATAGTGGGCATGCGGGAGGCTGGGTGGACGTACCGCCGAATTGCTCAACACGTGGGGCGTGAGGTCTCCACAGTACATCGATGTTGTCGCCAGTGGTCGGCGGAAGGTGCACGTGACCGTCGACCTTGGACCGGACCGCAGCGACGCACGGATGCACGCCAAGACCGTAGGATCCTACGCAGTGCCGTAGGTGACCGCACCGCCACTTCCCAGCAAATTAGGGACACTGTTGCTCCTGGGGTATCGGCGAGGGCCATTCGCAACCGTCTCCATGAAGCTGGGCTACGGTCCCGCACACCGTTAGGCCGTCTTCCGCTCACGCCCCAACATCGTGCAGCCCGCCTCCAGTGGTGTCGCGACAGGCGAGAATGGAGGGACGAATGGAGACGTGTCGTCTTCAGCGATGAGAGTCGCTTCTGCCTTGGTGCTAATGATGGTCGTATGCGTGTTTGGCGCCGTGCAGGTGAGCGCCACAATCAGGACTGCATACGACCGAGGCACACAGGGCCAACACCCGGCATCCTGGTGTGGGGAGCGATCTCCTACACTGGCCGTACACCACTGGTGATCGTCGAGGGGACACTGAATAGTGCACGGTACATCCAAACCGTCATCGAACCCATCGTTCTACCATTCCTAGACCGGCAAGGGAACTTGCTGTTCCAACAGGACAATGCACGTCCGCATGTGTCCCGTGCCACCCAAAGTGCTCCAGAAGGTGTAAGTCAACAACCCTGGCCAGCTAGATCTCCGGATCTGTCCTCCATTGAGCATGTTTGGGACTGGATGAAGCGTCGTCTCACGCGGTCTGCACGTCCAGCACGAACGCTGGTCCAACTGAGGCGCCAGGTGGAAATGGCATGGCAAGCCGTTCCACAGGACTACATCCAGCATCTCTACGATCGTCTCCATGGGAGAATAGCAGCCTGCATTGCTGCGAAAGGTGGATATACACTGTACTAGTGCCGACATTGTGCATGCTCTGTTGCCTGTGTCTATGTGCCTGTGGTTCTGTCAGTGTGATCATGTGATGGATCTGACCCCAGGAATGTGTCAATAAAGTTTCCCCTTCCTGGGACAATGAATTCACGGTGTTCTTATTTCAATTTCCAGGAGTATATATATATATATATATATATATATATATATATATATATATATATATAAGGCACGTAGCAACAGACAAGAAAAATCACAAAAATTACTCTAATATCTAATAGTAGACAGGGGTACCATTTACTAATTACCTTACATGTCAATTACCATGCCTTAGACTTTAATTGTACTTAAAAACTATCCTCCACAAACTTTTATATCCTAAACCTTCAGGCACTCACATTGGTAAACACAAACGGACACCAAATCTAACATGCAAAACTAAATGATTAGGCCCAACATGCAACAGTAAATCTAAAAACTTAGACTTCCCACATGGTGGCGGCGTTCTGAGATATGTGAAAATCTTAAAGACGTGCACAGGAGTCGACAGTAACAAAACAAAGGAGCTACACAATAAAGACAGTGAATACCTGCAGTACAACCTGCATGAAGGGAAATAAAATTTCGATACATTTTTGTTCATCTGGACCAACATGCGACAACCAAATCGCGAAATGCCGTCTCCCCCGTCTCGTCGAGACATTGATGTTCCGAAGGCAGTTTTATCCGAATCTCTACGAAATGCGTAACAACCTCAACCTCCACAAGGAAAGCTAGACAAACGACCAGATGCGTGCGGTTGTACCAAGAGCGAAGAAACACAAACAATAGAACGGATCTATTGCTTCAGTGAGATATATCTGATACGCATGTGAAATACACAGTCCAGTCCGTTGTCTCGACTTTGTTGTTCGGATGCTAATTACAATTCCCCACTACCTTTGCACACACACACACATACGTATTTAAGCGTGGAGGTGACTCAAACCTCTCACAACACGAAACTATGGCCTAACGCACAGCGGTGAGGGCGGGCTCGGCGGCCTCCTTAGCATTTAATGAATCAGAATTCAGCACATCCAACTCAGGCATGGCTAAACACACTCGAAAAAACACAAAAAAATTGGCGAAACGCATAAGGACGTGCCCATATACACTCGATGCTAATCAGGAGATAGGTGCTACGCAACGAGTACGTGCCCCACTCACTGTCATGAGCATTCGGGAGGGTGGTAAGCACCCTATAACACCACCAGAGACAAGACCAGCCCAGGTTTAATACATGCCAGGTAATGTTTTCCCCATCTCCGATGCAAAGGCCGACATCCGAAATCGAACATGTAGCTCTCACGACCCCAGAAAGAGAATTCATTCGCCCAAACACAGGTAAGTACCGCTTATAATTATGAAATTCACATTCAAGATCAGTGCTCCACGAGAAAAGCAGTAACGGAACGAAAATCAAACAAAGAAAACACAACTTTAAGATGGACGTGACGCTGAAAACTGACAAAGGTAAAATGCACTAGTCAGACACAAATGCCCATTACAGCCTTGTTTCCACTCCACCCATATAATCAAAAATAAACCCTATATAACACCTAATGTTAACTTAATTACATTTACAAAACATAAAAAATACCTACGACAACTAATATTAAACAGACGTGCTATGTATTACAAAGACCCTATTCTATGAAATGCTTCACGTGATAAATGCGGAGAAAGTCGGTCGATCTTTTCGTTTTTCCAGGGCGTTCTCGTGAGCGATTCTTCGCTCACAGAAAGGCCCATTATAGTCCGTGAAGAACTTGTGGCACTGCAGTTTCACCTTATTAGACAGCCGGAAGAATTCTACCAAGCCTTTGTCTCCAATGTGGAACTGTCGCACTCGTGCAGCCCGAATTTTCCTACTGCGTGCAGCTGCCTGAATTCTACAGAGCACTTCTTCTACCAGTCCCTTATGTTGTTCCCACGCCCTCGCAGGGTAATCAACCATGGTTCTAATCAGGTCCTTTGTCTGTCGATTCCTCAGTACTGTCATGGGGGTGAGTTGTGTCATGTCGTGAGGCACCTCATTGAGCATGTACTGAAAGTCAGCAGGAAAGCATCTCACGTCCTATGTTGCTTATTGCAGTACATCCTGCAGAGATTTCCCAGTTCCTTTATCATGCGTGCAGCAGGATTCTAACTTGGATGGTGGGATGAGATAAACACAGGTTCAGTTTTGTGTTTCTTTAATATCTCCTTCCATCCCCTCACTTGAAACTGTGGACCGTTGGCCGAGATGATCTTCTTGCTGTGTCCCTCTTGCGTCAGGAAATCGCTAGTTAAGAGACGGAGGCACCGTCGTTGCTGTCACCATTTCTAGAGGTATCATTGTTACGAATTTCGAGGTAAGCTCCACGAAGACAAGTATGTAAGAGTACCCCCTTTTGGTGCAAAGTAAAGGGCCCATGTGGTCAGTCACCGCTAGATGTTAAAGTTTCCAAGGTACAACGGGGAATAGGGGTGCCTGCATATTTGTGGTGGCGTGTTTTGCCTTTCGGCATGACTTGAACACCGAAAGGATGTGGTGGACTCTCCTCTCCATGTTGCTGAAGTGCGCAAGGGTCCTCAACTTCAAGTAAGACTTCCGAGTTCCATTGTGGCAGTAACTATAGTGAGTGGTCAGACAAATTGGTCTGTGAGGTGCTCTGGTAGGCACAGGCGTCATAAGAAATCATCTGAACTTCCCCTCTGAAATAATATTCCCTTGCTAAGAAGGTCGAGCTGCTGCAGCACAGCTTTTCTTCAGTCTTTCTACTTCTCCTTAAGTTTCAGGAGCCCTGCTCCTGCCTGATACGCTGCATACTCATAGTGATGTTCTCTTTGATGCGACTTTTCACATGTAATAAATGCAAAAGTGGTCTAGCTCTAGCTCATTATCATTGGCTTCCTCAAAGCCAATAGGTGACCCAGACAGAGCGTCAGCTATTACATTGGTGCTACCTTTACTGTGCATAATCTCGATATCATACTCGTGAAGCAGGAGAACCCACCTGGTGAGGTGTTTATGAGACAGTTCGGTCGTGAGCAGGAATTTCAGAGCTTTGTGGTACGTGTAGGCTTTGGTTCTACGTCAAAACAAGAAATACCTAAACTTCTGGAATCCTCAAACCACGGCGAGCACCTTTGACTCCCTCTACAGCTACATCTACATCTACATTTATACTCCGCAAGCAACCCAACGGTGTGTATGGTTCGCGGGAAGAACGACTGTCTGAAAGCCTCCGTGCGCGCTCCAATCTCTCTAATTTTACATTCGTGATCTCCTCGGGAGGTATAAGTAGGGGGAAGCAATATATTCGATACCTCATACAGAAACGCACCCTCTCGAAACCTGGCGAGCAAGCTACACCGCGATGCAAAGCGCCTCTCTTGCAGAGTCTGCCACTTGAGTTTGCTAAACATCTCCGTAACGCAATCACGGTTACCAAATAACCCTGTGACGAAACGCGCCGCTCTTCTTTGGATCTTCTCTATCTCTTCCGTCAACACGATCTGGTACGGATCCCACACTGATGAGCAATACTCAAGTATAGGTCGAACGAGTGTTTTGTAAGCCACCTCCTTTGTTGATGGGCTACATTTTCTAAGGACTCTCCCAATGAATCTCAACCTGGTACCCGCCTTACCAACAATTAATTTTATATGATCATTCCACTTCAAATCGTTCCGCACGCATACTCCCTGATATTTTACAGAAGTAACTGCTACCAGTGTTTGTTCCGCTATCATATAATCATACAATAAAGGATCCTTGTTTCTATGTATTCGCAATACATTACATTTATCAATGTTAAGGGTCAGTTGACACTCCCTGCATTCAGCTTTACGCGTGTCATCCTCTGTTCCAATGCCATCATCATCCCGGAGTGTCTGGATATGCTGTTTCGAGCCACTTACTGATTTAACGTAAGACCAGAACTTCCTAGGATTTTCTGTCAAGTCGGTACATAGTATTTTACTTTCGAATTCACTGAACGCTTCTCGCATAGCCCTCCTTACGCTAACTTTGACATCGTTTAGCTTCTGTTTGTCTGAGAGGTTCTGGCTGCGTTTAAACATGGAGTGAAGCTCTCTTTGCTTTTGCAGTAGTTTCCTAACTTTTTTGTTGAACCACGGTGGGTTTTTCCCGTCCCTCACAGTTTTACTCGGCACGTACCTGTCTCAAACGCATTTTACGATTGCATTGAACTTTTTCCATAAACAATCAACATTGTCAGTCTCGGAACAGAAATTTTCGTTTTGATCTGTTAGGTAGTCTGAAATCTGCCTTCTATTACTCTTGCTAAACAGATAAACCTTCCTCCCTATTTTTATATTCCTATTAACTTCCATATTCAGGGATGCTCCAAGGGCCTTATGATCACTGATTCCCTGTTCTGCACTTACAGAGTCGAAAAGTTCGGGTCTGTTTGTTATCAGTAGGTCCAAGATGTTATCTCCACGAGTCGGTTCTCTGTTTAATTGCTCGAGGTAATTTTCGGATAGTGCACTCAGTATAATGTCACTCGATGCTTTGTCCCTACCAGCCGTCCTAAACATCTGAGTGTCCCAGTCTATAACTGGTAAATTGAAATCTCCACCTAAGACTATAACATGCTGAGAAAATTTATGTGAAATGTATTCCAAATTTTCTCTCAGTGGTTCTGCCACTAATGCTGCTGAGTCGGGAGGTCGGTAAAAGGAGCCAATTATTAACCTAGCTCGGTTGTTGAGTGTAACCTCCACCCATAATAATTCACAGGAACTACGCACTTCTACTTCACTACAGGATAAACTACTACTAACAGCGACAAACACGCCACCACCGGTTGCATGCAATCTATCCTTTCTAAACACCGTCTGTGCCTTTGTAAAAATTCCGGCAGAATTTATCTCTGGCCTCAGCCAGCTTTCTGTACCTATAACGATTTCAGCTTCGGTGCTCTCTATCAGCGCTTGAAGTTCCGGTACTTTACCAATGCAGCTTTGACAGTTTACAATTACAATACCGATTGCTGCTTGTTCACCGCATGTCCTGACTTTGCCCCGCGCCCTTTGAGGGTTTTGCCCTTTCTGTACTTGCCCGAGGCCATCTAACCTAAAAAACCGCCCAGTCCACGCCACACAACCTCTGCTACCCGTGTTGCCGCTTGCTGCGTGTAGTGGAATCCTGACCTATCCAGGGGAACCCGAAACCCCACCACCCTATGGCGCAAGTCGAGGAATCTGCGGCCCACACGGTCGCAGAACCGTCTCAGCATCTGATTCAGACCCTCCACTCGGCTCTGTACCAAAGGTCCGCAGTCAGTCCTGTCGACGATGCTGCAGATGGTGAACTCTGCTTTCATCCCGCTAGCGAGACTGGCAGTCTTCACCAAATCAGATAGCTGCCGGAAGCCAGAGAGGATTTCCTCCGATCCATAGCGACACACATCATTGGTGCCGACATGAGCGACCACCTGCAGATGGGTGCACCCTGTACCCTTCATGGCATCCGGAAGGACCCTTTCCACATCTGGAATGACTCCCCCCGGTATGCACACGGAGTGCACATTGGTTTTCTTCCCCTCTCTTGTTGCCATATCTCTAAGGGACCCCATTACGCGCCTGACGTTGTAGCTCCCAACTGCCAGTAAGCCCACCCTCTGCGACCGCCCGGATCTTGCAGACTGAGGGGCAACCTCTGGAACAGGACAAGCAGCCATGTCAGGCCGAAGATCAGTATCAGCCTGAGACAGAACCTGAAGCCGGTTCGTCAGACAAACTGGAGAGGCCTTCCGTTCAGCCCTCCGGAATGTCTTTCGCCCCCTGACACACCTCGAGATGACCTCCCACTCTACCACAGGTGAGGGATCAGCCTCAATGTGGGCAGTATCCCGGGCAGCCACAGTCGTAGTCCGATCGGGGGATGCGTGGGACGAGCTGGCCGTCCCCGACAAACCTCCATCCGGACCCCCACAGTGATGCCCAGTGGCAACAGCCTCAAGCTGTGTGACAGAAGGCAACACTGTCTGAAGCTGGGAGTGAAGGGATGCCAACTCAGCCTGCATCCGAACACAGCAGTTCCAGTCCCTATCCATGCTAAAAACTGTTGTGCAAAGAACGTCTGAACTAATCTACAGAGCACAAACAATTCGACACAAAATTTAAACGGTTATTAAAGTACAAGGTTGCCTAATAGATGCAGTAATGCTGCTACTTGCGCACTGCTGACACACTGCTCGGCGGCGGAAGGAGACTACGCGATTTTACACTATTCAGGTACTACACTCTCAAATACTATAATACGCCCGAAATTTATGAATTAAACAATGCAAGTACCAAAAACACGCAAAGAAATTAAGAATTAAACTTTGTAACAAATAAGTGAACTAGGAGTATACGACTTGCTGCTGGCAGCTGCTAATCCAACGGCCGCAGGGAGCACACAGTAGCTCTATTCACTTTTTGTGAGAACTCGGCTACCAGACAATATAGTTTTCCATGCGAGGTTGCCTCCATCCAGATATCTTTGAAAAATCATCACATCACGTCCAGAATACACACTGTCCGTCACCATGCAGAAGTCCTCTGCGATGTTTAGGTGTGACAGTATCGGCGCCAGAAGTAGAGCCAACTTCAGTGCCTGAAATTGTTTTTCCGCATCTTCGTCCATTACCCATGGTGTTTTCTTGCCAGTGAGTTCGGATAGATGAGGTTTAATCAAGGTATTGTTATGGACGAAATACTGATAGAAATTTAAAACACTCCGAGAACTGCAAAGTTGTTGTTTTGTTGTCAGACGTAGGAATTTTGCTATTGCTTGTATTTTGCCTGGGTTTGGCGGTATCCCCTCTGTCGTAATGACATGTCCCAGGAATTTGACACTGGTGACCCAAAAACATGATTTCTCGGTCTTAACTGTGACCCTGTGAACACTGAATGTTTTAAGGACTTCTTTAAGAATTACATTGTGGTCTCACCATGTTTTCTCTGCTATCAGCAGGTCGTCGATGTATGTGCTGACATGTTCCTTAAGCAAGTCACAAATGACCCTGTGCATTCCCCTAATGAAGGCCAAAGACGGGATTTCTAAGCCAAATGGCAGTCTTTGGCAATGAAACATTTATGTAATGCAAGGAATGCAGGGTGTAATTGTATCTGAAAAAAAGCTATCCTGCAGATCTATGGATGAAACCACGGTAACACAGTGGAGATACTGGAGCAGCTCTTCCAGCCTCTCTGGTCCGTCAGTTTCCATCTCGATTATCGTACACTCCTGGAAATTGAAATAAGAACACCGTGAATTCATTGTCCCAGGAAGGGGAAACTTTATTGACACATTCCTGGGGTCAGATACATCACATGATCACACTGACAGAACCACAGGCACATAGACACAGGCAACAGAGCATGCACAATGTCGGCACTAGTACAGTGTATATCCACCTTTCGCAGCAATGCAGGCTGCTATTCTCCCATGGAGACGATCGTAGAGATGCTGGATGTAGTCCTGTGGAACGGCTTGCCATGCCATTTCCACCTGGCGCCTCAGTTGGACCAGCGTTCGTGCTGGACGTGCAGACCGCGTGAGACGACGCTTCATCCAGTCCCAAACATGCTCAATGGGGGACAGATCCGGAGATCTTGCTGGCCAGGGTAGTTGACTTACACCTTCTAGAGCACGTTGGGTGGCACGGGATACATGCGGACGTGCATTGTCCTGTTGGAACAGCAAGTTCCCTTGCCGGTCTAGGAATGGTAGAACGATGGGTTCGATGACGGTTTGGATGTACCGTGCACTATTCAGTGTCCCCTCGACGATCACCAGTGGTGTACGGCCAGTGTAGGAGATCGCTCCCCACACCATGATGCCGGGTGTTGGCCCTGTGTGCCTCGGTCGTATGCAGTCCTGATTGTGGCGCTCACCTGCACGGCGCCAAACACGCATACGACCATCATTGGCACCAAGGCAGAAGCGACTCTCATCGCTGAAGACGACACGTCTCCATTCGTCCCTCCATTCACGCCTGTCGCGACACCACTGGAGGCGGGCTGCACGATGTTGGGGCGTGAGCGGAAGACGGCCTAACGGTGTGCGGGACCGTAGCCCAGCTTCATGGAGACGGTTGCGAATGGTCCTCGCCGATATCCTAGGGGCAACAGTGTCCCTAATTTGCTGGGAAGTGGCGGTGCGGTCCCCTACGGCACTGCGTAGGATCCTACGGTCTTGGCGTGCATCCGTGCGTCGCTGCGGTCCGGTCCCAGGTCGACGGGCACATGCACCTTCCGCCGACCACTGGCGACAACATCGATGTACTGTGGAGACCTCACGCCCCACGTGTTGAGCAATTCGGCGGTACGTCCACCCGGCCTCCCGCATGCCCACTATACGCCCTCGCTCAAAGTCCGTCAACTGCACATACGGTTCACGTCCACGCTGTCGCGGCATGCTACCAGTGTTAAAGACTGCGATGGAGCTCCGTATGCCACGGCAAACTGGCTGACACTGACGGCGGCGGTGCACAAATGCTGCGCAGCTAGCGCCATTCGACGGCCAACACCGCGGTTCCTGGTGTGTCCGCTGTACCGTGCGTGTGATCATTGCTTGTACAGCCCTCTCGCAGTGTCCGGAGCAAGTATGGTGGGTCTGACACACCGGTGTCAATGTGTTCTTTTTTCCATTTCCAGGAGTGTACATTCTGGATATCATGACTACACACTAATCGAAGAACAAGGCCACCAATCTTTTTCTTTTCACTATCTTTTTTCTATTTCGATAAATTCTATTATTCTATTATTACATTTTTATACAACAATTACACATGAGAAACTCCGCCCAGTGGGCATGGCTTTACATTGGTGATTCTCTATCTTATGCTCTCATAATTATCTAACGCTACAGTGCACTTTTTGGATAGGATGGTGGATCTTTTGCTATATCTCACACTTCGACTGTCACACCCATGGTCACGAAAATTTACTCCAGACTGAGCGGTACAAAAAGGAACATGCATAACCCACTGCCTCTTAACCTATCTTGCTACTCTCCCATGCAAACCACACACACTTAAATTACATGAAATACAGCACCCTGGCAACATACAATACAACACAAAGAATAGTCACAACGTTAGAATCACATCACTTTCAGCTTTCCCACTTCAATCAGTATTCATCCCAGTTTCACACCACACTGCCACACTTCGTAACTTTTCTTTCCTACTACGAACTCTGGAGGAAATATGCACATCTTCCTGTGCTGGATAGAAGGCTGACTCACCTTGCTTCACTCTCGGAGTATTACAGTTTGAATCCAGCGTCACACCCAAACATAACACGCAAAGTAATATTAGGAACATATTCGTCACACATGCGAGTCCTTAACTAATACCATGGACGAGTACTTCCCTTTATCCTTTGTCTCATACACAGATGGAGACTCACACAGTACTCACCACGTGGAAGTACTCTCTAATTTCAAGTCCTGCACACGCCATTTCTTAAATATTTCCAACTTATAGTACACACGCCAGTAATTCAGCTTAACTTTAGCACTCGGAAGTATTTCAACTTAGTACTAGCACTCGCAAGTAATCCAACTTACTACTAGCACTCGCAAGTATTTCAACTTAATGCTACACGTGGTTTCACTGTGACCGTTGGTCCCTACCGAAGATTACTACGATCCCCTTAATATTACCTGCCTGTCATTTAATTCTCCCCCCAAAAGTTCCTGAAATAGAGAAATAATTATTCCAAACTACTCTTAAGTATTTCACATGTATACCATTATCTCCACTCTTTTGTCTTTACGGAGCACACCTAAGACAGGTCTTACCAACACAAGATCCAGCGCCAGAGTGCTGAAACATGGCCGTTGTTCAGGTCATCTCGCACCTCGGCCGAAGTGGGGGAGCACCTTGCCACCATATCGGTAAGCCACATTTCAGGTGCTCAGAGCTCAGGTAAATTTCATCTCTTTGGCTCCACCAAAGGTGACCAAAGGACCGTCTCAAAGATGATCATATATTGCACATTCACTATCTGCGGTTAGCAGACGACCATACATTCATTCATTTCACAGATCTCACCAAATTGGATGTAGGGATTTGTTTTGTGGGAGTGCACACATGATCAGTTAAATAAATAATTGTCATTCTTTCCTTCACTGGTACCCGGCTTCGGTGTATTAAGTGAAATTTAGTTATTATTACAAAAAATATGATGTTCTGACAAGAATAACGAAGAATGTTGTACCTATTTTCAATGTCGGGCGATACTGTACCCTTTCACAGGGTGCTCCCAGCTCACACAACTTGCTTCTGAAAAGGATATTCCGACTTGAGAAAACTTTTCTTCTGTGGAGCAGTGTTGTCTCGTTGCGCTGACCTGCTAACCTCATTGAATCTCGCTATGTTACCTGGTTTGTTGGGAAAGCAATGGAAAGCATCTACTGCGAAATACGGCAGGGCGAAAGCTTTGGGACTCACTGCAGGTGATATGAAAAAGCTGGGCAGTGCTGGGGGTGGCGTATCGCACGTGAGGCCACGTTGGACCTTCCGATGAATAGAGCTTAAGCTACGAAAAGGCAGTGCAGACTGAGACGTTGCTGAACTGAGGAAGACTAGACTCTCAGGCAGCGTTAAGATCAGGCAATTTCTCTTTACGAAATTTACTGAAATATTTGCAGGCAACTACTAGTATATAGATAGAGAAAAGTAAGCCGTTAATTTACGCCCTCATCTCTGCAATAACTGAATACTGATTTCTGTCAATCTTAGCAAACTTCAGTCACAGTCAAACCAAATGAATACAACATTACGAGGCGTGTCAGTCAAACAATTGACTGTCACGTATCACTACCCTTTTATGTGTCTGTGTGCGCTCATAGGGTATATATTGTGTATGAAAACCAATCTCGCGAATGCTCGATGTGCAATTCAGCTGGAAGTATGAGGAAAAATTGTGCTCCTAGACACCCTCTAAAGTTGTGTATTGAAAAATGTCAACTTGGAGCAACGACGTATGCAACTGTCGGAGTGGAATAACCCCACTATGGGCGCATCAGGGCCTAGCAGTGGGACAAATGTGAGTGAAGAAATTACAGACGCCATCACTGACCAGCTAGAGAACCGAATGGAGAGCAATAAAACTGATAGTACAAGTAAATTAACTAAGAAGTATGTCATCAGCATCAGTGATGGCACACATTATAAGGAACACCATAATGTCATAATGTCCCTCGGAAGTGGGAGAGTATTTGCTGATGGCAGCAAGTGTTAGTAAACTTACCGCCACAGAGCATCAGAACGGAATGGAGAACGACGTAACAGAAAAGCAAAGTGATCTGCTACTATTGTCACTGCCAACGTGCAGAATCTAAAACCTTAGAATGCACTTCTTGAAGTGGAACATGACCGAAGGGATGGCAGCAAGCAATAGTGACTGCAAAGCTCTTCTGTGATGCGACAGTCTTATAAATATTCAGTGCACAAGTACATATCATAAACAGTACCATTCACACAACAGATACAGCAAGCAGCAGCCTCGGAAAACAAGGGAGAAGAAGGACATCGAAATCGCGCCAATCTTTGTGTTACACGCTGAAGAGTTCCATGAGGTGCGAGAAAAGAATTGGAAGCAAATTATTGTATCCGGGATAGACGAAACACCAAACCCATCAGATGGTGACTAACTCGACTGTGTGATAGACAGATAATACTCTGACGTAGAATGACATAGATGATAATGAAATGGCTTCTTTTACGCACCGAGAGAAGTGGAACCCAAGTGAATATGTGAAATCAGGTACATTTTTCTGTGTAATGTAACTGGTTAAAGATTGAATGTCAATGTGAGTAATGGACTGTTTCAAAATTATCGCATTTAATTTAAAAAGCCCTTATGTCATAGAACGAAAGTAAAATTTGTTATTTTGTTTTCGACTGCTGCATCTGATTGTTTTATTTAATTGTTAAGAGGTTGTATTACCAGAGAAGAGGGGTTAACAGTTCCAGAGGCCTGCATCTGTTAGTTGATTCCAAAAAGTAACGAAGTGACCTCTTGTAAATATTTTGTTAAGTAGTGGTATAAAGCCTAAGCATTCTACACTGTTTAAATTGCTTACAATTAATGACACGTACATCTAAAGAATTAGATATACGCCGGCCGCGGTGGTCTCGCGGTTCTGGGCGCGCAGTCCGGAACCGTGCGACTGCTACGGTCGCAGGTTCGAATCCTGCCTCGGGCATGGATGTGTGTGATGTCGTTAGGTTAGTTAGGTTTAAGTAGTTCTAAGTTCTAGGGGACTGATGACCACAGCAGTTGAGTCCCATAGTGCTCAGAGCCATTTGAACCAATTAGATATACCATGAGTAACTTTTCTTAATAAGTATTTATTTCCTTAGTGGCGTAACATACCGGTGATCAAAAAGTTAGTATAAATTTGAAAACTTAATAAACCATGGAATAATGTAGATAGAGAGGTAAAAATTGACACACGTACTTGGAATGACATGGGGTTTTATTAGAACAAAAAAAAAAAAACACCTCATACTGCTAGACGCGTGAAAGATCTCTTGCGCGCTTCGTTTGGTGATGATCGTGTGCTCAGCCGCCACTTTCGTTATGCTTGGCCTCCCAGATCCCCAGACCTCAGTCCGTGCGATTATTGGCTTTTGGGATACCTGAAGTCGCAAGTCTATCGTGATCAACCGACATCTCTAGGGATGCTCAAAGACAACATCCGACGCCAATGCCTCACCGTAACTGCGGACATGCTTTACAGTGCTGTTCACAACATTTTTCCTCGACTACAGCTATTGTTGAGGAATCATTGTGGACATATTGAGCATTTCCTGTAAAGAACATCATCTTTGCTTTGTCTTACTTTGTTATGCTAATTATTGCTATTCTGCTCAGATGAAACGCCATATGTCGAACATTTTTTGAACGTTTGTAATTTTTTTGGTTCTAATAAAACCCCATGTCATTCCAAGCATGTGTGTCAATTTGTACCTCTCTATCTACATTATTGCGTGATTTATTCAGTTTTCAAATTTATACTGACTTTTTGATCACCCAGTATATTGCGTGCGGGGCTCAGATGTGATAGCTTAGACCTTATTGTACATTGTTTGTGGCCAATTATTGACATGTAAATTTAAAAAATAAGTTATTCCATGAATTACTTCCCTTAATAAGTATTTATTTGCTTAGTTGTTATATTGGGTATGGAGCTCAAGCGTTGGAGCTTAGACTTTACGGTACATTGTTTGTGGTCTTGGTTCCACAAGTCATAAATATAAGCACGACCTGTGCTTCTATGGTTTTTTATGTTTGTAAACATGATATGTAGTAATAGCCGTATATCTATCCTAAAATGTAAATTAATTAATTAATTAGTTATAAGCTCATTCAGAAGCAGTATAGCCAGTGAGTCTCGGTCCATCACACAAGTTAGATCTGTCAAGAAGTCTCGGAAAAGAATACATTCCGTTGCAAAGTGAAAGATTTATTGTGGAAGAATTATTGTGATTACAATGAGACAGTTTTCATTGCCCTTCTCACGAATGTGGTGTAACTGCTGAAGTAAGCAACATGAAGCCATTCATGTGACGGGTCACTCACCCAAGTTCTTTTAGCCGTTCAAGAAAATGTTATTCTTAGTTCTGCTCTGTTCTAAATAGCTTAAACACACTCACAGGCAAAGACAGTACCAAAAAACAACGTCACAAGGTGCTGGGAGTCTCCCATTACTAAAGATATTTACTTTCACAACGACACGAAAACTGAGACAGAAAACTTTAGACAGAAATGCTATAATCATTTCAGCTTCAGTATAAGAAGTCTACAGAGCCTTCAGTTCTCAAACAGACATAATTGACAATGACCTGACTACCAGTCTTCGCTTCGTTAGACTTATGGATCAATGCCGTGGTATTTCCGCCTTCTCTCAGTGAGGAATTACAACCTTGTTTACTGGACGTGCATCCAGTACAATATTGATGTGGCTACTGTTTTTCTTTTCAGTAAGCTGTGATTTACTATAGTGACTTTGTTAGCTGTTCGAAAATCTCTATTTTCAACACTCCAGCAATTTTTTTGCTTATTGCCTCGTGTTTTGTTTATGCACATTTGCATGATAGTGCTTAGCTTGTACCACATTCATTCACTGGCAATTTCTATTAGAAAGCCTTTCCACATTCCTGTTTCGCTCGGGAACGTTTGTCTGTGCATCTGCAAAATTCCAAATAGATCTATGATTTCTCTGCTCTTTACACACTACATCTCATACATTTCGAGGCTCTTCTTTTCCGGTTTCCCAAGGACCGTGATGCACATCCATACAATTCTGTGCTCAACACGTGTATTCTCAAAAATTTCTGCCTTAGAGTAAGAGTTAGGTTTTACAGTAATTGTCTTCTTCAAGCACGGATTGCTCCATTTTTCTGTGTTTGTCTGCGTTATTTTGCTTCCAGGATAGCTCAATTCCTTCACTTAGGCTTACAAGTAATCTAAAAATTTCATAGTTAAGAACATCGCAACGATCCTTTCTGCTACTCCTCATTGCTTTCTACGAGAGAGGTGACGCAATGGTTAGCATACTCAGGAGTATAACGGTTCAAATCATCGTCTGGCCATCTACTGATCGAGATTAATGTTTTCCATATTATATCTAAATCACCCCACGCAAATATTTGGACGGTTCTATTAACAGAGCACGGCCATATCTGAAGTAATGTGAACTTTTGCTGCGTCTGTAATGATCTTGATGTCGACGGGTAGTTAAACCCTAATCTTCTTATCTTCCTTTTCTCATTACTTTTGTCTCCCTTTGACAGATTTTCGGTCTGTATTCTGAACTTATTAAAGAGTCCGTTCCATTCAAGAGGCTCTGTGAAACTCCTCAGTTTCACTGAGTACAGGATTGTCATCAGAGAATCATTCCATGCATATTCATTCATACTAAATTATATTAACTCTTCCAAATCTTTCTGCTTTCTCCCAAATCTTATTCCTTCAGATAACTTAGTGATCGCTTCGGGGATTCCTGCTTGTATTCTGTTTTCTTAATTTTTAAGTACACGACCTTGCGCTTGACTCATTGGTATTTCATATCACAGCTCGTCATCACTAAAAAGGTGAACAATCGTGCTAGTTATTCATGGATCTTTATGATTCTTAGGTACGTTGTAGGGGGACGTGTCCTGTGTACTTGGATCGCAGCTTTTCGTGCGATGTTCCTAGTTTTCGAGAAAGTCAGTTGTGAAGTTTTGTGCGTAAATTCCAAACGACAGTGGGACCGAACGGACGCGTATGGAATTATTCCTCTTAGAATTTTCCCCGGTCCTTAGCAATTCTAGAGTATTTTGAATCTATCTCGTGAAAATTTTAAGCTGCCTGTGAAAATAAACATCATAGGTTTGTCAAACTCGACTGTATTTGGGTGCGATAAATTTTACGTTGAAGGTGCGTGTTTCTCCTTCATCAGCAAATATTTGATCATAAGGTTTCCGATCAGCCTACCCTCATGACGATTCGGTAATGTAAATAATTTTTTCTTGTCCCACGTACGGAAGAATAACAGATTTCAAAAACTCCTCGTATGGAACTTTGGTAAACTTTCCGCATTTCATTACGTCACAATTATATATTTCAGTTTATGAGTCAAGTCGTCAACTCTTTTTTGAACAATTCCCTGACGCAGTTACAGTATGCTTGCTGTGAAGGAATGACTAACAAGGGTTTCGCTCGGTTTTCGCTCCTTGTTTCGCAATGGATGTAGTATACCCCGATTGCAACTAGCAATCGGTTTCATCCGTATTAACTACATAATCGAGCTGAAAATTAGGGAGGAGTGCTTGGTGCTAATAATTCGTCCATCGCTCAGAACTCTTTGGAGCCGTCCCGATATTTTGAATTTTAACTATTAAGTACGAACGAAATACACATTTGAAGAATGTATACTGTAATTATACACTTTTGGAGAATGTGTGCTGCAATTATTGATTCGTTAATGAAACTACTACGGCAAAAATTACTATTTCTGAATAATTTTGCATGGTATGTACCATTTATTGCAATTCTGTACTAAGAATTGAAAAAAAAGTGCATCGCCAGGGTTTGAACCCGTATTACCAGCGTGGTAGCCGTGAACTATTGGTCCCAGAACCATTTGCGTTCGGTTGAAAGAGAATTACCATTGCTGATGTAGCATGTATGCATGAAACTTCAACATCGATTTTCTCGGAAAACAGGGTCCGTCGCATGAAAACCCGCTAGCAAGTACTCAGGACAGGTCCTTCAGTGACATGACTAAGACTCATAAAGAACCGTGATTAATAGATGTGATGGTCTCCTTGTAAGCCACTAAATGTATACGCACTGGAAAATTTTGCTGGTTGCGAAAGACTTAGAAGCTGTGTTGTGAGCCAGCGCTGCCTTTTCGCCTTTGTGGGAGACGCATGTGCCTGCCACGCCACCTGCGGGCAATATTGGGAAGGACACTGCCAGTTACTCAGCTTATCGGCAGCACGTGTTGCAGGAGAATTTACATATAGAAGAGCGAGAGACCGGCGCCCGGTGGGTAGGCCGGTCCTTCTTCTTCATGGTGCGCGTGACATATAGTGGCTGTGGAGACAAAAGATGTCTCGGCGGGGGGGTGTGGGGCCACCCGGCCTGCGTCGGTAAGAGGGGTGGGGAGGGGGTGGTGAGAGAAAGGAGGGCAAAGCAGTTTGCCGCGGATCGGCTGCGTCGCTAACGGCGCGACCTTTGGACTATTGTCCTCCCGGGACTGGTCCGGAGCTACAGCCAGGCTTCCAGCCACTTGCTGTGTCGATGCTGTGCCCCTGCGTGCCAAGGACACCGTCGAGAACTGTTGAGCTCTCTGTAGAGAACAAAAGGCCGTAGACAATTACATTCCTGTAGGCACGTACCCACCTGAGTTCAACTGGAAAGTTTTGCACTGTTTTGCATGCGTTACTGGAGCTAGGAGCTGGAAAAGAATTGCAATAAAACTGCATCCCATTACCCCATTCGCATATTCAACATATTTTGCAATTGTCTGGAGGAATGCTTCATGGATTTGCTGCCTTTAAATGTAAATAAAACTGTTTGTGGCAAGGACCACCTAGATTTCGCGATCAGGTAAAGTATGTTGGGGCATTCTGAGTCATGGGGTTACGTAGACTGAAAATAAAATATTCTACTGGTCACACGTGTACGCAGGTCGGAAGCCGTTATGTCACAATACCGATGTTGCAGAAGTCGTAAACTAGTACACAAGCGCCAAGAAACTTTTTTGCAAATATATTACCAAACACGTGGTGTCTTTTCTTTCTGCTACACATTACCTAAATTGATAATGGCCCGGGGGGGGGGGGGGGGGGGAGGAGTGAAGGAAAGTTCCGATGCAGCTGATATCATTATCCCTTCCCCATCCTTTCCTTTCTCCCCACTCTACTATCCTTCAATTTACATAAGAAATACATTTAATCCAGAGAGCATTGTTCCAGAATCGCTTATGACAGCCCGCCATGAAATATTCCATCTGCTGGTATATTGCTGAAATACATTAATGGTAGCTATAAGCCTTTCCGCTAAAAGTTTTATAGAACCCACAATGTCGATCAAAAGAACAACTTGGACACCTCTTACAAATTTGAGCAGCTGCTGACATTTAAAAAATAATAAGTGAATGGGACCATGCGAATCAGTTTTCGTGGGGCTTTATCGATCGGAATATGAAATGTATTATATCTCCTACATTAGAGAATTCTCGTATCGCAACTACATACAATAATCCCTCAGCCTCCATTGCAAAAGTTGTTTTAGTAAAATTTTCGGCGTCACCTGGAGCCGTGGAGCTAATGTAGGAGATGCTGTGAAGGGATCTGAGTACACGGGAATTTTCCTCTTCAGTTATAACAAAATATCTTCACACAAATTCGTTTCTTCGTCCACGTTTCTGAATGATGGGTCTCGTTCTTTTACCACAGAATTAGAAGTAAGGCGCTGCAACCCCTAACCATCGAAAAATTCGGACTGACGGAGCTGAGCAACATAATCTTCATCATTTTCTTCTGTGTTAACAGACGCAACGCAAAGAATCATCGATGAAAATCACCGGTACGGCAAGTGCGAGGAGAGAGATAAATTCAGCTTGCCATCTAACTTCGTGTGTTTCTCTCACTCGTGTCCGCCCCAGTAGCCGAGTGGTCAGCGCGACAGAAGGTCAATCGTAAGGGCCCGGGTTCGATTCCCGGCTCAGTCGGAGATTTTCTCCGCTCAGGGGCTGGGTGTTGTGTTCTCCTAATCATCATTAATTCATCTCCATTGACGCGCAAATCTCCGAAGTGGTGTCAAACCGAAAGACTTGCACCCGGCGAACGGTCTACCCGACGGGAGGCCGTAGTCACACGGCATTTACATCTCAATCGTACGAGAGAGAAGAGGAAATTGTATCTGGAAAACTCTCAAAGAAAGAGGGTCAATGGTTACAGTGAGGGAAATCTTAAAATCCTGAAGTGGAATCGTCTTCCTCATCACCTGAAACTGGCTTGGTGGAAGACAACGTACAGGAAGAAAACGTACCTTGTGGTTTCAGAAACTTCAAATATTACGACCCTAGATGTGTGAAGAAAGAAGAATGGGTCAGGTGTGATAAGTGCAAGGTGTGGTATAAAGAAATTTGTTTGTGTGTGTGTGTGTGTGTGTGTGTGTGTGTGTGTGTGTCTGTGTGGGCGTGTTGGTTGGTGGGTGAGTGGGTTGGTGGGAAATGCTGGTCGTAATCAATACCACTGTTGTATATTCATGTACAAGTACTGGTACAGTTGAAAGTGTAATCTTCCATATTGAGTATAACTGTACGAAAGTTAACAATGATTCACGTAGACTCTTTTACGGTTTGCAAAGACCCACACATTCATGTTTTTTTCCGTTGGTTCAACATTTTAAATTTTGCTGTTTTCGGCGAAGAAGAGTAGATCTTGACGCAATGTACCTTTACCATACAAAACTTTTAACTATAATCTATTCACAATTACAGTTAAAATAGTATACTAAAATATTTTCTATCCCTTGGGAACCCAAAATTTTGGATGATTCATTTAATCCCACTTTCAACGTACCTAAGAAACTTGATCTAGAAGTAAGTCTGTAGCGAACGGGCAATTAAGTCGGTCGTATCTCAGAAACAACAACACAAAGATAATCATAACAACAACATCAGCCTACAGCATTCCTGAATTTCTTCAGAGCTACAAGACATAATGTAGGTAGATTCTTGAGCAGGTATGGAGTTCACTTTCTGCCAAACCAGGAGAATAAAAGAGATGCTGACCGTACCAATGGACAACCTCGGTCTCACTGTTAGTGGAATTTAAAACATTGCTTGCGAGTATGGTAGCAGTTACTTCGTTCAGTCAGTACAAACAACTTCAAATGCTGCACTGAGCATCGACGCCACATTAAATATCGCTATTTAGACAAATCTGCTGTTGCCGAACACAGCCTCACGAAACTAGGAAACATGCAGTTATGTTTAACGGAACGAAAATCGTATTTAATCCATCTACCTACTGGGATTCAGTCAATAAAAAAGTTGTTGAGAAAAATGTATGCAATAATAACGGGACAGTGGCAACATCGTTGGCGTTGTACCAGAACAGACTGAAAGTATACTGAGAAATAAGGTGAGTGATCCGCCACATAACGAAATTAACTTCGTTGCCATTGTTCTCTGGCCGTAGAAAATTATATAATCTTCGACAGCATGTAGAAATTCCGTACACATGTGATGTCTTTCCGGAAATCAAACAATACTGAGTTAAAATTTTGTATTTGTGGGGATCCACAGCATTCAAACGCTTAATAAACGTAAACATGGTCCGGAATAGTCTGTCATGCGAAGTTCAGAATTCGATCATAAAAGGTGCCACTGTAGTATGGATCCCTCCGTAAAATGACGAAATATGGATACTTTTTACTTGTAATTAAGAGTGATTTGAAAATGACATGAAATGCACATGTTGTAAACGTCCTTGTCACTGAGGCTTAGTCGAAATTAGCTAATAATACGATGATTACATAAACATACCATTTCAGTATACTACGGACCGTGGTTAGGTTTATTAATGCTTCATGTAGCTGAACGTCTCGATCCACGAGTTTTTTAGAATGCCACATCAGAAAAGCGCAAAATGGGTTGATGAGCAAGGATTTGGGAATCAGTGCTGGTTAGCATGGAGGCAGTAAAACGGAACGTAAATTCACGTTACCTGTTTCGTAAGCTCTGAAGCCAATTTTTCGCAAAATAAACTTCACTTCCGCTCCTGGTGGGCTGGAGAGATGACAGGCCACAACCCGACATTCATCTATTCGGTTGTCGGAGCCCTATCGTAATCTGATAAACCTGGGGACGGGAGCCCGGCATCGCAGGCTCGCCCTGCCCATTGAGAAGAATGCGTGATTCCGCCTTCATTGCTCAGCTCGGACAATCACCAACTACACGTATAGGCTACCGCAAGTGCACGCTGATGGCAAGCTACAATTGTAATATGAAGAGAGATACCGATCTGTAAGAAGAAGGAAATACACTCCTGGAAATTGAAATAAGAACACCGTGAATTCATTGTCCCAGGAAGGGGAAACTTTATTGACACATTCCTGGGGTCAGATACATCACATGATCACACTGACAGAACCACAGGCACATAGACACAGGCAACAGAGCATGCACAATGTCGGCACTAGTACAGTGTATATCCACCTTTCGCAGCAATGCAGGCTGCTATTCTCCCATGGAGACGATCGTAGAGATGCTGGATGTAGTCCTGTGGAACGGCTTGCCATGCCATTTCCACCTGGCGCCTCAGTTGGACCAGCGTTCGTGCTGGACGTGCAGACCGCGTGAGACGACGCTTCATCCAGTCCCAAACATGCTCAAATGGGGGACAGATCCGGAGATCATGCTGGCCAGGGTAGTTGACTTACACCTTCTAGAGCACGTTGGGTGGCACGGGATACATGCGGACGTGCATTGTCCTGTTGGAACAGCAAGTTCCCTTGCCGGTCTAGGAATGGTAGAACGATGGGTTCGATGACGGTTTGGATGTACCGTGCACTATTCAGTGTCCACTCGACGATCACCAGTGGTGTACGGCCAGTGTATGAGATCGCTCCCCACACCATGATGCCGGGTGTTGGCCCTGTGTGCCTCGGTCGTATGCAGTCCTGATTGTGGCGCTCACCTGCACGGCGCCAAACACGCATACGACCATCATTGGCACCAAGGCAGAAGCGACTCTCATCGCTGAAGACGACACGTCTCCATTCGTCCCTCCATTCACGCCTGTCGCGACACCACTGGAGGCGGGCTGCACGATGTTGGGGCGTGAGCGGAAGACGGCCTAACGGTGTGCGGGACCGTAGCCCAGCTTCATGGAGACGGTTGCGAATGGTCCTCGCCGATACCCCAGGAGCAACAGTGTCCCTAATTTGCTGGGAAGTGGCGGTGCGGTTCCCTACGGCACTGCGTAGGATCCTACGGTCTTGGCGTGCATCCGTGCGTCGCTGCGGTCCGGTCCCAGGTCGACGGGCACGTGCACCTTCCGCCGACCACTGGCGACAACATCGATGTACTGTGGAGACCTCACGCCCCACGTGTTGAGCAATTCGGCGGTACGTCCACCCGGCCTCCCGCATGCCCACTATACGCCCTCGCTCAAAGTCCGTCAACTGCACATACGGTTCACGTCCACGCTGTCGCGGCATGCTACCAGTGTTAAAGACTGCGATGGAGCTCCGTATGCCACGGCAAACTGGCTGACACTGACGGCGGCGGTGCACAAATGCTGCGCAGCTAGCGCCATTCGACGGCCAACACCGCGGTTCCTGGTGTGTCCGCTGTGCCGTGCGTGTGATCATTGCTTGTACAGCCCTCTCGCAGTGTCCGGAGCAAGTATGGTGGGTCTGACACACCGGTGTCAATGTGTTCTTTTTTCCATTTCCAGGAGTGTATATGCACGCTCATTGTTTAGTTACTACTGATGCATTGCAAATGTTCCTATCTCATTCTTTGTATTAACAGGCTATGAAATAGTAATCAAAAACGCATTAAACATGAGAAACATCACTTACATCGGTGACGTTTTTCAACATCGAGAGGCTATTATAGGAATATGCATAATTATTCAATCCCCCTCGGCTGTTGCCAGTTATGGCGCGAATGTAGCATGGTATTCCCACTGACAATGGACTGCCTGTATACGAAAAAACTGTTCTAGGTTCCACACCATCTACAGCCAGTAAAGGAGTAATTTATTAACCAACAGCTCTATGACAGAATTATACATGTGAGCACTGGTTTTGTGACTATAGATATTTAAAGCATGCTTACCGAATGCCTGCTATAAAACAGCTTTAAAATGGCTTATAAGCCCTAAGGATACTCACTCGACTCATTGGTCTTTGTGGCTAAGTAAAGTTGATGCTGAGGTTGAACACGTGGTAATGAGGATGGACTAAGTCACAAAAAACTCACATTAGAATATGTAGGTGCAAGTACAGAAGAATGGCACCGAGCTCAAGCCACTGACCTCGAATCAAGCTTGGTGTAGTTGGTTAATAAATGTGCTGGCAAGTTTACATAATGAGTTTTTGACGCAGGCTCATGTTTCCAGTTTGACAGGAGGTAGTGACTAACGAGCCATGGCATACCAAATTGCAAATTTGACTTGTGGAAAACATGTAAGCACATGTATATAAATAGGCATTTTTGTGTGCAATGAAAGGAACTGAGTCATAAGTGAATTCCTCTGAACGAACACTAGCAGGGAATCACTACGTATTAATTACAGCTGATCACTTTCTGCATTTTATGTCTGTGATCACTGTACCTTATGAAAACCAGGAAGTATGGCCCAGACAACGGCTAACCAGTGTATACTAAAGTTAACCATGATAACTGACCAGAGGATTAACTTTATATTTGAGTTAAAGAAGCAGCTGTGTTGGCTGTTGCACATTCAGAAGTAATGGACCAGCATACTACGTCCACAGGTGAAGAGCAGTAATGCGAGAGAATACACTAAGGTAGGGAAAATCATCATACTGACTGGGACACATCACTATTATATGTAGTAGCAACATATAACTTAAATATTCATGAGGAGATAATCTTATCTCCATATTAGGTGAATATTTTGCCAAAGAATACCATCCCCTTTCGAATTATGTACACTGCAACTCTGTAAGAAATTACGCAAAAATATTAAAAACTATTTAGTAACAGGTAAGAAAGATGAAAGAAATAGCCCTAGAATGGCAAGAAGGCTGCAACAACAAAAAAGCAAAACAGTGCAGGGACCAAATCGTACTGTGGGTAATGTTAAGTAAGCCATATGTGACAAAAGGTAAAACTAAGAAGTTCGTTTCCTGTTACCAAGGACACTGTTGTCGAGGTGACGTCTCCTGATGACGCCAAGCTGCAGGTCCTAAACAGCACCACAGTTGTGCTGTTAGGTCGGACTGGATCATATCAAGGCAATCCAGTAGCATTGCCTTAATTGCCGCCAGCTCCTTCCAAAGGACAAAGAGTAATGGATGGTAAAAAGAAAAGAGAAAGAAATTAAGGGCAGGCAAATGAAGCAGGAGTATATCGTGGTTATTACAATGTAGTCATACGTCTTACAGTCATGATGTGGATTTGAGCTGATTGAGGGTGCAATAAACCGGTGAATATTATGTCTTTTTCTTATTAGTTATTATGAATATGTGGGCGTATGTGCTACATTCATGATTTAAGTAGTATCAAATCAAGATGCTGCGTTTATGAAAGAGGCTGACGAGTGAGCATAAAGGATAATAGGTATTGTTTACCGCCATCTGAAGGGTAGAGTACAACGATCCGACCTTTTCCATCCTTTTCCCTGAGGGCCCGTACCAGCAGACCCGATGGAATTAAGAAAGACGTGGAAGGGAGGACCCATCAATATAACTTTCTTTTCACACAACCTGTTTTTATTTAACAATACATGACAATAATTTTTTTTTACAAAATTAACAAATTTGGAAAATGAATAAACGGTTGCGAGATAAATTAAAATAGTAAACAATATTACGATAATTCCAGGATTGCCGGACCTGGAGCCCGCCCGTTATTGGGTGAAACAGCAGTGTTTAGTACCGCTCTGGACACAGTTGCTCCCATTAAATGCCCTTCTGTAACACATGGAAACTATATAAGCACCACTGATGACATGACTGATTCAGTTACTCAAACCAGATGATTTAACTTTTAATTTGAAAGGTGTATGCTAAGAGGTTCGGGGTTAAGATGCGCACCTGTGCTTAAGAGTTAAACAGATTAGGAAAAAATATGATAATGATAAGGTTTATTTCAAAGCCTCTTAATTTCAGTCGGCAACCAAGGTGCGACTGGATCCCAACCCATCCCTTTTGACAATCTTATTTTGACTAAAGCTCTGACGACAGTTGGCTCTTAATATTTTCCAAGTTAAGCTGATTGTCAGTTATTAAGACCACTCTGAAGGAACGTCTTAAAACATTACTTGTGAACACTTATTACAAGAGAACTCACTCGGCGGAACCACAAGATCCAGCTAAAAGTAAACCCCTGCAGTCGATGCTGACCCCAGTGAAATAGTCCATCTTCAATCTGTGCACGCCCTTCTTGGGCAGCTCGTGCCATAGGCAGCTCAGAGCTCGTGACCAACTCTTGTCGCGATGCTACCGCCAATCTCCAAACTTCGTTCCTCCTCTCTCGGGCCAGCGCACCGGTATATACATCGGCAAGCGAAGAGCTTCTAAGGACACAACCCACAGCCGGCCGTAGTGGCCTTGTGGTTCTAGGCGCTGCAGTCTGGAACCGCGAGACCCCTACGGTCGCAGGTTCGAATCCTGCCTCGGGCATGGATGTCTGTGTTGTCCTTAGGTTAGTTAGGTTTAACTAGTTCTAAGTTCTAGGGGACTAATGACCTCAGAAGTTGAGTCCCATAGTGCTCAGAGCCATTTGAACACAACCCACAGGTACCAACTCTTCCTCATAGATATTGGCAATGGGGCCGCAAGAGGGATAGTCGATACTATCCTTTAGCCAGTGGCGCTAGACAGAAGTCTACTGACTCAATCGCACCACGGCTCAGTCGGCACCAGACAAAAATCACCTGCGGCTTGCAGAGTTGAAGCAAGATAGTCAAAAATTGGACCTAAATATTCCACATCTGCAAGACAATGAACACAACGAAAATATACAAAAGATTCCTTCCCTCTGGAGCCGTGTCCTTGAGGTTGCCTGCAGGAGAAATCGCTGCCACTTCATAGTCTGAGACACGAAATGAGGCGGTTCCAGCCCAGTGCCGCTGGATCCGATGCTGCCATCCGCCCAGTATTCGTATCTTGGGCCACACAGCCATCTCCCGCTACGTCGACCACCAGGCCGCCTCGATTTTGCTGTTCAGTCTTCATGGCAAAGCAACAGCAGGCCATTGGAATGTGCTGATAGCAAGGCGTGCCTAGATCCGGTGTCTAACATCTGTCGCCTACCATCTCATTACTGCAGGCACGCTGCACGCATTTGTGTATCATGCACAAAAAAGAACCTTGACAACAGCAGGCTGCCTTCACCGTATACACCTTCACCCGCCTCAGGCAGAGAATTGCTTGCCTACTCTATCCGTCGAGACACCTCATACAGAAGATTATTCACCATGTGACTGAGCTACTGATGGTTAATAGATTACTACTATCTTGCGTTTGTCTCCCCTTGACACAAGATAGAACAGAATTAGAATTATATATTAATACCATCAGCTGCTGACGGGCGTTGATATATATCAGCGGGGACAGGTGAAAATGTGTGCCCCGACTGGGACTCGAACCCGGGATCTCCTGTTTACATGGCAGACGCTCTATTCATCTGAGCCACCGAGGGGACGGAGGATAGTTCGACTGCAGGCACTATCTCGCGCACGCCTCCCGCGAGACCCACATTCTCACATTATATGTACACACACTACATTCGTAGTGTCCCTACCCGACACACTCATTACTCGTGGAAGACATTCCTACCAAGTCCCGTAAGAGTTCGGGTAATATGTGCGCATCCGCACAGAAGAAGAAGGTCATGGTCGGTATTGCCAGAACTCTATACTTATGAGGATATGGTGTCTATTCTTTCGGACATGTCCTAAAGAACCGACAACATATCCACATAAGTACAAGATACAACATGTATTCAACATTTGAAATGTACCTAATTCAGTTTCAGTTTCAGTGGAAGACAACACCGCGAACGTTCTGGTTTCTTTGAGCCGTCCATGATTCCTGTTTCGTCCATACAGGATCTCTAGAGGCACCATCATGAAAACACTTCCATTTTGTTCCTGAATTTTTAGAATCTGAACTTTCCAAGAGACTTCATGATACTCACGTGATTTTACTCCGACACAAAGAAATACTGGAAGTTCACTTGAATATTTAAACATCAGCAAATACACAGGCACGTATTTTAGAATTAACTGGTTTTATAGCACTTTTTGCACTATCGCGCCAAAGACCAACACTTTGGTGTCAGTATACCCCACTAAAACCCCGGAAAATTGTGCAGCGCAAAAAAGCATATCTTCCGCATGAGGCCGCTACCAGTGTTCAACAATCATTGACAATTTTAGTTCTCCTTATTTATTTGTTTCTCCAGATAACGATACGGGATTTTTGGATCACCCTCCTAGAATATACATTACCAGTCGCTATTTATTTAATCCGTCGACGCGTTTCGAAGAGCTTACACCCTCAATATCAGGCGGATCCTTAAATTACATTACAGATTTATATACAGAATGAAGTCAATTGTACGTTTTGAGTATTGTACGTTTTGAGTTTTATTTCTCTACAAATACGATAAAATAAGCACTGTTTGCATCATATCGCACTTGGATTACAAATTTTAAACAATAACAAACCTATTTTATGTTCCAGAAGAAAGAACCCTGTGGTTCACATATAGATTTCAATCTTTAGATATCAAATAAAAACAAAACAATAACATAAACTGTCCCTACACTGTACAGAAGTAGGCATGCATCGCCTTTTAAGTCAAAGAGTATTCATTAGTAGCTTACAATGAGAGTCAAAACGACAGATAACAAGTATGTAAGAGCTTAATTATTTTGAAGCTTTACATTTAAATAGAAACAAAAGTACAATAATAATCAGATACACACGTGAACAGCCTACGATCCCGACTTTGGTATCATTTCACAGAAAATGTTAAAGCTATGAAACCATACAATGTAAGAGTTCCTTTCTCCACCAGCAATGAAGTATTGAAAGGTCTCTGTTGGATTCCTTTCATGTTTAATTTCTCAAATTTGTTGTCTTTTAAGGAATAAATTCCTCTTCTAAATTTACTGTGGCGTTTCTGACTATCTGGGAGGAGACTGAGTAGTGGAACGTGTTACTTTTACACGTAAACAAGAACGATCTCTCACACTACTACACTTTAAAGCACAGTTTATATGTAATTCTTATATGTAATTCATGTCACACAGTCTCATACGGAACCTACATCCGCTTTCTTTTATATACTGTGTATGATAAGATACTGTCATCCCCCTTCCCTTCTGTGTGAGAGGATGAATGATCAAATGTGTTTGTAGCTGCATGCTTGAGGGTAGCAGACAAGGCTGTCTGCTAGAGAACAGTAGGACCAACGTTGAAACAGGTAGCTACGCTTCCTAAAAGCAGAGAGGTTTCCATTCTTAGTATGGTCCGGTCCGTCCCCTGTCATGTTGGTATAGGAAGCTGCCCCTCTGGCGCCTTCCGTTGGTCTTTGTGAGCGACTCTCGGGAGCACGCTGAGTAGTTCAGTTGGAGAGTTGCAGCCGAGCGGTAGGCAGTTGGAGTCCAGTGGTAGCGCAGGGCAGTCCAGCAGTTGCAGTCTGGCGGTAGCGAGCGTCTGAAGTGGTAAGATCTCCGGCTAAGCGCGTGTCTGTTAAGTCCATAGGACAATGGATTTGTTAAGTTCAGCTTAACTGAGAATTTAATCATTTTATTTCGGCTTAGCTTTAAAATAGCTAAGGTTATCTTTAATTGCAGCGGAGTGTAATTCTCGTGTCCAGTTCAGATTAATTTGCGGTAGTTGCTTTGTTACTACTTTGTGAGTAAAGTGGAACCACGTGTTGGTCAGTAACTCTAAGTAAGATCAATCTTAAATGCAAATGCTTGTGTGATTATAACGTATCGTCTTGAAAAGATTTTGAATATACCAACTTTTCTTTATGTTCAACCCACGTGGCGTGTACTTTGTGAGACCAGTACCACGTGCTTATATAACTGTTTGACCCATCAGGTTAATAGTAAGACGTTAGTAACCAGTTCGAGGTTTTTGTTTTGTAATTTGCTTTTTGATCTAATTTATTTTTAATATCTAAATTATTGCGGAGTTATACGCTTTCTGTAAACCAAGTTGACCACGTGAAGGGTAATTACAAGACGGACAGGATTGTGCTACGAAAATAATTTCTTTAACTGAAAATTTGAATCTATTGGTTGTGGTTAACTTTCTGTTGCATGTGTTTCAATGTTCTTTGTGTGTTGTTTTATGAATGCAGTGTTGTACCCAGTCTCCCAATCTTGGCTCCATATTTTATGTGTTCCGTAATATTCCAATCTCACAGTCTCACAATCGTAAATAAGGCACCAGCTCAGTTATAACTCACGTATAATATGCTGAAATTTCAATGAACAATCTTTAAAATAAATTGGCAAATATAAACTGATTTCTTTCTTTTTATTTAAATTCTCCTTTTATATAGATATATTACCGGTTGTTGTATGACTGTAAAAGATTATAATCAATGATAGTCTGATTGGTAATGTGGTAAACCTAGACTAGTTACCCAGTCGTGAAACAGTGGCCAAGTAAACGCACGGTTAACCTCCCAAGACAGCTCACAGTTTTAAACCGCTTTCATGGTCTAATTAGCACCCCATTTCAGCATACCAAATTCAAGTCACAATCTTACGCTATTCAGCAAAGCAAATTAGAGTTACAATCTTTCACATGGCGACCCTGTTCTGTGATTCCGCTAGACTCTGGAATCTCTGAGACGTTAGATTGCGAGCGTGTTATAATCTTAATTTTTTTCCCCTACAGCGCTCAAACAACTTTTGCGTTGTTTCCGAGCAGACGTTCAAAAGATTCACGGCGTTGTTGAGCGGCGTTGTGTTGTTTGTCTTGTTGTTTTGTTTTCTATATTTGTGTGTTTTATATGTGTGTGTGTTTTTTTGTTCTCGCTTGTACATTGCACTGTTTCGATCAAAGAGAAAAATTTGTTTTGCGTGTGAAAAAGTGCGTACTAGGTTGGGTATCTTTCGTGTGACTGTCGTAATTTTTGGGGGACACATTTATTGAGATTAGTGTGTTGCGTACTGGGTGTAAATTGCACTAATGCTGACACGTAACCAAGCTAAAAGTAAGCGGTCCGACAACTTAAGCAACATGGACCAAGGGGATAATTTGATTTCCAATATTAACGCGTCGGGCGGTTCCGAAAATGCAATGGAAAATACTTCAGACGAAATGCAAAACAGCACGAACGGGCTCACATCAGAGCCAGAAATTAGTTTGCCCCCAACTAAGCAAATTGATTTGGCAGAATTCATGAAAGCCCTATTGCAACAAAATAAAGAAAACGCAGAGAAATCTGAAAAATCGATCCGCGAGCTAGGCGAACAAATGACGCAGAAATCAGAAAAATCTGAGAAATCGATCCGAGAGCTAGGCGAACAAATAGACGAAAAACTAATCCAGCAGACAAATAAAGTCGACAAGTCGATGCAGAGAGTGTCCGATGATATCTCACAAAGAATAAACAATCTGGCAAGTGAAATAAAAAGTGACATTATGAAAGAATTAGGCCGTACATTTGAACAAATCGACGACCGTCTGCAAGCCCTAGAACAGAGCAAGCGGTGTGGCGAGGCCGAATCTAAAGAAAGCGAAGAACGGCTACTTAGGAATTTCCAAGAGCTGAGAGAACAATGCCAAAGAGATCGTCAGCAGGTACTCTCGAGGGTCCAGAAGGCTGAAACGCATTGTCCCACGGTCGTTAGCAACACAATAGCGGACAACAGTTTAGCGATCCACGCGTTGGAACTGCAGGTCGAACAATTGAAGCAGACTGGGGCGGAGGACAAGAGACAAATAGATGAGAAGATCGCGGCATTAGCGGACATTGTAGGCAGGATGAAGCTGACGGAAAGCGAGAACAATATCACACAGGTAGCGGCCGCAGAGACCGAAGAAGTGCGTTCGCTTCTTAAATTCCAGAAGGGACAGTTTGAAGTGAACAGACAGCACAAAGCTGTAACAGGCGATTTACAAGAACGCGTGGCGCATCTGGAAAACCGCATGGCGTGTGATTCCGAACTCGCCAATAGCAATAAAAATAGCCGTACGAACAGTGCAGAGAGGGACTCCGGCCACGAGGGAGATTGTGACGACAGGGAAGAATGTAATTTAAGGGGTAGACATGAAACAAATAGAAACATTCAAGGGCCTCGCCAGAAGGAAATGCGGGGATTTGATTTCAAACATTTCCTTACGGTAAGAAAATTTGAGATATTCCGTAATTCTCAAAAAGGCATACATCCACGAGCATGGCTCGAGCAATTTGAGTTCTGTCTTCCTCCCGACTGGGCAAGTTCACATAAAATAGAGTATATGTGTGGCTATTTGGAAGGCGAACCGGCGAGTCGCATGAGGTCGGCAGCGCGTCACTGCAACTCCACTAGGGAGTTTCGACAAGCCTTTCTGTCCGCCTATTGGTCGGAAGCGGCACAAGATAGGGTCAAACATGGCATAATTATGCTGCCAAATTTGAACCAGTCTGGTTTCGGCAGCCCTGCACGCCTATTCGACCACATGCTGCAGGCAAATCAATTTTTATACGACCCATACGGACCTGCGGAACTAATTAGGATATGCATCACCAAATTGCCGATGCACTTGCGGCACGTCATTCTTGCGGGACGATGCAAAGAGGACGTGGAAACGTTTAAAACGCTTCTCCAAGAGATGGAATACAATACAGCAGAATGTCCGCCTAATCAGGCACAAAGTTATTACGGGGCACAGCAGCGCGATCGCAGTCGTGGCCGTATTACTAATCAACGGCGTGACTGGTCGTCGCGACGCGAACGAAACAATAATCGGGACAGGCCGTATAGAAACTGGGGTAACAGTCGCGAACACAGATGGAGCAACAGAAATGATAGAGGATGGGGACAAGATCGTGAGCGCAACAGGTACGGCAACCAGCATCGTTACTACGATGAACACGGTGGGAGTAGAATTGTAGGCGGAGCCCCACATGATGTCGAAATTCGGCCGGCCAACCCCAGACATAATCCAACAAATGGAAATGAACGAAACCGGCAATGACAAATGATCAGCCCAGAAGGCGCCAAATCGGAACAAATGAGCGACATGGCAAATGAGTAGAGAGGATGGTGAAGAGAATGAATTGATTAGTTTAAATTTGTGACGGATGCATTTTGAATAATATGTTAGTAAAAAAAAAAAATTAATGATAAAGATGTTTCTATGTGATTGTTGAAGTGATGTTTTAATTTCTTTTTGTGTGCAATTTGGATTTAGTTTGATTCAAACGTAAAGATAAAAGGTTTTCCTTGTGAACAAGTGAAATGCTTTTTTTTGTGTCAATTGAAAAGAGTTGCTCCTGAGAGAAGCAAGATCGTTGCTGAAATTGCAAGAACTCAGGGGAATATCCGATCTGTGGATATTATGGGTCTGGCAAACCCAGGTCCCCAGCTGTTAGTAGCCTTGTTTCCGATTTTCTGCTTTCAGTGCTACTATCTACCTATTACTATCCTATATCTGTCAGTATAAATGAGGATCTCTTACTATAGTATGCGTGCTGTATGAATATTTTAAGATAGGAGAACTCTGAGAAAGGAATGAGTAAATCTGGAATCGTGAAAACAGGATGCGATAATACGATTGTTTAACCATTGGCTTCCCAATATGTGATGATATGTTAATATTGATGATATATGTCTTTTTTGTTCTTTATAGCTGAGTACGTAGAGTGCTGTCTGTGGATTTCGTAAGTATATTGATTCCGTTCAAGGTGAAAGAAGAATTGTGGTTTGTGTAATTTACGTGGCTCTGAAATATTATTGTGGTAGTCAAATACGAGCAGTTTTTCAGCATATGGAGAATGGAACGGAAACATGGATCCTTTTTGTAGTCTTGATTGATGTTGAGCCAAAGCCCGAAAAATTATTCTGCGTTAATACTTGTCCTAGAAAAGCGACGTTTATGTGTTTTGCTGATGCTGTGAGCATTACAGCCTACTGTTTTCGCTGGTGCGGGATGCACTGCAGCTTATATGATTTGTACTGAGGAAATTTCCCTCTTGAAGGTAGAGGATGATTAAATAATTTTGATTATGGGAACGAAGGAAAGCTTGGTTTAAGGTAATAAGGATGAAGCAAAACATTGTCATTTAAACTACAGGAGGATTCGAATCTTTTGTGTCTGTTGTAAGTTCAATATGTTAAGATGAAACTGTTTTACAGAATAGAGGTGACCACAATTTTGCCATTCATGAGAAATGAATCCAGAATAACCACCACAGGCGAAATAACTGATTTGAAGGCGAAAGGTAACGTAAAGAAGGAACGAAATCGAAGCAAAATGGGTAAGAAAAAGTAGTATAACCTGTATAATGCAAATAATTTAACCTTCTCAGAGCCATCTGTGTGATTAATTCTTGTGATAATGTAATTTTTAGAGGAAATTTTCTTACTGTTTGATGTGTGAATATATGAGTATGATAAATGTATAATTGCGAGTCTCTTTTCAGGTGGGTGAACTGATATAAATGTTTTTGCGTGTAAATAACCATTGTTCTTTTTACTGTGTATGTTTAAGGAAAGTTTCTCCATATTTATCATGTGACAAGACGTAGGCAGCGAGCGTAAAGAAGAGGACAAATTAGAACATTGCTGTAGTGGTGTATACACGGTGTTGGAAGTAGCATTGAAGTAGCTTGTTGGATTAATTAGTAGTGGATAGAAGTAGAATTTAGAGTAATGCATGTTTACGGGTAGTTAGTTTGTAGAATAGACAACAGGTGTGCATGTGTGTGTGTAAATAACATGTGAACCCCATGCTCTCCTAACCTATACTTGCGCAAGACATAACCCTATTCATTTTAGTGAATTAATTAGTAGCATTTGATTTATTAAAACGTAAGTGAACCACATTAGTGATGTGGATTTAAATATGATATTGTCAGTTCATTTAATTTTAATTTTTTTACATTGTCAAGTCATTTCACTTTTATCTTTTTATATTGTCAAGTCATTTAACTTTTAATTTTATATTGTCGATTCATCTCACTTTGTTCTTAAAAATTGTGAAAGACAATACTAAGTGGTATTATGTATGACATTGTGTAATCACATAAGGATGATAAAAAAATTTCTGTGAATGCAGTTGAGAACGTGAAAGCGAACCGGCAAAACTCTTAAGAGACAGCGGGAGCAGCCAGCTAGTTGTAAACTGGCGGGTTTCCCAGCGGGACACGCTGTCAGCCAGGCCACTTCGGGAGCGCGGCCGACAACAAAAGACCCTACGCCGCAAACACTTTCCCGTATACCTGCAGCTAATGGGCGGCCGCCCGCGCGACCCTAGCTGAAGGGAATGACCTGAGATCGGCGAGCGGTCCACCGCGCGGAAATCCATCTCCTGGCAACGCACGCGACCGTGACGAGACGGCCGCGGAGAAACAACACAAGGGGCGTGGAACCTTTTGACAGGTACTGTCCAAAGAAACTTGCAGACGTCAACGACGCCTATCGACATTTCCTGATGGATGCCCACTGTCAAGCGACAGTAATTCATGGTTAGATGTTCTCTGGTCGCTAAGGGTGACACGAAGAAGAGCCATTGAAGTGTCATCCTTGCCCAGGAATATCAACCTGGCATGTCAATCGAGGATACTGCACGAATTTGACAATACAAACATGGAACAAAATCGAGATGTACGTGACACAAGAGAAACTTCATGAGAGGGCAGAGACGGCGGGATCGCACGCAACAGATGGACAAAAATCCCTACTGACAGCTGCGGCGACCAACCCCCTCCCCCACCCCTTATATTGTGCCACGGAACAGTGGAACTAGTGAGTGTATCAGTGAACAGTGATTATACGGTTCTTAGTTCAATGCATATACGTGTGTTTCTGTCACAGAAACTTTGACTCGTGTGTTTTGCAGGGACTCGATTTATTGGTCTTTATTAAACTTTGACGCTTGTATTTTGCAGGTGTTCTATATTTTTTTTAAAAAACTTTGACTATTGTATTTTGCAGGTGTTTTATTTATTGGTGTTTTGTTTTAGATGTTGAATATTGTACTGTTTTATTGATCAATGTTTGTTCTTGTGTTAGGTATTAGATCTGTGATATTTTGTTTCGAAAATTCATTGCTGTGGCACTGCTTCCTTTATGAGTCAGATAGCTATTCATTCTCATTGGACTGTGATCGATTAGCCTTTGCATGGGGCATATTTATTGTGAGGAACCCCTTAAGGGTAACAATCACACAATTATTGTACTTTCAGTATAATGACACAGTGCTCATTGTTTGCTGACTAACTGAAATATTGTAGAGTGATTAAATTAGTGCCACATAGTTAGGTTAATTCTACAGATTATTAGTTTTATAAGATATAGAATTTTTTTTGCGATAACCACTTTGTAAAACATGTTTTTTCTCTTATATTTTTTTTTTGCTTTTGCGAATTGTGCATTGTAATGTTCTACTTTATGATACTGATGTTATTTGATGTTCTTTTTTTTAATTGCTGTGGCACCTTTGCTATTTTCATAAATTTTGCCTGTTAATAAACTGTCATAAATTTGCCTGTGATCAGTTGGCTCTTGCAATGAGCAAATACTGGTGAACTCCATAAGGGTAACAACCAGAAATTGTTTTCATATTAATGACACAGGAACCATTGTTTTTACTTGCTGACCGATTTAGGTCTACATGATCTTTTAAATAGGTGTCACAGATTGTGTGTTTTTATTTTCCTCTCTTTGAAATTGGTAGATTGTAAAGATGTTTGAAATTATTGTGTTTTAGCAAGTAGCTGGTGACCTTTTGCCTTTTTCTTTACACTTTTGGTTTAAGTAGGGTGTGAGAAGCCTGCTTGGGAATGTCCTAGCATGGCCAGAAAATTCCCTGCACAGTCTTTTCTCGGAGCGTTGGGGTTATGAAAGGTCTCTGTTGGATTCCTTTCATGTTTAATTTCTCAAATTTGTTGTCTTTTAAGGAATAAATTCCTCTTCTAAATTTACTGTGGCGTTTCTGACTATCTGGGAGGAGACTGAGTAGTGGAACGTGTTACTTTTACACGTAAACAAGAACGATCTCTCACACTACTACACTTTAAAGCACAGTTTATATGTAATTCTTATATGTAATTCATGTCACACAGTCTCATACGGAACCTACATCCGCTTTCTTTTATATACTGTGTATGATAAGATACTGTCATCCCCCTTCCCTTCTGTGTGAGAGGATGAATGATCAAATGTGTTTGTAGCTG
This sequence comes from Schistocerca nitens, assembly GCF_023898315.1. Lineage (NCBI taxonomy): Eukaryota > Metazoa > Arthropoda > Insecta > Orthoptera > Acrididae > Schistocerca > Schistocerca nitens. The sequence continues at coordinate 495,218,718 of NC_064621.1, forward strand.
CATGCTTGAGGGTAGCAGACAAGGCTGTCTGCTAGAGAACAGTAGGACCAACGTTGAAACAGGTAGCTACGCTTCCTAAAAGCAGAGAGGTTTCCATTCTTAGTATGGTCCGGTCCGTCCCCTGTCATGTTGGTATAGGAAGCTGCCCCTCTGGCGCCTTCCGTTGGTCTTTGTGAGCGACTCTCGGGAGCACGCTGAGTAGTTCAGTTGGAGAGTTGCAGCCGAGCGGTAGGCAGTTGGAGTCCAGTGGTAGCGCAGGGCAGTCCAGCAGTTGCAGTCTGGCGGTAGCGAGCGTCTGAAGTGGTAAGATCTCCGGCTAAGCGCGTGTCTGTTAAGTCCATAGGACAATGGATTTGTTAAGTTCAGCTTAACTGAGAATTTAATCATTTTATTTCGGCTTAGCTTTAAAATAGCTAAGGTTATCTTTAATTGCAGCGGAGTGTAATTCTCGTGTCCAGTTCAGATTAATTTGCGGTAGTTGCTTTGTTACTACTTTGTGAGTAAAGTGGAACCACGTGTTGGTCAGTAACTCTAAGTAAGATCAATCTTAAATGCAAATGCTTGTGTGATTATAACGTATCGTCTTGAAAAGATTTTGAATATACCAACTTTTCTTTATGTTCAACCCACGTGGCGTGTACTTTGTGAGACCAGTACCACGTGCTTATATAACTGTTTGACCCATCAGGTTAATAGTAAGACGTTAGTAACCAGTTCGAGGTTTTTGTTTTGTAATTTGCTTTTTGATCTAATTTATTTTTAATATCTAAATTATTGCGGAGTTATACGCTTTCTGTAAACCAAGTTGACCACGTGAAGGGTAATTACAAGACGGACAGGATTGTGCTACGAAAATAATTTCTTTAACTGAAAATTTGAATCTATTGGTTGTGGTTAACTTTCTGTTGCATGTGTTTCAATGTTCTTTGTGTGTTGTTTTATGAATGCAGTGTTGTACCCAGTCTCCCAATCTTGGCTCCATATTTTATGTGTTCCGTAATATTCCAATCTCACAGTCTCACAATCGTAAATAAGGCACCAGCTCAGTTATAACTCACGTATAATATGCTGAAATTTCAATGAACAATCTTTAAAATAAATTGGCAAATATAAACTGATTTCTTTCTTTTTATTTAAATTCTCCTTTTATATAGATATATTACCGGTTGTTGTATGACTGTAAAAGATTATAATCAATGATAGTCTGATTGGTAATGTGGTAAACCTAGACTAGTTACCCAGTCGTGAAACAGTGGCCAAGTAAACGCACGGTTAACTTCTCCCCAGACAGCTCAACGGCTTGTAACCAGCTTTCACTTTTATTGATTAGCAGTAACGCTTCCAGCATACCAAAATTGATGATACAATCTTTCAGTATGTAATAGACTATCGCACAACATATAATCAACAGAGATAAATTATCCAACTGAGAATTTTACAAGACAAAGTACAATGAATGTCAGTCCTGACGATGCTTCTGAAATACATATTAATATATAAATAATTAACTACGACGCCCCAATAAATCTGACATAGTAACATACACTAATGCTTTTGATGATAAGCGATTCGCGCATCACAGTGTACGGTACCAACATGTTACAAAAAGCCGAATGCGAAAACTCCGATTTTTCATGGGGTCACATCTCTGGTTCTGTTGACCACAGACGTTAGGCGTCAAGCGTTTATGATAGCCCCTGGCCTAGCGATCATTTGAATATGTATCGGAAGCACGGACACAGGACTGCAGTAGCAATACTATAGTACAGTGTCATAATTTAAACGTTAGACGCTTCTTCCAGCCCAGACAAGTTGAGTAAATTGGTAAGTCTTTTGTATTAGGTGTGGTCAAGTGTTGACTTAGACGTCTTTTATACACATCATTTCTTCATGAATGTCTCCTGAGATAACTTCGAGAAAGCGTGATTTTTGGGTACGAATGATATCAATTGTGGGTACGACCACATGTGTAATTTATATTCATGGAAACCATCGAAATTTTTACCATATGTTCTTAAGATATCATTGTCTGTTACTGAGAGCCTGGGGTCCACAATTATCATAATTATGCAAGTAAAATACGCAGGTAATATCTGGTATGAATCGTAACGGTAGTTTTAACAGACATAGTGAACACATGACAAGCGTTCTTGGATAATGGAAAGAGTTCTGCAGTTACCAAACCATTTTTTAGTCACAATTTTTCACCAAAAATGTTTTACAATCCGTTGCCTCCTTATAATGGACACTTCACGTCTATACAAATATACGTAAAGTGCTCCTGTGGTGAAACAAATCGGTTGAAAAAAGTCTTAACATGCTTGAATATAACTTAGAGTGACTTCCAAAAATTATTTAGTACTGGAAAGACTGAAAATTCAGAAGAATTACTTTAATCGTTTAAGATACAAATCTCCACCAGGACATTTTCGATTAAATACGACGGATAAGCGTAGTATCCAGAAAAAAATGCAAAGCAAACGATTTTGTGTTAATCTTGTAGTGTGTGTACTTATTTGTTGCTCATATGTGTCAAAGTACGAGGTTGTGCTGAAAAGTAATGCCTTCGAATATGTATGGGAAACAGTTCTAAGCTTCTACGTCTTTATTTTTCATAAGTACATACCTGTGTCTCATCATAAACGCCCTAGTGACCAACACATTTCAGCCAACGAGAAACTCGCTCGTTCACACCGTCACAGTAGGATGTTTGACTTCATTGACAGAGCCGCAATCACTCCTCCAAAAAAATGGTTTAAATGGCTCTGAGCACTATGGGACTTAACTTCTGAGGTCATCAGTCCCCAAGAACTTAGAACTACTTAAAGCTAACTAACCTAAGGACATCACACACATCCATGCCCGAGGCAGGATTCGAAGCTGCGACAATCACTCCTCCGCTTGCATCGCTTCATCACTATTAAAGTGAAGTCTTCATAGGTGCTCTTTAGGTTGCAGATAATATGAAAATCTGATGGGACCAAGATGGGACTGAATGGAGGATGGTCAATGACAGTGAATACGTGGTGTCGGATTGTCTCAGATGTCGTATCACTTTTGCATGGCCTGAAATTGTGATGCTGAAGGAGAGGGTGCTCCACCTGTGGACGAACTCTTCGACGTCGAAACTAGATTACAGCTCGTTGTTTCTCACGCACCGACATACTTACGTTACGCGATGATACACACTACAATGCGGAGTCCTCTAGCGGCAGAGGGATGCAAACATGAAAACGTCAAGAATAAAGCTGTAGAATGTTAATAACGTTTGTTTTCTTTAAAAAGCTTTATGAGTTTTCACATAAAAATTCAGAGGCATTACTTTCCACCATGCCTTCGTTTGTAAATGAGTCGAAGTACATAAATAAAGTGTCAAAGATCTACTGATCTAAAGAATTTGTTTTGTGTAAGTACCTCACCCTGAAATCTGAGGAAACAGCTGCCTAGCTTCCTGATTCCTCATCAGAAATGTTGGCACGAGAACACATTCGCGATTTCTTGTGCTGATAGAGAGTAGCAGAAAGTCAGTGACGGTGGGAGAGAAGACAGTGCCAGTGGGAGAGAGACAGTGATGGTGGGAGAGAGAAAGTTGCAGTGAAAGAGGAAGAGAGACCGATGAAGATAGTAGCAGTGTGAGCAAAAGCACGAGAGAATATTGATGGTCAGTGAGAGATAGTGGCAGTAAGAGAGAAAGAGAGATGAACTGAAATAGAAGCAGTGTGAGCAAAAGAGAGAGGAGACAGTGAAAATGGAAAGTACAGATTAGTGGAGACCATACATAATTTGGGAGTTAAAGACCGAAAAACTTTAACATGTAGGTATCGGGAAGAGTGCGTTTTAAACTGAATTTTTAAACACGTGGAAACAGGGGACAAAGTAAGTGGGATCCATTTCTTTCCCAGCAATTTTAAGCTGCCAAAGAATGGTGGGGATAGTGGCTGTGGAAAAGATACACATAAGGAGACAATGTAAGTAAGAGAGGAGACAATGACAATGGAATTTACTGTAAATGAATGGGGAAAAAGGAGACAGTGGTAGAGAGAAATAGTGGAAATGAGAGGGAGACGATATGAAGGCTTAACTGCAAAGAGAGACTGAGTAAAAGGTAAAGGGGTGGGGTGGTTCTTTGTGGCAGCAAACTTGGTAAGCAAAGACGGTTGCTCCATTTGCCGTCCACACACGTGGACGTTGTTCAGAACGATCTGGAGCACGAGAGCTAATTGTTAGTGAGCCAAACAAGAGGTAACATGTGCTAAGCATTATTCTTTGCGAGGAAGTTGTGGAAGTGTGTTCTTCGTGACAGAAAGGGAGATCGCGTGCCTCAAATAGTTGATGGCTAGATTAGAGAAAAGTTTGGCAGTGGAAGATGTTTTCATATATTGACATTTACCACGCTTGAATTTTAAGGTGATGTTTATATGTAACTTGGAGGTACTTTTATATAAATGGAAACGATATTTCGGTGTTTCAATTAAGTTTTTTTTGTACCTCCTGAAAACAATAACATGTGGAGAGTGGACTGCTACATAAACTTTTCACTTTGGGGCAAGCAAAAATAGCACTAAAGTGATTATCTGAAATTTAATGATGTTATTAGGGACGAAATTTGGAATTTAAGTACGAATTTCTAATGTGACCGTGCTAGATGCTGTGTAGCCTTAAAAGAGTTACTTTCAGTGTGGAAAGGAAATGAAACAGTGTAGACATTTTTTACCAGAATGAACTTGAGATTATTTATTCGAAGAAACCATATAACCATACTTCGCTGCCGTAATGAATAAATATAGGAAGCCTTTCTCAACTGTTGAGGCTGACATGTAGAATGAAGATAACATGTAATATCTTTATTTTCAGGTTGACTATTTTAGTGATTTTCAGGCTCTTGTTAGCAAAAACCATACCTAATCACCTTCTTCAATAAAAATACTCCAAAGTTTTCGGCAGATGGAACTGAGATGTCAACAGGAGGACTCACGATTACTGGTAATATTGTTACACTATTTGAAAGTTATCTCTTTCAACGGTCTGCAAGCTTTTTTTGCAAAATCATACCACACTGCCTTATTCAATAAAATTTAGCAGTATTTTCCAACAGGTGGAGAAGAAAAGCCAACAGCTGGACTGAAAATTCCAGGCAACGTCTTTAGATTACTTTCATGTAATCTCCGTGAGAGATATGATGCTCTCGTTGGTTAAATGGAATTAAGAAGAGAAAAAGTGAATGGATAGGAGATACTAAATTAACGCCAAAAACGACTAAAAAGGGGTCCCAATTGCTGAATGTTTCTTTATCTTCGCTTTTCGATAGGAAGCTGATCCCATAGCTGAAAGGTATAAAATTGAGTTTTTCGCCGCTTTGTAAACTACTAGCTGACACACTCAGCCTTACATGGGTATTCATTTTGCCAACTCTTTATTGGAAACGAAAACAAAAAGTGAACTGCGATTGTAGTGTAATACCGGAAAAATTTCACTTCCATGTATTCAAGAAAACACCTTTAAAATTATGGTATAGTCTTACAAGGAAATATACGTAATGTTCAAATTTATAAGCACAGTAGCCGAATTTAGAAACATAGTATGCAAGATACAAATCCTCTGTAATGTTTATGTAACTTATGCTGTAGACGCGGTGCGACGTGATTCCAGACAGCTTCTATACGGAGGGCACCGCTGCTTCATGTCTCTACAACGTGATTTTGTAAACGTCTCTATAGAACGTCGCTGCATAGCTCTAAAGACAGTTATTGTTTTCGCCGACAGCCGTTTGCACTTCGCATCTGAAAGATGTCAAATGCGCTGCCAGGAGTTTCCTTAAGTTCACTCTACTGCAGAAGTACCTTAGTAATTGGCTCTGAGCACTATGGGACTTAACATCTATGGTCATCAGTCCCCTAGAACTTAGAACTACTTAAACCTAACTAACGTAAGGACATCACACAACACCCAGTCATCACGAGGCAGAGAAAATCCCTGACCCCGCCGGGAATCGAACCCGGGAGGAAGTGCCTTAGTAGTAAAGAATATATGCACTAAAACTTCATGCATGACGCGGCATTTTCTCACACGTCTCAGTGTTTATGACGTCATACCTTTTGCACTATGTGTCGTATATATGTGTTGCATATATTTGTGTAGGTAGATTCAGTGGCATTTGTGGCTACTGTCTGCAATATATGTTGCGAATAGAGTTAGTACGAAGGAAGTAATGCATGATGCGGCAGTTTATAAGGTAGTATCTTCTTAATGGGAGGTCGTTCTTATCCCTACAGCGATCGTTGTCTGAGAGTAAGGGATATATATACCAATTTTTGTTGCAGTCGCCCCAGTAGTTTAAAGGAGATCTGCAAGATACATACATACATGGTGGCGCAAAAAAGGAGCTGAAAGTTTCTGTCCACTACTACATAATAAAGGGTGATATATTCTTGTTATATTCATGCTATAGCGGACGCCCTGAAATTTGATACAGAAGATTTTGAAAGTGTTTTTTTCTCTTCAGCAATGAGTGTGTAGGGCCTTGAACTGAATTCCATAATCACTTACTGAAGAACATCATTTTCTGATGTAACTCTTCAGGCTTTCCTGGCGAGATCTTGAGATGTGGAATAATTGGGTCTACTGCCGGATGTTTGTGTCGCTTTGGAACAATATTTCGGCCACGTACCTCGTTGCCTTCTTCAGGTGCTAACTGAGACTGCCGTATTGGGGGATCTTGTCCAGTATTTATGTACAGAGTGCGCTGGGCGCTCTGTTTGCCGTCCGCGCCCGCCTGGCGCTGCTTGTAAGGTGTCTCTGCTCCGCCGCTCTCTCGGACGTCCGCGCCCGACTTGGTCGCCGTCTGTGGCAGCTCTCTGAGGCTCGTCCTGTGTTGGGCGCTCCGTTCGCAATCAGCGAACGCCTGGTACTGCTCCTGAGGTTTTTACGCCTCCCTGGTGCTCCCACGGACGTTCGTGCCCGGCTCGTCCACCATCTGTGGTCGTGGCAGCTGTCTGAGATCAGGCCCGCATTTGCTGTTTCGTTCGCGGTCTGCGCCCGCTTGACGCAGCTCCTGACATGTTGGCACTTCACTGGTGCTCCAACGGAAATCTGCGCCTGCCTCGCCCACCATCTGCAGTTGTGGCAGCTGTCTGAGGCCCGTCTCGCGTCGAGCGCTCTGTTCGCGGTCCGCGCCCACCTGGTGTTGCTTGTAAGGTGTTGTCTCTTCTCTGGTGCCCCGTCGGACGTCCGCGTCCAATTCGGTCTTCATCTGAGGTCGTGGAAGCTCTCTGAGTCCCGTCCCGCTTTGGGCGCTCCGTTCACGGTGTTGCTCCTGAGGTGTTGGCACTTCCCTGGTGCTCCGACAGTCGTCTGCGCCCCGCTCGTCCATCGACTGCGGTCATGGCGGCTGTCAGAGGCCCGTCCCGCGTCGGGAGTTGTGTTTGCTGGCGCTGCTTCTGCGGTGTCACAATTTCTTGAGGACTTTCTTAATTTTTTTCGCTGGGCCCTGATAACCTCCAGAGATGGACTCCACGCTGAGCCGAGCTGGTAACCGCTGTCTCTGTTTATAAGGTTGTCTGTGACCTTGATCTCTATGGCCTTCCTCTTCAGCAGGACCTCTAGCTCTCTAGCTCAATTTTATGAGAAAACGGAAGGAGTAGCAAAGGGCAACCCTTTATAACCAGTGGTAGCCAAGGTAGGAAAGGTACGAAAAGGAGACACTTGCATCAGCCACTTACCAACCCAATTGCTTTCTTAGGTATGTCAATGACACATTTGTTATTTGGCCCCATGGCAGGGAGAAGCGAGATGACGTTTTGGAATATCTAAATTCACGCCACCCAAGTATAAAATTTACTATGGAGCTAGAGAAGGAAAGACAGCTCCCATTCTTGGATGTCCTGGTGAAGGGGAAGGCAGATGGCAGTCTGGGGCACAGTGTGTATCGTATGCCCACCCACACTGACTTATACCTTCAAGCGAGTAGCTACCACCACATGGCACAGAAGAATGGAGTCTTGAAAACATTAGTTCACAGGGGTCGTGCTCTTTTGGATACGGAAAGTCTGGCCACAGAGATAGAACATCTACAGCTGGTGTTCAGCAGAAATGGATACTCCTCCACAGACGTCCAATGGGCACATCGTGCTACCAGCCAACCACAGGGTACAGAAGAGATGCCAGAGGAGGTGAAGAAGGTGGCATACCTACCATATGCTGGACCAATTTCTGCAAATATCAGCAGAATTCTTTCAAAGTATGATATAAAGAGTGTCTTTTGTCCACCCTCCAAAATTGTGTCAATGCTAGGGAGTGTGAAGGACGATCCCATCCCATGCCAGTGTGGAAAGTCGTACATTGGCCAGACCACCAGGACAACGGTGGACGTCAGGTGCAAAGAACAGCAGAGGCACACCAGACTCGGACAGGCAACCAAATCAGCCATCGCCTAGCACTGGCTGGAGCTCGGTCACTCAAAGGACCAAAATTGTGACACAGACACCAAGATTTTGGGACAGTGTCATAAAGGAGGCCATCGAGATCAAGGTCACAGACAACCTAATAAACCGAGACAACAGTTACCAGCTCAGCTCAGCGTGGAGTCCGGCTCTGAAGCTTATCAGGGCACAACGAAAAAAACCAAGAAACTCCTCAAGAAGTTGTGACACCGCAGAAGCAGCACGAGGCAGGCGCGGTCAGCGAACGGAGCGCCCGACGCGAGACGGGCCTCAAACAGGCGCCAAAACTGCAGATGGTGGACGAGGTGAGCGCGGACGTCCGTCGGAGCACCAGGGAAGTGCCAACACTTGAGGAGCAGCATCAAGCAGGCGCAGACCTCGAACGGAACGCCAAACGCGCGTCCGGCCTCAGACAGCTGCCACGACCACAGGTGGTGGACGAGCCGGGTGTGGACGTCCGTGGGAGCACCAGGGAAGTGCCAAAACCTCAGGAGCAGCACCAGGTGGGCGCGGACCGCGAACGGAACGCCCGACACAGGAGGGGCCTCAGAGAGCTGCCATAGATGGCGATCAAGTCGGGTGTGGACGTCCGCGGGTGCACCGCGGAACAGACACCACCTTACAAGCAGCACCAAGCGGGTGCGGACGTCAAACAGAGCGCCCAGCGCCCTATGGGCATAAATAATGAACAAGAGCCTCCAATACAGCAGTCTCAGGTAGCACCTGAAGAAGGCAACGCAATGTTGTGCCAGAGCGACACAAACATCCGGTAGTAGACCCAATTATTCCACAGGTCAACATCATTTTCTGCTGCATGAGTCTCTCTGGAACTTCCATTGCAAATATCCTGGAGTATTGCAGGTACATCTTTGAAGAGTCTGACCTCAGATAACCCCACATGAAATAATCAACGTGTTGAGTTCGTGACTATAAGAACCCAATTCAAAATCATGCACAACGAAAGCTATGATGTCCTGGGCGAGGATCCACTGTCTGAATGTCGCCTGAAGAAAATTGAAGATAACGTAATTAAGCGAAACCCTCAGCTGCCAAAAGGTGTTGTTGATATACCTAAATGGGTAATGATGAAAATGTGTGCCCCGCCCGTGTCTCGAGCCAGCAGTCTACTGCTTACATGACAGACGCTCTATCCATCTGAGCCACTGGGGCACAGAGGATAGTGCGACTGCAGGGACTTATCCCTTGCAAGCTTCCCGTGAGACCTTCATTCCCAACTGTCCACAACCAACATTCATAATGTTCCTAAAGGATATTAGCCTATTCACTCATTATTCGCGCCAACTAAGGTGACGATTCCCGTAAGAGTTCGGGCAAAGTGTGCGCATTCGCACAGATGATGGTCAATGGCCTGGTAACCTTTAACTGTATGAAGATAGTAACCGTTCTGAATGAACAGATACCAATGATGACCATGCAGCTTCTCTACAACGAGATAATTTCTTTATACAGAAGCTGCATGGTCATCATTGGTATATGTCCTTTCAGAAGAGTTATTATCTTCATCAACTAGAAGATGTTTGTAATACGGAGAGGAAGTGCTCAATTTTGCATGAACCTGTAGCTTCACAGCATACCGCGGTGTCCTGCAGCTGGTACAAATTCATGTAGCAGGACTCGTCCGTATTTGTCTTCTGTAACAGGTTCCTCAATAAAAGTGGGCCCAATAATGCACTGCGCACAGATTGCGTACCAAAATGTAACTTCTGTGGATAAATTGGAGCAGCATCTTGAACTTATGGGTTCACAGTACTGCTGCTCCAGTGTTACTGATTTCATTCTGAAATTTGAATTGAGACATAAGTGAGTAAGCTATAAAATTTTCAGAGCTACAATGCTACATGACAAAGAGAATCATTTACAGCATACGATCAAACCACGACAGACAAACACTTTCTAACACGTATTTCGCGCCTCTCTGTACATGGGTACGTTTTTATAATATGTGTGGGTTCCTCTGTCGTAGTTAGGAAAATTTGCCACAGCCACAAACCACTTCCTAAGCTTGCAGCTACCTGATGCAAGCGTTTTCACGTTTCGATGACATAAAAGAAAGCGAAATAGGAATTATGGAAGTTTCAGAACAGACGATAGCCTTACAACACGTCGTTCGTTGTTCCGCGGGGCTGAAAATGAACTGCTGCTCCCAGTGTGTGTCGAGTGGTGGAGTGCGCGGCACTCAAGCCGCCCCTTGCGGGCCACGGAGAGTGGCAGCCCACCCACGGTCCGCTGCTACGGCAGCCCGCGGAGGGCAGCCGCCCACTTTAAGCGCGGCGCCGGCTGGCGCTGCGGCTGCGGCGCAGTGTTTATTATTTGTGCGCGTCCCGTCGGCCTCCACGCCACCCCCACCCCGACCCCCACCCACAGCTCCAGCAGCGCCGCCTCGGCTGACAGCGGCCGCCGCCCTCTCGTCTGCAAATTGTCCCGCGCGGCGCCGCGCCCTGCCACCGGTGCAGCGCGGCACAACACGGCGGGCCGTGCAGGCTGCGTGCTGCGGGCTGCGGGATCCCCCAGACACCTGTCACCCGTCCCAGCGGGACAATTACTTCCAGCCGTCGTCCCGCACCCTAACACCCAGCACGTCTCCACTGCGCCGCTGGAGTGATGCACCTGTAGGAGACTACGTTCCGCCAGCCTCCTGAGCTCCTCTTTTTCTCCACTTTTCTCAGGTTACGATAGAGTTCACTGTTCTGGAGGGTCATGTAATGTCATTCGTCGACGGGTAACGTTTTTAATAAATTTAGTGTTCACATTAGGATTATCTCTTGTACATCCTTTAGAACCACTGTTCATTAAATAAAACTGCAAATGGTTCTGACTTGTTAGTTACGAAATATTTCTTTAATTTCATAACAAGTTTTCGTGTCTGGACTGGGGTAGTCATAAAGCTTTAATCTCCATCTCCAAAAGATAAAATTACGTAATGAATTTTACACTACTGGCCATTAAAATCGCTACACCACGAAGATGAGTTGCTATAGACGCGAAATTTAACCGACAGGAATAACATGCTATGCAAATTATTAGCTTTTCAGAGCATTCACACAAGGTTGGCGCCGGTGGCGACACCTACCTACAACGTGCTGACATGAGGAAAGTTACCAACCGATTTCTCATACACAAACAGCAGTTGACCGGCGTTGTATGGTGAAACGTCGTTGTGATGCCTCGTGTAAGGACGAGAAACGCGTAACATCACATTTGCGACTTTGATAAAGGTCGAATTGTAACCTATCGCGATTGCGGTTAATTTTATCGCGACATTGCTGCTCGCTTTGGTCGAGATCCAATGACTGTTAGCGGAATATGAAATCTGTGGGTTCAGGAGGGTAATATGGAACGCCGTGCTGGATCCCAACGGCCTCGTATCACTAACACTCGAGATGACAGGCATCTTATCCACTTGGCTGTAACGGATCGTGCAGCCACGTCTCGATCCCTGAGTCAACAGATGGGGACGTTTGCAAGACAACAACCATCTGCACGAACAGTTCGACGACGTTTGCAGCAGCATGGACTATCAGTTACCCTTGACGCTGCATCACAGGCACGAGCGCCTGCGATGGTGTAATCAACGACAAAACTGGGTGCACAAATGGCAAAACGTCATTTTTCTCGGATGAATCCAGGTTCTGTTTACAGCATCATGATGGTCGCATCCGTGTTTGGCGATATCGCGGTGAATGCACATTGGAAGCGTGTATTCGTCATGCCATACTGGCGTATCACGCGGCGTGATGGTATGGGGTGCCATTGGTTACACGTCTCGCACTGACGTTCGCATTGACGGCACTTTGAACAGTGGACGTTACATTTCAGATGTGTTACGACTCGTGTCTCTACCCTTCATTCGATCCCTGCGAAACCCTACATTTCAGCAGGATAATGCACGACCGCATGTTGCACGTCCTGTACGGGCCTTTCTGGATACAGAAAACGTTCGACTGCTGCCCTGGCCAGAACATTCTCCAAATCTCTCAACATCTGAAAACGTCTGGTCAATGGTGGCCAAGCAACTGGCTCGTCACAATACGCCAGTCACTACTCTTGATGAACAGTGGTATTGTATTGAAGCTGCATGGGCTGCTGCACCTGTACACGCCTTCCAAGCTCTGTTTGACTCAATGCCCAAGCGTATCAGTGCCGTTATTACGGCCGGAGGTGGTTGTTCTGGGTACTGATTTCTCAGGATCTATGTACCCCAATTGCATGAAAATGTGATCACATGTCAGTTCTAGTATAATATATTTATCCAATGAATACCCGTTTATCATCTGCATTTCTTCTTGGTGTAGCAATTTTAATGGCCAGTAGTGTATATTTGTTTTCAGATATATATCTGCAAACAAACAAAAATGTAATTACTGAACTCATGACTTCCATTGACTTTAGTGTCCGGCAATAATCGTAAACTCATCATGAAAACATGGAACAGCTGCCAGTCAAAGTGTTGTAGAAATACATAATACATACAATCTGCCGTTATTTTTCGACACCACCGTAGTGACTTCCTCGACACGTTCGATGTATTGGGATGTAAAGGACACGCTACAGAATAGTTTAAATAAAGTTTTCTAAATAAACAGCTAATTGTACACATTTTTACAACATTCCGCTAGTAAAGTTAGCCATTCTTGACAGTCCCTTAATACACATTAGTGTTATTTTGTAAACATTTAATGTAGGCAGAGACGACTAGCATCAGGCTTGTGTTGTATAACTGACGGAGAATGAAAAGTTCTTTCCGCAAAAGAATATCAATTAAGGCATCAGAGCACTCTTTCGCTTTTTATGTACATAAATCAATCCCTCTTAGGGCAAATACAGTGAAATGAACTTGTACCTCCGTGGTCTGATGGAAGCGTCTTGTACTATGAAACATTCTCGGTTTCAGTGATCGATCTCAGCCAATGCTTAAATACTGAATAGGAGTCATTAGCAGTGATGGCGGAAGACCTCTGCAGTGGTAAGTCATGTATGTTCCACCAACGTCCTTGACAAATGGAGAAGAAGAACAGGTGAAGTATAGGGCACCCTTTTGGACTTGGGATGTGTAACTAATCTCAACTACCAGAAGAATCAGAAATGAAAACAGTATTAAAATTCATTAGACAATGGAATCCATTTAATTCAATACACTCAGTGTGAATCTACAGAACAGTGGCATGTAACTGAGAAAGTGTCATGACAGTCTGTCCACTGGCGAAAGATTCAGGGTTAGTACCCCGTTGGGACGTCTGGGAGGGGACAGTCAAGGGAGAGGTGACCTTGAGAAAAAGATTAATCTACCAAAGTAGAGGTAACAATGAGTTTATCGGAGCACGGACCATCTCTAAGTAGGCTGTTTAGGTTTTTATATTGGTAACGCCACGTAGCGCTCTGTATGAAAATCACTGGCTGTGCTGTGTGCAGTCTGTGGCTGGTTTGCATTGTTGTTGGCCATTGTAGTGTTGGGCAGTTGGCTGTTAACAACGCGTAGCGTTGTGCAGTTGGTGGTGAGCCGCCAGCAGTGGTGAATGTGGGGAGAGAAATGGCGGAGTTTTGTAATTTGTAAGACTGGATGTCATGAACTGCTATATATTTTATCACTTTTGAACACTATTAAGGTAAATACATTGTTTGTTCCCTATCAAAATCTTTCATTTGCTAACTATGCCTATCAGTAGTTAGTGCCTTCAGTAGTTTGAATCTTTTATTTAGCTGGCAGTAGTGGTGCTCGCTGTATTGCAGTAGTTCGAGTAACGAAGATTTTTGGTGAGGTAAGTGATTTGTGCAAGGTGTAGGTTAATGTTAGTCAGGGCCATTTCTTTGTAGGGATTTTTGAGAGTCAGATTGCGTTGCGCTAAAAAATATTGTGTGTCAGTTTAAGCACAGTCATGTATAATTTTTTTAAGGGGACGTTTCACATCAAAGCTAGAAATAGTGGGGATCAGCGAAGTAAATTGGAAAGAAGATGAAGATTTCTGATTAGAAGAATACAGGAAAATATCAATAGCACTACAAATGCTGTAAAGAGAGTAGGATTTGTCATAATTAGGAAGATAGGGCAAACATTGGGTTAATGTGCACAGTTCGGTGATGATATTATTCTCATCAGAGGCGACAGGAACCACCACCAACAAAAGTGTATAAATGCATTACGTGGCAGTTTTTTCTTAAACAGTCCTGTAAACAGTTTAATAATCCAGTATGCCTATCCGACTAGTAAATCAAATCAAGTAACTAACGATGCATGAAGAGAATTCTAATTATCTCTAGCTCTTTTTTTGTGTGGTTACTTGAGTGGAAGACAAAGAGCGAGGTGCACACTTTAAAAATGATGTTGACAGGGATATGATCTTTAGCCCACGCTGTTTAAGCTGTACATCGAGCAAGTGAAGATAAAGATAAAAGTAAAGTTCAAGAGTGGGTTAAGAATTCACGATGATAGGAAATTAATTGTAAAATTCACTAATGATATTGCTATGCTGAGTGAATGTAAAGAAGAATTATAGGACCTGTTGAATGGAATTAACAGATTAATTTGTGCAGAATATGGACTGAGAGTATATGAAAGAAAGACGAAATATGGAGAAAACACTAACAAGGAGAAGGGACAGGATGATAGGATATCTGTTAAGACATCAGGCAACATATTCCATAGCACTAGTGGGAGCCGCAGAGGGTAACAACTGTAGAGACATTAGGATACATAGGTAGCACGTGCTATTGTGAGAGGTTCGCACATGAGAAGAATTTGTGGTGGACTGCATCAAACCAATCAGAATATTATTGACTCAAAAAAGTTGGGAACCAGTCTTTTAATGTTGAATAGCCCGGAGCTTTTAGTTGGCTGTGGAAAGGCGAGAGTTCATGGGATGTAAAAATGTGTCTGCTGAAAGCTGAGGTCTTGACCAGGTAAACACAGCTGACTGAATACGGCAGGAACGACTAACGAGGGCAGCCTAGGCCGTTAGAAAGTTTCATTATGTATGGAGCAAAAACAATTTCTTTTTGCAAAGATAAGATCTGAAGAACAGGGGAGGGATGTTGCTAGCATGGGACTCAGCCGTTACACCCAAATGAGGACTGTTGGAGCCTTTGTTCAGAATTTTATCAGAAGATTAGTGATTGGCTCATAGTAATTATTTTGGTAGTATGAAGAGATCCTTTAAATGCACAATTGCACACCAACTCATTGGCGGAATTTGTTAGCATGTTTAGAATGTAAGAGGTCTATTGCAGCAGGCCAGTGAAATTCCGATGGCGACAGAACCAGCCACGTTTTGTACAGAGGAGTAAAAACGCATACAATCCAGGGATGTTGTAGAGCACATTTATCCACAGGGCTTTACGCAGTACTATTCATCTCATAGGTGCTAAGAGAGAAGTCTCCAAGAGAGGATAGAACTTAGATATGAATGATAGAATTCTCAGCCATTATTACAGCCATCCTCTGCTCTCATACATTACAGGTAAACACTGCCCATATTTGAATTCACTGAGATGAGGTGAGTGCCAAGTCACTTATTTTGCAACATAATTGTGTTTTGATGATCTAATTTCCACAGCCAGCAAATAAGATACAGTATGTGCTTACGTGAGGATACTGGTGTTTGGTCACGCTTTTCTGAAAACTGTCATTAACTCATTAACTTACTCCGTTATTGTTGGTCATATTCATGAACACACTTTTATTTAGTTTCTATAATGTATCCACACATCTCTGCCAATGCTATTACATGCTTATTGAATTCCTCGTTCTCTTCATTATTGAATGTATTGTTTTTACAGTGGATGAAACATTTTAGATGTGTTTTAGCAGTAAACCATATTTTATAGTGACCCTTAGCTTCGTGTCGCTATCAGTTTGTCAGTGTGAGATGTGGTACCTATTTTTTTCATGCTTAATTGACCCACACATGGTAATTTAACTACACAATCTGTTATTTGTTGCGGACTTGTCTTAAACCTGCATGGTCTTACGAGAAGTTATCCATCAAAGTATGCTACTATGGAGAGATTCTGTAGCATCTCAGGTGAATAATAATTTGCTCAACTGACACCTCATACATGTTTGTGTCATAAATGCAAGATGATGAGATAAAAATTATTTTCGGACAATTAACATGAATTCAGTATGCAGAGGGAGATTTTAATCATGGGAGATCAGAAGGCTGTAGTACAGGAGGGAATGGAGAGTACACTTACAAGATAATAGGGCTAGGTACTAGGAAAGATGAGAAGGACTGATTTTCTGCACTAAATTTCAGCTAGTAATATGTGTGCTTGAAAAAGGGCTGGAGACATGGGATGATTCCAGCTGGATTACATCATCATGAGCACGGACTCCAAAAAAGGAGGTAATAAATTATAAGGCATATCACAGAGCAGATGTAGATTCGGATAATTTGATAGTTTTGAACCGGAAGATGAAGCTTAAGAGAATTATCCTGAAGTACCACTGTACACAGAAAAGAAGTCCTAAAGTTCTGAGGAATAATGAGGTGTACTTGAAGCGTTCTAAGGCTGTAGCTTTTGTGACAATAAATACCTTAGTAGGGAGTTAAGTTGCGGGGAAATTGACATTTTTGTAAAGGACAACTACAGATGTTAGACAATAAACTGTAGGTACAAGAAAAGTTACAATGTTGAAACTCTAGGGAACATAAGATATACTTGAATTCATCGATGGATGAAGGAATTGCAAATATGTTCAGGAAAAAGGCATACACCCATATAAATCACATAGGAATGAAATAAATGGAAGTCCAGGAAAGCCAAAGCGAAAAGGTTACAGAAAAAAATGTGAGGAAATAGAAAGAAATGACAAATTCACCATACAGAAAAAGTGACCTCAGAGAAGTTAAAAGCTAAGACTGCAGAAAGAATGTCTCAAACACAGAGGGTTTAGGGGAAAGATGAAAGCAGTGTGCTAAAGGACACTACAAGAGAAGGCACGTGATAGGAAGATGTTGTGAGAGTGTGGGTGCTATTTTGTCATACTGCACAACGGATTAATCTGAGATGTACCCTTTACCCTGTGGCTCCTGCAAGATGCAATTTACACCCCCACACTACTACAGAAGTCACACAGACACTCCTAACGTTCTATAGAGAAATGTCTGAAAAACTTACAGGAATAAATATGTTCTGGACTAGTCCGCTGTAAGGAAATGACACAAAAATTCACAAAATTTCTTACGTAACTAGTGGATACTTGGGTACTGGAGTAGTGCTAGTTAGTGTAAGAAAAACATGAAACCCACGAAAATAATTATTAATTTTGCAAAAATTCTGAGATTTAACAATGGCACTTTTAGTTATGAACTGTACAAGCTATTCCCGGGTTCTTTTCGGAATGTGAGGTTACCTCTTAAGGATAGGATTCGCTACTGAAATTTCTATACAAAGTTTAACATTGTTATTGACTTGGCAGAATGGCTGAGAGCCGGCCTACTCAACTTGAATAATTATCCTTCAGAATGTTGCTAGGTACGGTCAAGGCTGATGCGTGTGAAATGCAGTGAAGTGTACTGTTGTAGAGGAAATATGGGGCTCGCAAGAGCTGTAGCGCACAATACCGTAAGCTGCGATGACTGCTATCTGCGCTGCTCGCTGCTGACAAATAAGATAAATCTCGTTCTGTCTGGAGTGACCTTCACCAATCAAACTCTCCCTATGCCTTGATGAATTCTAGGACTCCTATTCGCCTCTAGTCTAACTATTGGCGTGGTACACCGGTCACATAACCAGTCCACCGCATTGCCACTCAAAAATTCGCTCACAGGCGTTTAACTATAACTCTGTCCGTTCAGACCGCACAATAAGTGTGGCGGCCAACACAATGAACAACACTTAATCGCAAAGACTCAGTATAGAGTCGCACTCCGATTCACTCTCGACAGAGGTACTCTCCCAGTGAAGTACTGAGGAGAGACTTGTTCTTCCCTGTTTGAGTACACGTATGAGTGCACGCACTCTCATCACGTGCTCTCGCTCCAGAAGCGACAATGGAACAGAACCTCTCCACGCCAGACATGAAGGGGTATATCTTTTGGTCTCTTCCATTACTCCTTGAGCTCAAGGCGTCAGGAATATTGTGTGCCAATCAGCACTGCTCTTCTAAAACGGGAGAATGACGTTTCGTTTGAGGCGACCAATTTGGAAATCTTTAGCATTGGCGTTTGGCGTTTACTGTCTCCCTGTGAAAACCTCTGAAAGTACATGTTATGTTTTTAAAAAATGCGTAGGCGGGGCACTCCCACACAATGTAGCGGAATTTGCTTTTAAGCCGAACATGGGTTCATTCTTCCTTTCACTTGGGCAAATGCTGTCTGCTCTATGGGTGGTCATGGTTGACTCGTCCTCTGAAGGGACCAGCCTCCTGGCGTGCAGTCTGCCTCCCTGAGCTAAAAGCTCCTGTGACCGTCATGTCTGGAATGTATGTGTGTATGCCAGCCTCGAGTATTTCAATCTCGGTGCGCTTACTTGTTATTTGCATATCGTTTACATGAATTCATACAACATTGACTTTATCTTATCGAGTTTGGGTTCGAATGAACCGTGTTGATGTGCGTAATATGATTGTGAGGGCTGAATATGTAAGCAATGTAGGTCAGGAGACCACGACATCTTACAATGTGGTAGTCGAGGTCGATATAGTAGGTGTTCCAGGATTAGAGCCACAGTTTAATACACATGTGGAAAACATGTGGTTAAATCATGTGGAAGGAATGGATAATATACCTTTGGAAGTTCTCAGATATTTGGCAGGTGTGGCATCTATATGAATATTCTCGTTGGTGCCTTGAATATATGAGACTGGAGATAAATATTCACACTTGTGGAACGATGTCATCCTCACAATATCGACAACAGTGAGCTCAAAAAGATGCAAAAACTCTCGAACCATCAACTTTACAGTTCATGAATCTCAGTTTCTGACAAGACTAACGTACAGAAGGATATGAATCTATTATATGGCTATAAGTTTGGCCCAATGAGAAGTTAAGGCACTAGAGAAGTTATTATAACGTAGCACTTGATTATGGAAACAAGATATAAGTAAAATCAAGACTCATTCATGGCATTTGTGAACTAGTAAAAACTGCTCGTCAGAGGAAAATGGTGTAAAATGTGCATAATTTCTAGGTGAATAGGTCTAGGCTTCAGGCAAATATAGGTGGTATATGATCCGCATAAGGACCAAGAGGGGTAATACGATTGGTAGACCAAGAAGGAAGTGGTCGGATTAAAAGGGTGTAAGGTAAGCATGAAGTCTGTCACCTCTACTATTCAATCTATGCAGTAAAGGAGCAGTTTGCTAATGACAGTGCTGTCTTCAGTGAAAGTGAAGATGAATTACAACATCTTTTGAATCGAATGTTCATTCTATTGAGTAATATATATGGATTGAATATTAACCGTAGATAGTCGATAGTATTAAAAAGTAGCAGAAATGAGTCTTGCTGTAAAATTAACTTCAAAACTGGTGACCATGAAGTAGCTGAAGCGAAGCAATTCTGCTACCTGCGAAGAAAAACAACCAGTGGCTCTCAAAGAAGTCTTCTATTATCAAACACTCGCCTGAATGTTTGGAGCACAGCATTGTATGGCGGTTAATGATGGAGTTTGGTAAAACCCAAAAAAGAAGATTATCCAAGCATTTAAGATGTGACAGAAGTACGTTGAAACTAAAGTGGACTGACCAGTTAAGACGCTAAGAGATTCTCTGTATAATCGGAGAGGAATGGAACAAAACATTGACAAAAAGGGAACAGCACGATATGACACATGCTGAGACATTAGGGAATATCTTCCATAGTTTCAGCTATATAGGGTAAAAGCTGTATGAAGAGAACGAGATTTGAATACTCCCAACAAATAACTGAGGACAGTGAGTACAAATGCTACTCTGAGATGAAGAGTTTGGCAGAGGATAGTAAATCATGGCGGGTCCCACCACACTATCAAGAACACGAATACCGATATATGACCTTACACTAAGGCTGGATTAGGAATATTTCAGCTGTTATGATTTTATCTGTATGTGCAAACAGATACTGAGTCATAGTGGACAATTTTGGAATAAAATCACAGCACCAGCTGCACTTCTATTTTTATTCTATCTACCACTGCTGGTATTTGCTCTGAAGCCCAATATTCAGAGGTCATCTAAACAGCGTCAAAAAATGTACAGTGTAGTTAGTTATAAAGAGATGAGTGTAGCAACAATATCTTAGCACTTTCAATAGCAAGCGTACCCAAACTAAAACATATTCAAAATTATCCAGTCAGCAACCACCAGAAAACCACATAACAAAATAAATAACGTTCTATTCACAATTCACCAAATAGATATACACAGGCTATAAAATGAACTTTACATGTCAGACATCCCACGATAATGCAAAGCAACTGATGAGACATACGAGGATGCAGCATATAAACGGAGGAAACTTGATTAAGAGATGAATATAGCTTTTCCTTGTAATGATGCGAAAACGTGGTGCCCTGTGACGTCACCCTCAACAATGTGTCAGACAGCAAGGTGTCGACACGTGAAAAAAAAAAAAAGCCACAGCTCAGAAGTTTATGTGACGTGTAAGATGGGTTAACGACGTTACATTGACACCCAATGTCACTACAGTTCTACCGAATGCCACAGTGGACACGTGACTCGCTGTGGAGGTTGTCACACCCACACTCACATATATTTCACCCCTTGTTTTGACACCTGTGTGATGGAGGTCAGAACTGCGTTGCCCAGCGTTGAAATCACGCGTTTTTCTTATGAATGGGAGAGGAAAACTTCCCAGACTCACTGACACTCATAATCGGCAAGAAAATGTAGCGGCAATGGCATAAAGGGCGTCTATGAAACCACCCCTTTCCCTGGGGCGTTGGTCCCCATGCATTTCGCAGTCAAAACCGACAGTTCGCAATGTGATGAGCAACAGGAAGATGAAATTTTTGAGAACATTTCTCAAGAAGAGTAGCAGCCTGGTAAAAGTACTTAAAAATGGACACAAACAGTCTTGACAACAAAAACACTTTTTATGGTATCCAGCTTCGGTCAGTTTTTGACCAACCTCAGAGTCTCAAACAATGATGGTAGACAGTGGCGGTGAATAGAGCGGGTGTTGTAACTTCATAAACGTCATCTGGCTACCACAGTGCGACAGTAGTTTTTGCTCTCATGGACAGGTTGGAACAACTTGGGATTTTTCAAAACCATTTGAAGAAGTTTGAACGTGATCCACACCAACTGAGGGTGTTTATGCTCTTTCTGCTCTGAAATTCTGTGTCCTCCTGTGTCGTGATCACAGGGTGATGCGACATTGAGACATCCATGAATAAGATGGCAAAGGGTCTGTCTATGACCCACCAATTTGGTGTCAACCGCTCACCTTTATTGAGAATTTTAGAAATGTACCAGTACAGACAGAACCTGACAATGTCCTTGGCACTTGCTTACCGGCAGGTCCCTCTACACTCTCTTCGACATTCTGAAAGGCCTATTATCTGGAAAAAGAGCAGCAGTGTAGTGGCTAAAGAGCAGCAGTGTTGCCTGCCTGGAGGTGCTTGTGACTCGCCGTGGGTTCCGTCTGTACAGATACAATTTCAAAGTGCTCAGGAAAGGTGGGTATGTGGCACTGATGGTTTGGCCAAACTGAGGATCTTAAAAGAAATCTTTGTCTTTTTATTGATGCATGTGTTAGTGCCTCATGTCCTCGTGACAATGCCACAGGAAGCCGTGAAATAGGAGGGATGTAAAAACATAAACACCCTTTGCTGCTCCGAATCACATTCAAATTTCGTCGTATCGTGTTTAATTGTCCTTTGTGGTTCCAACCTGTAGACGAGAGCATTACTTGTGGTAGCACTCTGCTCCAAAGGGGTCACATCACATTTAATGGAGATGCAACCCTACAACATCGTTAGTATGGGGTTGAAACGCCCGACTGTGTCAGCTGTGAAGAAGACTGGCGAGAACATCTCCCTGTTGTTCATCACACTACGAACTGTCGTTTCCGACAGCGAAATTTGTGGCAGTCACGCCCCAGGGAGACGGTTGCTTTCATTTATGGCTTTTACGCTCCCCCCTGGAGCCTTTTTAGCAACTATCATGAGCGACAGTGTGTCTGGAATATTTTCCTCGGCTACTCACAAGGAACAGCATGATTCCAGCACTGTGAGTCACAGTTCTAACCTCCATCACAGAGGCGTCAAAAGAAGGGATGAAATGTGGGTAAGAGAGGTTGTGACGACCTTCCCATCGTGTAACATGTCCCTGGTGGTGTTGGAGAGAATTGAGATTGAATTTGGTGCCTGTCTTACATCATTACCCCACCTAGCACGTCACATGAATTTCTGAAATGTGTCCTTTTTCCCCCAAGTGTCGACACCTTACTGTTTGAACCACCGTCGAGCTTGATGACGCAGGGAGCCACGTTTTAGCACCGTTACAGAGGAAGGTCATACACACCTTAGAGCCAAATTTCAAACTTAAGCGCCGTAAAGAGTAGGAAGTAGTGGTGTGGATGGCCACAGCTGGCAGAGGGTTTGGATAGATAGAGGAGGGTATGGACAGAGAGAGATGAACCTGACAGAATGGTCAGAGAGAGAGGGAAGGGGGGGGGGGAAGGACGGAGAGAGGGGAAGAAAGAGACAGGCAGAGAAATAGGGAGAGGGACATGGTAAGCAGAGATGATGGGAAGATGGGCAATGAGGGAGACGAAAGAACTGTACAGAGAGATGGGTAGAGAGAGGGCAAGGTGGAGATTTCCTTGAGTGGGAGGAGTAGGAGATGGACGAATAGAAGTGGAAGGATGAGGTGGACAGAGAGATGGAGAGTGGAAGAGGTGAACACAGAGTCGGTGGAGGAGGTAATGTGTGCAATACATGTATGTCAGAAACCTACGCGAATGAACCTGAAGAGAAAAGAGCATTTTATCTGCTGTTAGATGTGAGAGGTAACATGATTTTATGTTAATCATCCATTGTCCATAAACATTTTCAGCTTCATGGCTACACACTGGTGCGCTATCGAAGAGACCAAAACAAAAAAATGTCTCAAATGGTTCTAAGCACTATGGGACTTAACATCTGAGGTCATCAGTCCCCTAAACTTAGAACTGCATAAACCTAACTAGGCTAGGGACATCACACACATCCATGCCCGAGGCAGGATTCGAACCTGCGACCGTAGCAGCAGCGCGGTTTCGGACTGAAGTTCCTAGAACCGCTCGCCCACAGCGACCGGCAGACAACAAAAAATCAGCTTGGTTATTACTACTGCTTCAGGCTTAAATAAAAATCACTACACTGTCCTAGTGTTCAGAACTAGTGATCGTTTAATTCTGTAGCACAGTGTATTTGGTGTTTAAAAGATTAACATAGTTACATAGGACAAAGAAAAGTGAAATGTAATAATATGAAGAGATTAAAGAGAGCTGAAGACTCTCAGAAATCCTAAGACAAATAAAGGGCCGGTTAAGGGGCTCCGGAAAGGCTCAAAATCATGAAAAATTTAATTTTTACTTTTTTGCGTTTTCTGAATCTGCAGACTATTACCTTTTAATAGATATATAATTTATTCAATTCCGAAGACTACAACTATTTTAAAAAATTTTTTGAAATGTGTTCTACATGGGCGTGACCCACTGTGGCGCTGTTAAACTGCTGTCAAATGGTGTTATTATTAACGTCCGTGTTCATCAGGTACATTTTAGTGATGTGAGATAAAGTATGTGTTGTGGCTAACCTGTGATGGTTCTATATGTATCGCTGGTGTGATTGTCGATTGTTTCATGTTTATTTACTCTGTCGTTATCTCGAAAATATTCGTAATTAATTCTGTTTCTTGAGTCTCTGTTTTGTTGAAGTATAATAATGAGTAAAAGTAAAGTTATTAGAAATCCTCTGAAGGCTTTTAAGAAAAGGAGAAATGTTGGAAAGCCAAAGGTATGTGTTATTACTGCAAACAATAAAGACGATAACCAAGTGAGTGAACCTAACCTCTCAAGTACACCTGCCCATAGCAGTCAAAGTGGAAAAGAAAATACTTCACAGAAGAAGCTTGGTTGAATGAGTGAAAACTATGAATGTTTTATGGGCGAATCGGATGTGAATGAAATATTTGATATGTCGGTTCTCAAAGGAATTTTTTCAAACTGTGTAAGATGTATTCATTGTAGTGAAGTTGGTCTGGAACTCTGCATAATAAAGCACGTAGGACTTGCTAGTGAAATACAACTGAAATGTGATAAGTGTTCATACATGACCACCTTTTGGAACAGTGTTGCAGTAACTGCAACTGAAGAAAATGGTAGCAAAATCTACGAACACAACATTAGATTTGTTTATTCCTTGCGTTCAGTTTGTAAGGGTGCTACTGCAGGTGCAATTTTCTGTGGCATCACAGAACCAAGTTTACGACCTATAATAAATTAATAGGGTCTAAAGTAGAAGATGTATGTATAGAATCTATGAAGAACGCTGTGGAAGAGGCAGTAATGGAAAATAATGGTAACAGAGATTTGACTGCAGCGTTCGATGGTACCTGGCATAAACGGGGACACGCATCTCTTAATGGTGTAGTATCTGCCACCAGTATGTATACATGGAAAGTTTTAGATGTAGCAGTAATATCAAAGTATTGTAGATGTCCACAAAAATATAAAGGTACACATGAAAATAATTGCAAAGCTAACTATAGTGGCAGTAGTGGAGGAATGTAAGTGGCTGGTGTTGCCAGTATATTCCAGCGTTCTGAGGCGTGTGATAAAGTGCGATCTGTTAATTGCCTTGGTGACGGTGATTCTAAAAGTTTCAAACATGTTCAAGGACTGAAGCCCTATGGTGATGATGTTGTAGTGCAGAAATATGAGTGTATTGGACACGTACAGAAGCGAATGGGAACAAGACTTCGGCGACTGAAAGCTTCGTACAAAAAACAAAAACTCAGTAATGGTAAAGGGTTGGATGGGAAGGGAAGGTTAGCTGATAGTGTAATTGACAAAATACAGAACTATTATGGAATGGCTATTAGGCAAAATACACAAAGTGTCGACGAAATGAAGAAGGCTGTTTGGGCTCTTTTTTTTTCATACTTCTTCAACCGATGAAAATCCCCAACATAGCTTGTGTCCCAAAGAAGAAGACAGTTGGTGTAAATATAACAAAGGATTGCTTACTGGTGAAGTGTACACTCATAGCATAGTCTGCCTCATGCAATAATGGAGGTGATAAAACCTATTTTCAGAGACTTAGCAGCACCTGAACTGTTGAAAAAGTGTATTCACGGAAAAACTCAAAACCCCAATGAAAGTGTAAATAGTGTTATATGGTCGAGAATCCCCAAGACTGTATTTGTTGGAATAGAAACACTTCACTTTGGTGTGTATGATGCTGTTGCGACTTTCAATGATGGCAACAGTGTAAGGTGCAAGGTATTTAGAAATATGGGAATGAAGATAGGTTCTAACATGGTACAAGCGATGCTTGCTTTAGACAAGGAACGCCTTCGGGCTGCAGACAGGGCTGTAAAGAGTCTAGAAATACAAGCAAGAGTAAACAGGAGGAGGAACAAGAGGAAGCTGGAGGAGGAGTTTGCAGAGGATGAAGATAATCCATCCTATGGACCTGGAATGCACTAAAAAGTTAATCCAATCTTTGTCGCTCGATTCCCAAAACTTTTATTTTCTCATACTAATTACATGTTTTCTAAGGATCTTCCAAACATATTTGTTTCAAACTTTCAGTTAATGTTACACTGTACCTTCTGCATAATTTAACACAGCCTTTTTCCAAAAAACTGTATATTTTTGAATATATAAATAAAAAATTGCAAAAAAATGTTGTGAATTTTCATTACAATTGAAAAAAAACATCTTTAATAACTGTACTAAAATTTTGTAAAATCCCTGTGTTAAGTTGTAGCCCATATTCCAATAAATAGTCTGTAAAAAGTTTAACTTCCTACCTCAAATACTTTGTGGGGAAAGATGTAATTTATAAGCGTTGTTTTAACATTGCAAGTATAGGGCGTTCCGGAGCCCCTTAAGGGAACCAATCAGGTCACTAACCACTATAGCAGTGAGGAGGTTCACCATCAGAGCCCAGGTCATTGCGGAAGGCAATTATGCCGGCCTCTGTAGTAGTAGGCTGCGATGAATAGTGCAGATGTACGGCTCAGTTTAAAATAACATATGAGCGTGCATTGGAGATCTAAGAACCCACCATAAATGGCAGTGACAATGGCTGGTAGTTTTTGACTATTCCAGCACGAGGTACGACAGCAGCAGCAGAGTGCACCTGCACAGGACAGTTGGCAGTTTGGCAGCTAGTCAGACCAAGGCAGGAACCGAGGACCTCCAAGTAGTTATCGAGACAAGTCAGCCAGCAGATGTTCCCCCTATACAAGATCCGAGTTTGTCTCTCGGCAGCTGCTGGCCCGGGCGCACACAAGAGTTCCGCAGTTAGCAGAGGCAGTGTCTGGTAGTTGCAGCTGGATCACCCATTTGTCGTCGATGACAGATTCAGACTAACTTTCGTAGTTGGCTCAGACGATGACAGATACTGCATGGCTGAAACGGCCTGTAATTTTTTTAGGTTAACCCACCACTGTTTTGTCCCTTTCAAGTGGGACAGGGAAGGAGGCTGTGCCGGGCCACAACGTGCAGCTACCTGGGTTAGCATTACTGCAGTTAATCTTTCTTACTTCTTCAGTTTCAACATTTCGTTGACAAGGTACAGCAACTTCATTTAAATTCCTTAAAGCGTTTATTGATGTTTGTGTCAACAATCGCAGTATTTATTAGACGACTAGTACCGAACGCTTACTGGTTCATTTTCAAGATAGGCTTACTGAGACTACAAAAACAGTATGAATTTGTCAGTGAACAGCGAATACAAAAGCCTTATTACAATCAAAATAACAAATGTAATAGAAATTAATTATTTGAATACATACATACCTGCATTGACAGTGACTGATCTTAATAATAAACACTAAGCAGCAACAGATTCTCCATAAATGTTTTCAGACTGAATGTCACAGTCCACACATACCCGCTACCAAGTCAAAAGCAAACTGAAGGCCAACATAACCAACAGCACCTGGGAATTTTCCATAGCGCTAGAGTCGTGCCTCAAGTACAAGTGCACGACCGCAGCCGATGGGCGTGTCACGTTTAAAATGGGGATGCGTCTAAGCACTTTTGTTAAACCTGATATCAAAAAGTGAATGTCAATAACAAACGTGCAGGTATTACACAAATGCAAATACTATTGTGGTATGTACCTATTATCTATTTGAGCAGAAGGCAAGCTGGCTGGCAATGGCCCTGGAAATGACTTGTCACACAACTTTCATTCTTACACATACATATATTCCATCCATTTTCCCTCGTACTAACTCAGCCAGAACAACAAAATTCACTGGCTGTAGAACGACCATATATTTTGACTACTATGGCGGGTGGTGGAAATGGATAGGCTGAGGTCAGGGTCCTGGAACACCAAAAAGCAAGACGAGAGTTGTAGTGAAATGGTGAGTGGTGCCTGTTAGATGTGTTGTTGTTGTGGTCTTCAGTCCAGAGACTGGTTTGATGTAGCTCTCCATGCTACTCTATCCTGTGCAAGCTTCTTCATCTCCCAGTACCTACTGCAACGTACATCCTTTTGAATCTGGTTAGTGTATTCATCTCTTGGTCTCCCTCTACGATTTTTACCCTCCACGCTCTCCTCCAATAGTAAATTGGAGACCCCTTGATGCCTCAGAACATGTCCTGCCAACCGATCCATTCTTCTAGTTAAGTTGTGCCACAAATTCTTCCACCCAATTCTGTTCGATACCTCCTTATTAGTTATGTGACCTATCCATCTAATCTTCAGCATTATTCTGTAGCAGTACATTTCGAAAGCCTCTATTCTCTTCTTGTCTAAACTATTCATCGTCCACGTTTCACTTCCATACAAATACTTTCAGAAGCGACTTCCTGACACTTAAATCTATACTCGATGTTAACAAATTTCTCTTCTCCAGAAACGCTTTCCTTCCCATCACCAGTCTACATTTTATATCCTCTCTACTTCGACCATCATCAGTTATTTTGCTCCCCAAATAGCAAAACTCATTTACTACTTTAAGCGTCTCATTTCCTAATCTAATTCCCGCAGCATCACCAGATTTAATTCGACTACATTCGATTAACCTCGTTTTGCTTTTGTTGATGGCCTGTTAGATACTAAGATATCTGAAAAATCGCGCTGGAATACCATTCATTTACTACTCGAAGAAAATCCTTCGTGGCAACGAGCCAGAGCGTACAAGGCATAAGCAGCACACACTAGTTCGAAGAAGGAGCTGCAGTCACAATGCGAAGCCTGGCCATAGCAGGTGGCAAGTGAGCAAGTGGTGGCGACAGTACCAACGACATTCTAATGCCCTTACTCAGTGAGACTGTCAAGTAGTACTGAAATAGCTCTTGATGAGTCGTGCAGAGATACTCCGAATTACACCATGGTCACAAGGTAGAAGAAGAATCTCACAAGTGGTAAGTATCGAATACTTGAATGTAAAAAATTTAAAATTCTGCTTAAATCAGTTACTATGGTGATGATACATTTTCCTAGCTGCTACTTTCTTTGGATATGAAAAGAATAATTCTGAAGTTAGTTCGTAAAAAATATAACAATGTCAATTTCACAAATTTATTTACAACAATGTTTACGCCGGTATTTGTAATGTTTACTTAGCAATATGTGTAAAGCCTATTTAAATGCTTTCGTTCCCGCACTCTACATGATAAGACTGTTTTATTACAATTGTAGTACCTCTGATCTCTCTCGCTCGGTGAGAAGGGACGACGAAAAGGGAGACACGAATGTACAGTTGTAGCGAGTGGTTGCAGTTTTGTAGTAGTGTGGGGGAATAAAAGTTATATTACTGTGGAGATTGAAGGATTGTTGTGGAGCAGTTAATAGTGTTCAAAACATACGGAAGGTATGATGAAAGAATTTTTATTATTTAGTACTTGAAGCCACCCATTATGTTATTCGTATTACGATTTCACAAATTTCCAAATGTTTTAGCACAAGAATAACTTGAGACAACCATCGCAGCCTGAAGAAGACAGTGGAGCCATCACACAACCGGCTAAGTACCAGATTCGTAATTTTTTCAATTAGATATGACTACTTCCTGTTCTACGAAAACTGACGAGTATTTATAAAGTTGATGTGATTGCAAAGCTATCTCATGAAAGGGCATATTAAAAGTTCCAAACGTGTTTCAGGGATTGGAAAAACCTCTGGCGTAGGTGTATAATATCTAATGGAGACTATCTAGTGGGGGATAAGATTGATTTCGACTAATACATAAAACTGTTTCAGAAAAACAAAGCTTTCCATTAATTTTTTACATTGCGTTAGCGTCTCTTCGATCAGGCGACAAGAATTCTATGTGTATGTGCCACTTATATGGGTTCCAATAGTCCCGTCGACTAGTAATTTCCCTTTGTTTTACAACCGAGAAGTAGTGCAGCGGTGCCCATAATTGGTCCGGATCCACCAACTTACTTCCTAGCCAATCAATGGCGCCGTATGCGCATAACTACTACCACGCGCCGCGCATCGCTGGCAGCGTGCGGATTCCGTGCGCGCTTTTGCTGCAGGCGTCCCGTTACATCACGGCAACTCTGAAGACGTATCAGTGTTCAAACAGCCCACTGCACTATTGGTAAGCAAACATGATTCTCGAATCTAAGCTTGCGAAGTATACAGGGTGTTTCAAAAAGGATGGCGCAAACTTACACGGCTGAAATTACATGATAATAGAGCACAAATGTCAATTAAACATGGGCTTTAAAACGCATACCTTAAGAGCTGTGAGTCATTCTTGATGTTCAATTTTGTGAAACAAATCTCTTCTAGAGCAAGCTCCTTGCTTTCCATATTTTGGGAAGTGGTAGTATGGACCAAAACAAAATAAAACATCCAGCACATGTGCTCTAAAATGCATACATAATAGCTATGATCACCTGTTCACCGGCCGCCGTGGCCGAGCGATTCTAGGCGCTTCAGTCCGGAACTGCGTTGCTGCTACGGTTGCAGGTTCTAATCCTGCCTCGGGCATGGATGTGTGTAATGTCCTTAGGTATAAGTAGTTCTAAGTCTAGGGGGCTGATGACCTCAGATGTTAGGTCCCATAGTGCCTAGGACCACTTGAACCATTTGAACCACCTGTTCATCTTCGGTACTTTGGAACAGAAATGAACAAGTGCTCGTAACTTTTAAGGTATCCATTTCAGAGCACTTGTTTACCAGACTTTTTTTTTCTTGTTTTGGTCCATACTACCACTTCCCAAAATATGGAAAGCAAAGAGCTTGCAGTGGAAGAGATTTGTTTCACAGTATTGAAAATCAAGAACATCTCATAGCGCTTAAGGTATGCGTTTTAGAGCCCTGTTTACTCGACATTTGTGCTTCCATTATCGTGTACTTTCAGCCATGTAAGTTTTTGCCATCCTTTTTGATACACCATGTGTAAAATGGAAAGTTGTTGTGATACCGATTTTGTGCAGTATCATAGAGAACTCTTCCACCTACGCGATGTATGTGACCGTATATAATGAATATACTGAGACCGTTACAAAAATTATTTTGATTAATATACAGAACAAATTGTTTTCATCGTTTTTAGCTGTTAACGTGAGTTGCGGAGATCTGACAGATATACTTTGTGCGTAAAAGGTGTATCAAGTATCCGGTGCAGGGGGCCGAAAATCGTCAACCGCAACAAGAAGCCCAAAGCTGCATCATATCTCCTGCGGCGATTATCAACACATATAAAATAATTCAATGAATAATATATGCGATATATGGCTTCGAAAACGTGTTCAGTCTGTTCTTGTCCACAATTGAATTAAGTTCATTTTCAGGGAATGAGTTAGGATTTTTTCATTGCCTGCCTACTACCGTCTATTTTTTGGTGGCAATAAAGATTACTAAATTAAGGCACTGACACTGAAACCTCCAGATGTCAGACACTCAGATCGGTACCAAATGCTGTCTGTCGGTAGAGTATCAACCAAAACTCCAATTTAGTTCGTACTATGTGCTTTCGTCCAACACAACGAGCATAAACGTTAATTAAAAGTAACACCAGAACAACCAGAGAACAGGAAAAGCAAGTAAGTGATGTAAGCCTGTTCAAGGCTTCCGCGGCTGAGTTGGTAGAGTGTTAAGTCACCGTACGAGGGGGTGCCGAGTTCAAACCCCAATAACGACAACTACCTTTAACTGTTTACTCGTGAGACTGTTTTGCTGACATGTAGTATTTTCGGGTTTCTAGAAATGTCCTTTTGGTAGTCTGCTTTCGCTTAGTTGGCTGATAGCAGAAAAACTATAGAGTACATTTGTATAGCTAAGTGCGAGAGAACAGACACCACTGGTGAAGTTGCATAGCCACCTGTGTACAACAACGGAATTGACTGAAGATGAAAGAAAATGTGCAGCATTCCTACTGGACATAATTCATCAATGGAATGCGACGAATGTTGCAAAAGCGGGAACATTAGATATCGGCGGTCGCTCACCAGGTGGAGCGGAATCCTTAGTTTGTGACCAAGTGAATGGACTAGAGCTGACGTCTTCGATATCATCACCAGAAGAGCGCCCAAGATATGAAAGTGATGAAATGCCACAGGAGGAGAAAAGGGTATTGTGTTACTCAAGAAACGAGAAAATAGAATTGCTCAAATATTGGTTCAAAGTAAAAAGCAGCCGAACCTAACCCAAACATTTGCACATCGCATGACGCCAGCAATGAAAAACACATTTCGCACTACATGTCCTTCACTGTGTATGTTGTCTGAATGGAAACGGCAGTGGGAAAGTGGAGAGTTAACGTATGTTGAGGAGAAGTACAAGCATATTACAATACCTGTCATGGTGACCTTCAAACACCGCCGCTAGGAAGGTCAATGTGTTCACGATGTAGACATCAAAAAGTGTGCGAAAACAAAAGTGAGACAGCTAAATATCCCAAGATTTGACGCCAGGGAGAGCTGGGTCTTGAGTTGGAAGCGTAAAATAAGTATTGTAAGCAGCAAACTCAAATCTTTTGTTACAGTGAAAATGTAAAAGTACCACAACAGGGAGAACATCCGCTAAATAGTAGAGGACTAGTAACAAGCAACTAGTGCACTCATGACAGCCTACACAGGCGCAAATATCTGTAACGCCGACGAAAGTGGATTCAAGAAGGAGATATCTGTGGGTCTCACTCTTGCAACTAGAGACTCTGAAGATATTGTATGGGCTGTACAGTCCGTTCACGTGGCAACCCATACGTACACATTTATTGCATCTAGAGGATTGGGTGTGAGAACCTTAACGGCCCACAGCACAAAGTTTTTAGGAAAGTAGGTATTCATGAAAATCAGATCTGTAAGCATAAGTTTGACGTGCTTTTTAACCAAGTCTCGACATCCTGTATTTCCTGTAAAATCATGTACCCACTTAATGTTATGAAATTTTAATAAAAATTTATGATTAGAATTATTATTGTTAATCCACAAAATTTTCGTAAGTGGGCTAGTGGGAATAGTAACTATTTGCTTGTTGGGTGGTTCGTAATTAATGTGAAACTGGAATCAGAACTTAAGGAACAGATAGTAAATGCACCACACACACAGTTATGACTTATCACAACACTTCATGGTCCTTGTTATGATCATCTATATTAAGCACAGTCTCTGTCTTGAAGTTCAGATAAACTGTCTGTTCACTTCAGGCACGAAAATCTGTGTTTCAAGTTGGATCTAGTACTTTTGTCAATGTTCCAAGGATGATATTTTCTTTTCGTCTACGTATCTGAGCACCAGATTTTGAAAGTTACCAATGAACTATAGAGATACAAGTCGTGGTCTGCCTCAATGCAACTTCTTAGAAAATATTGGCTCTCACGACTCCAGTAAAAGTTGGCAGGGAGGTCGCAAACACTATAAACGGTTGCGAAATCCTCAACGTCCGTATTACATAGAGGAATGCTGAGAAAATTAAACATGAGGTTGTGATGGGGTATTACTTCAAGAGCGCCCAGATTTTATGAAGAAAATGAACGTCAATGTAGCCAGTGAGCGTTCCAGCAGCATTGAAAAATTGTTCTTTGGACCCTTATGCAAATGAGTAACAGAGAAATCTGTGAGACAGTTTTTCCCAAATGTTCATCTATACAGCTTAGAGGTACAGTACTAATAAAACCGTAAAATTAATAGACTTCAGGAATGTGTTTACGTACCATAGTCTCAAAACTGATAACAACGTGCTTTAGGTCATTATGGTTCTAAGCACTCCAATTGTTTCTGAACCAAAAGCAAGAGCGACCGAATGAGGCGTACTGCCGTAAATCAAAAAATTAGATGACTTTAGTTGTGGCTACACGAAATTTTAATTAACTGATTATACATATTTGAAGAAGTTATTTAGCACTGATAAGTGATAAAAGGAATATATTTTCGGTTTAGTAATATTTCCATGACGTAAATTTACAGAAGAATTTTTAAAAGAAAACACCGCCATTTTACTGTATAGTTGTTCATTTAATTGCCATTTTCAAGTGATTCAGTTTATGTCACTAACATACACCATGTGAGCAAAAGTATCCGTACACCTGGCTGTAAATGACTTAGAAGTTCGTGGAGCCCTCCATCCGTAATGCTGGAATTCAATGTGATATTGACCCACCCTTAGCCTTGATGACTGCTTCCACTCTCGCAGCTATACGTTCAGTCATGTGCTGGGAAGCTTCTTGGAGAAAGGCAGTCCATTTTTCACGGAGTGCTGTACTGAGGAGAGGTATCGATGTTGGTCGGTGAGGGCTGGCACGAAGTCGGCGTTCCAAAACATCCCAAAGGTGCTCCAGAGGATTCAGGTCAGGACTGTGCAAGCCAGTCCATTACAGGGATGTTATTGTCGTGTGAGCACTCCCCCACAAGCCGCACATTATGAACAGGTACTCGATCATGTTGAAAGATGCAATCGCCATTCCCGAATTGCTCTTCAACAGTGGGAAGCAAGGTGCTTAAAACACCGCGCAATATAGCCCTGTGTTGTCATAGTGCCATGCAAAACATACACCATGAAAAACAGGATCAAACCATAACAACGTCCCCTCCGAATTTTACTGTTGGCACTACACACACTGGCAAATGACGTTCACCGGGCATTCGCCATACCCACATCCTACCGTCGGATCGCCATATTGTGTACCGTGATTCGTCACCCGTGCAGCGTTTTTCTACTGTTCAATCGTCCAGTGCTTACGCTCCTTACAACAAGCGAGGCGTCGTTTGGCATTTACCGGCGATATCTGTGGCTTATGAGCCGCCGCTCGACCATGAAATCCAAGTTTTCTCACCTCCCGCCTGTCATAGTACTTGCAGTGGATCCTGATGCAGTTCGGAATTGCTGTGTGATGGTCTGGATAGATATCTGCCTACTATACACTACGACCCTCTTCAACTGTCGGCGGTTCCTGTCAGTCAATAAACGAGATCGGCGTGTACGGATTTGTGTTGGACGTTCGCCATTCACGTTTACACTTCACTATCACACCGCAAAACAGTGGACCTAGGGATCTTTAGGAGTTTGGAAATCTCGCGTACAGACGTATGACACAAGTGGTATTCAATCATCTGACCACTTTCGAAGCAAATTAGTTCCGCCGAGCGCCCCATTCTGCTCTCTGACGATGTCTAACTACTACTGAGGTCGCTGATATGGAGTACCTGGCCGTAGGTTGCAGCAGAATGCACCTAATATGAAAAACGTAAGTTTTCGGGGGAGTCCGGATACTTTTGATCACATAGTGTATATTGCA